>NC_135301.1:3711820-4030076 GCF_051311805.1 Agelaius phoeniceus | reverse complement strand
TAGTGTGAGCTAAGTACCTTAAGCAAAGGGTAGCTCAAGCATAACTGGCATTTGATGTCAAAAAAAGGCAAATTGGCCTGCATTTGTCACATCTACTCCATTAAAAAGCTTACTCTGTCTCAGATTCCTTTTGAGGGATACCAAAGCAAGCCATGAAACTGCATGAAAATTATGATTTAAAGAAGGATATATTAGAAGAATGGAATAATGGTTAATGTTCTTTTCCTTCCAACTGCTTTGTTTGCCCTTTTAAATTTTTTTAAGTCCTTTCTGGTATCACCATGGTAGCACTGCAGCAAGTGTTTAGTTGTAAGCTGTCCATATTGCCAGCTTCTGGACTGCCTTCAGAAAACTTCCCACTGGTTTTGTATAAAAATAACAAGCAGTAGAGATGAAAAAGACTGCAGAAACCTTCTCATCTCCTTCTAGAGCAGGACCATGTCTTTGACCCACTCTTAACTAGACAACTTTCATCAGTCATGAGGGAGTCTCATGTTCAAGAGCTAAGCAGTGACAGCTGTAAATGACAAAAAGCACACTGAAATTCTCTTGGGACTCCAGCACAGAGCAATGAAGGAGCTTGAATTCACCTTCTTTGGAAGTTTTAAAATGCACATGAACTTTAGGACAGGAGCTAAGCCATCGTAACCTTTGTTGAGTATGTCTGCTTAGACAGAGTTTCCATCACTGCAGAAGGATGTCATTTAACCCACGTTATCATCTCTAGCTGCTAAGCTGCACTTACTGCAGAGTATCCGCAACATATTTTACAGGGTGGGCTTTTATGTGTAATCCCTGAGTAACATTCCAGGGAGAAGTATTTGGGGAGGGGAAGGGGGCAGACGACACCCCTAACATTTAACTTTTTCAAATAATGGTTACATTTGAAAGTCAAAATGATCTAAAACCTTTCTTTGCTAGATGTATTACCAGCACAAACTGTACCAGAATTTACGACGCTTTTGATTATGGCAGCATAACTCTACCATGAACGCTCTTGCTCTGGACTATTCCTTAAGAAACAAAGTCCTCGCTAGAAATAAAACAAAATTAGCCAAAATATTGGGCTGGATGATTTCAAAGGCTCTGTACTAAAGGCCAAACACTTGTAATAATAGTAATGAGTGGACTAAAAGTTAAATCAATACAGCATTACTCAGTTCAAAGATATCTTGTGTCCTAATGTTCTCAGAGAAGACAGTAAAAAACCCTCTATTTTTGTGGGTTTGTTTTATCCATTTAGATGCACCTTCTACTTCTTTCCACTGTATGAGAATGTTTATGACAAGGTTGGAGGACCTTATGTAACCTTCTATAAGTAAAGAAAGAGAAGCCAGTAAAGAAAGGCAAAATTGTTAATTGCAGGTGGAAAGAGGGAGGCCAGCAAAAGAAAACAAAAGAACAATAATAATGAAATGTCCCCCTGTCTTCTGTGAAAAATAAAGGCACGGACAAGAAAGAACAACTGCAAAATTCTCACTAGAAAAACACAGTTTATCTCGCTCAAGTATTTTGTGGTACATTTCTTGCTGGTTTCTCATGCCAAACATCTTAACCATTGAAGGTGTCCCTTTTCTCTTTCTGGAATACAGCTAGGAAGATGGCTGTGTCATTGCTGACAAGCTGCTATTCTCAGAGGTGTCCAGCTGAAAGTCCTAGATCAACTGATTTGCTCTGTCACTTTAATATGGCATGACTTAACCACTTACCGTTTCAGCACCTGAACTTGCCCAGCCCTACAATTCTTTGCCCCTTGAATGGTTATATAAGCTCCTTGGCAACTGGCATTTGTAAGTACATGAAACTATGCAGAATTTGCACTATGAGATGATGCCAAATGAGTCACACCAGTAGATTTACTAGGGCATGCAAAGCAGAGAGGGCAGAATGAGAGCACAAGAAGAGAGTACAATCTACTTCTTTTCTGCAACGGGGCTAGCACCGTAGAAATCAAAACAAACACAAATCCTCCTAGGGGTAGTTCTGGCAAAAGACAAAGACTTCTTTTTGTGTTCACAGGCCTGGAATATTTAGCTTTGGATCACAGCAAAATGCAGATGACAAAACGAGGCCATTAAGTCACATACAGTATGAAGCAGTATGAAAGAGGAAAGCAGCTGAGAGCGTCAACCCTGCCAAGTAGTCTCAGTATTCTTCTTGACATTAGCAGAAATTTGAAATGAGTCTCTGAAAATTACAAAGGAGGCAGAAGAAAAGGGTGCGATGACTCCTCTGGCATAGTGTTTCCTAACAGGGATCTTCAAAATGTAAAGATTGTATGATCCTTTCAACTGAAGGAAGGTATTAAAACAACAGGAAGGAAATGGCATCAAAGGCTAAAAGACTCTGGGCAGCGTTCCTATAGACAGAAAGGCCACTGATGGAAAACCGACTAAATGGGCACCAATGCAGCAGCATTGTACTAAAGCCCAGAAATGTCCACCGCTTCACTCTCTGCCATTCCATTCATATGCACACAGCAGCTCTGCAACATTCCTACCGATCATCTCCTTGGCAAACTGGGAGTGAGGGTCCGTAGTGACGCAGAGTCCCCAGGCAGGTGCAAAGGAGAGCTGCTTTATTGCAAAAACCAGGCTTTTGAAGCACTCAGGCCTTTATCAGTTACATAGCTTTCAGCCATAACAAACATCATTCAACCAACCACCATACACCACGCTGTGAACATGCGATGGTTCTAGAACTTGATCTACCTCTAATTAGCTGCCTCACCTTCCCATAGTCCTTTCCTACTTAGCCAAAGTAATGGGCCTCAGCCATGGTTTTACAAGGCCTTCCTTTTGTAAGGTTCTACCTATATGCAACAGCAAACCACTAGTTTCTTCTGTGCCAAGAGTTTAGGTAGACAATTTGCATCGGCCCTTCCAGTGAAACATAATGGGGAGAGAAAATTCTGTCGGAGATGTTCAGTCATTCCATTTTCTAGACAGGCCAAATAAAAAGAAAAGCAAGCTATAGGATTGTGTATTTGCTCTTACAAAACACCTGCTGCCATCTGACAATGAACTAGCAGAAAACTAGCAAAAATAAGACTTGAAGCAAACAACCCTTTGAAGGGAATAATGATGTGATCATTAAAGACAACACATTTCCATAATAAAGCCTCTGATTTGGCCTTATTATTACGCAGAGCAATATAGCCCGGGGGCCCAGTCCCCAGAGAGACGGGGTGCCTGAAGGCTAAGCTAGCTCAGGCCAGTAGCCGCAGGCCAAACCCCATAGCAAGCTTGGTAGCTATCAGCTCTTATAGTGATTGCAAGCTCTTAGGATTTCAGCTCTTGCTTGCTAGGTAGGGGTGCCCTGGGCTGAGGCTGCAGCAGACGGCAGAGAGAGGAGAAGGAGAGGTGCTGGCTGGTTCCACAGAAATGGCTTTATTGGGGAAGTCTGTGAAGGGTCCCAGCAACAGCTCTTCTTCTGTCGAATAGGCTAAAGTATGCTTCTTTTATAGGGTTGGAAAGAATCCAAACTTAACCAATGGTAAGGGTTTAGGGGGATCCAGATTTGACCAGTAATAAGGGTTAAAATAACATAGTCTTATAGGGTTACAGAGATACGTTATGGGGCGGAGGTCCAGGGAGACAGGAACTTCTTTGCTGCCTCAGCATTCCTATTGTTCAGATTCTCCATGGTGGTTTTCCCAAATCTCTGTGGTTTACTACATTTCCAGGCTATTGAGATACCTGAAATGTCAGCAAAGGCTTGAGAGCAGAGTCTGAACTAATGGGGAAAGGTTAAAAGAATCCCAAGAAAAACATGACTAAAGATAAAAGGAATCCTAAGAAAAACATGGGCAACTGACCTGTTGAAGCCTTCAGGAAATCAGTGGCTGCTGATTTAGATAGGACATACAAGTTAATTTACTTGTGCACCTTCCACTCCTTTTTCACCTGTCACCATCACAGGGTGAATTGTGACCATGGAATCACAATTCTTTGGATTCTGTTCTTAGCTTTAGGAGACAACTACAGCAGCTGTTACTGATGTGATACCCAGGAGCACAGAGTTGACACATTTCATTCATGTCCAATCACAACTAGCAATACTAAGAGGATAGGATTGGCCTCTTTGTTTTACAGCCTGCTCTGATTCTGGTGAAATTTTTTCATTAGCTTCTCTCCAAAAAAGAGAAATTCCAAATCAATGTCCGTCCCTATTGGTGCAAGTTTACCATTCGGTTTGTCGAGCCTAAAAATGGAATTGGAACTAGCAGGAATTACTGTGTTTTAAGTGTCCGGGCAGTTAAGACAATCTCAGGTTGATAAAAGCCTACATGCTATTGGCTAAAGAATACTTTGTTTCCCCCAAGAGCGGACACATGCAATTTAATCCAACTTTCTGTAACAAAATCCAGTCATACAAAATCCAGTCATACAAAAGAGTCACAGATAGCAGGAAGAAGTATTTGACCATTTAGGGAAGCGACCTTCTCACCTTCTTTTGGAGTGAGCATAATCTGCTAGCTGAAGTAACAAACTTGAGGACAGAAATCTCCCTACTACTGAGAAGTTGCTCACAAGGGAACCACCTAAGCGCTGTGACTTTCCCCTTTCCATTCATTGGTCAAGCCTAGTAGCCTAAAATTTACAGGGTCAAAGACAAATGCTAATCTATTCAGAGGTCTATGAAAGGTCCAAAAATAATCGGAGTTCTTCTTAAACAATGGAAATGGAAGCAGAGCTACCAATCTATTTCCTTGCAACATATCCCTAAAACTCATTCCCTTCTATTCATAACTAATGTATAGCCACCAGTACAATCAGGAAAAGATGAAACTTACTGATGTCAGCAAGCAAAGGATTTGAAAGAATTATTCCTATTAATCATTGTCTAGACAGTAACTCTAGCATTAAAATCTGAGCCCTTTTAGTAAGTACCTCTTGTGGGAAATTCAGGACTCCTGGACAACGGAACAAGAGGATTAAGCAGAAGCAGCTGATTGTTGACAGGATGCACTTACAGATTCTCTCTGCACATGCAAGTCCCACATTTCTAATTGGTGCCTTTGTCTTGTCCACGCGTTCTGTGTACACCTTTCAAAAGATGTGTTTGGTTACAGTCCAGGTGCTTTGCTGCCCCCGGTTTTCAAGTTCTTGTGGTCTTAGAATTTGGTTTCTCAGCTTCTCTTTCTTATTTTAGCCCGGCTTATGTCTTAGTAACCTTGATGAGTTCCAGAGGGCCTGGAGAAAATTCTGATAAGAACAGTTCCAAGCTGGATGGCTGGTGCACCCTGTGGTCTAAGTGGCTCAGATACATTGCTACAATTCCCCTTTCTTCCTCTTGCACCAGCCACACCCTTTCCATCGTATTTTCTTCCAAGAGGCTCACCAGTTTCCTGATGTATGGAATAACACAAAGCAATATAATAATGACTACTAGTAATAACAAACGCCTTTTATGAGATCTTTCGACCATCCAGTTCTTTCCCATCTCTCAATGCATTCATGCATACCCCACCCATTCCTAATCAATTTCTTCATGTTATCTTGTTGTTGTTTGAGTTTCCTGTGAATGACTGCAAAATGGTCAGAGAGGTTCATACAACACAGACCTTCAAAATCCTCACACTCGTGCCCATTTGCTAACAATAAACCAATAGCAGATTTATTTTGAAATGTGCCATGACTAATGGTATTACGTCAGTGAGCAACTGATTTAAAACAGCTGACCTTACCTTTAGTTGTTTGACCATGAAGCATCCCAACTTATCAGGGGTAGTAAAGGCTTGACCAGCAGCGACAACTGGAGTAAGGAATGGCACTATTAAGAGGGCTGGAGCCCACAAAGGACAACACAACTGTGGCAATGGGGCCTTAAGCTTGTCTTTCTTCTTTCAGTTCCCGGGAGGCAAAGAGGCAGCTTCGTCACGCGCAGAGCATTGTACCGGTCACGGTGCGCTCCGGAGTGGGGCTTCTGTTGAACATCGCCTGGGACCGGCGCTTAGCTTCGGCGAGATCCGTACCTCCGTCTTCTGTGTCTCTTGTCGCCTACAAATTCAAAAAAAACTTTTCTACTATGTCTAGCAAGGAGAAAATGTGCCAGTACAGAAAATAACCCCGATCTTGTTTTAGAAGTGGCAGGGAAGTCTGCAGAGTGTTTAGCAAGAAGCATAAGAAAGTTGTCCAAAACTCCTTCTATTCGAAAGTAAATGAAAATTGAAAATGCGGTAGAAGAGTAAGGTACTGTTTTCTAAAAGTTTGAAAGCTGCGCACGCAATGCCAGTGTTGTGCATCTTCGTTCTTCACGTTTCGGAAGTTGCCACTCTGCGTCTCCCAGGGGCGAAGAAGGGGCTTCATGGCACACACCGCATTGTGCCGGTGGCGGTGCCATCCGGAGCACCGCTTGTGTCGAACATTGCCCAGGACAGGCGCTTAACTTCGGAGAGCTCCGTATCGCCGTGTTCTACGCCCCTGGTCTCCTACAAATTAACAAAAAACATTTCTACCATGTCTCGCAAGGAGAAATTGTGCCAATACAGAAAACATACCTGATCTTGTTTTAGATGTGGCAGGGAGTTCTTGAGAGTGTTTAGGAAGAAGCAAAAGATAGTTGTCAAAAACTCCTTCTATTCGAAATGTAATGTGAATGGAAAGGGCAGGAAAGTGGTCAGATACTGTTTTCTAAGAGTTTGAAGGCTGCACACACAATGCAACTGTTTTGCGGCTTCGTTCTTTGCCTTTCGGAAGTTGGCGCTCTCTCCGTCTCCCGGAGGTGAAGAAGAAGCTTCTTCGCGCACAGAATATTGTGACGGTCACTGTGCCCCCGGAGGGCGGCCTCTGCCGAACATCGTCCGGGACTAGCGCTCAGATTCGGCGAGCTCTGTATCTGTGTCTTCTGCCTCTCTTGTCACCTATATTGTGGTAAAAAGCATGTCTACTATGTCTCGCAAGGAAAAACGTTGCCGGAAAAGATAACATACCCGATCTTGTTGTAGAAGTGGCAGGGAGGTCTGCAGATTTTTTTATAAAAAGCAAAAGAAAGTGGTTTTAAACTCCTGGTATTCGAAAGTTAATGTTAATAGAAAATGCAGGAGAAGAGTAAGGAACTGTTTTCTATAATTTGGAAATTTGCGCAAAAACAACTTTCTTGAGCGGCTACGTTCTTCGCTTTTCTCAAGCTGCCGCTCTCTCTGTCTCCCGGAGGCGAAGAAGCGGCTTCTTCGCAAACAGAGCATTGTGCCAGTGGCGGTGCGCTACGGAGCGCCGCTTGGGTCGAACATTGCCTGGGACGGGCATATAGCTCCAGCGAGCTCCGTATCTCCGTCTTCTGCACCTCTTGTCGCCTATAAATGCACAAAAAGCTTTTCAAGTATGTCACGTAAGGAGAAACTGTGCCAGTATGGAAAAAATCCCTGATCTTGTTCTAGAAGTTGCAGAGTGGTGCACAGAGTTTTAGTAAAAAAAAAAAAGAAAGTGGTCGACAACTCATTCTATTTGAAAGTTTATGTGAATAGAAAATGTAGGAGAAGAGTAAGGAATGGTTATCTAAGATTGTGAAAGTTGCACACAAAACAACTTTGTTGTGCGGCTACGTTCTTCGCTTTTCGGAAGATACCGCTGTCTCCGTTCCCTGGTGGCAAAGAAGCGGCCTCTTCACGCACAGAGCACTTTGCCAGTCGCGGTTCACTGCGGAGATCCTCTTCTGCCAAACATTGCCCGGGACCGGCGCTTAGCGTCGGCGAGCTCCGTATCTGTCTTCTGCGTCTCTTGTCACCTACAAATGCACAAAAAGCTTTTCTACTATTTCTCACTGGGAGAAACTTTGCAAGCACAGAAAACATCCCCAATCTTGTTCTAGAAGTGGCAGGGAGGTCTACAGAGCGTTTAGCAAGAAACAAAAGAAAATTTTCCAAAAATACTATTGGAAAGTAAATGTGAATGGAAAAGGCAGGAGAGTGGTCAGGTACTGTTTTCTAAGAGTTTGTAAGCTGCGCACACTAGGAATGTGCTGTGTGGCTTCATTCTTCGCCTTTTGGAAGTTGCCGCTCTCTGTGTCTCCTGGAGACGAAGAAGCGGCTTCTTCGCGCACAGAACATTGTGGCGGTGGGCTGCAGTGCACAGCTTCTGCCGAACATCGCCTGGGACCGGCGCTTAGCTTCGGCGAGCTCCGTACCACCGTCTTCTGAGTCGCTTCTCGCCTACATCGAGGCAAAAAGCTTTTTCACTATGTCTCGCAATGAGAAACTGTGTGACCACAGAAAACATCCCCAGTCATGTTCTGGAAGTGGCAGGGAAGTCTACAGAGTGTTTAGCAAGAAGCAAAAAAAAATTTTTCAAAACTTCTATTAGAAAGTAAACGTGAATGGAAAAGGCAGGAGAGTGGTCAGGTACTGTTTTCTAAGAGTTTGTAAGCGGGGAACACAATCCCAGCATTCAGCAGCTTTGTTTTACACCTTTCGGAAGGTGTCGTTCCCTGCGTCTCCCGGAGGTGAATAAGCGGCTTCTTCACGCAATGAGCGTTGTGCCAGTCGCAGGGAGCTCCGGAGAGCGGTTTGTGCTAAAAGATGCCTGGGACCGCCACATAGCTTCAAAGAGCTCCGTATCTTCGACTTATGCCTCTCTTGTCGCCTAACACTTAGCAAAAAGCTTTTCCACAATGTCCTGTAAGGAGAAACTCTGCCCGTACAGAAAACATCCCCAATCTTGTTCTAGAAGTTTCAAGGAGGTCTGCAGAGTGTTTAGCAAAAAGCAAAATAGAGTTGTCCAAAACTCCTTCTTTTTGCATATTATAATGTGAGTGGAAAATGCAGGAGAGTGGTAAAGTATTGTTTTCTACAAGTTTGGAAGCTGCCCACACTATACCGGTGTGGTGCGGCTTGCTTCTTGGCATTTGGGAAGCTGCTGCTCTCTCCGTCACCCGGATGAGAAGAAGCGGCTTCTTCGCGCAAAGAGCATTGTGCCGGTCGCCGTGAGCTCCGGAGGGCAGCTTGTGCCGAAAGATGCCCGGGACAGCCACTTAGCTTCGGAGAGCTCTGTATCTCCGTCTTCTGCCTTGCTTCTCGTTTAACACTTAGCAAAAAGCTTTTCCACTATGGTTTCCAAGGAGAAACTGTGCCAGTACAGAAAACATCCCCAATCTTGTTCTAGAAGCTTCAAGGAGGTCTGCAGAGTGTTTAGCACGAAGTAAAATAGATTTGTCCAAAACTGCTTCTTTTCGCATATTATGTGAGTGGAAAAGGCAAGAGAGTGGTAAAGTACTGTTTTCTATAAGTTTGGAAGCTGCCCACAGTATATTGGTGTGGTGCGGCTTGCTTCTTCGCCTTTGGGAAGCTGCTGTTCTCTCCTTCTCTTGTAGGCGAAGAAGCGGCTTCTTCACGCAACGAGCATTGTGCCGGTGGCGGTGAGCCCCGGAGAGCGGCTTGTGCCGAAAGATGCCCGGGACAGCCACTTAGCATCGGAGAGCTCCGTATCTCCGTCTTCTGCCTCTCTTGAGACCTAACTCTTAGCAAAAAGCTTTTCCACTATGTCTTGCATGGAGAAACTGTGCCAGTGCTGAAAACATTCCCAATCTTGTTCTAAAAGTTCCAAGGAGGTCTGCAGAGTTTTTTGTGACTGTGGTCACAAGGGTTTTCAGGATGAAGAAGAGACGAGAATGTTGACTCCATGATCAGAAGGCTTGATTTATTATTTTATGATATATGTTACATTAAGACTATACTAAAAAGCAATAGAAAGGAAAGGTTTCTTCAGAAGCTAGCTAAGCTAAGAATAGACAAGAATGAATAACAAAGATCTGTGTCTCAGACAGAGCAAGAGCCAGCTCTGCCATGAGTGGTGAAGAAATCCAAACACCCACAGGAGACCAATCACGGGTCTACCTGTTGCATTCCACAGCAGCAGATAACCATTGTTTACTTTGGTTCCTGAAACTGCAGCTTCTCACAAGGAAAAATCCTAAGAAAGGATTTTTCATGAAAGATGTCTGCGACAGTTTATAGCAAGAACCAAAATAGAGTTGTCGAAAACTCCTTCTTTACGAATATAATGTGAGTAAAAAATGCAAGAGAGCGGTAAAGTACAGTTTTCGATAAGTTTGAAAGCTGCCCACACTATACCGGTGTGGTGCAGCTTAATTCTTCGCCTTTCAGAAGCTCCCGCTCACTCCTTGTCCCGTAGGCGAAGAAGCGGCTTCCCTGCGCAAAGAGCATTGTGCCTGTTCAGTGAACTCCAGAGAGCGGCTTGTACCGAAAGATGCCCGGGACAGCCACTTAGCTTCGGAGAGCTCCTTATCTCCGTCTTCTTCCTCGCTTCTCGTTTAACACTTAGCAAAAAGCTTTTCCCCTATGGCGTGAAAGGAGAAACTGTGCCAGTACAGAAAACATCCTCAATTTTGTTGTAGATGTTTCAAGGAGGTCTGCAGAGTGTTTAGCAAGAAGCAAAACAGGGTTGTCCAAAACTCCTTCTTTTCGCATATTATGTGAGCTGAAAATGTAGGAGTATGGAAAACTATTGTTTTCTATAAGTTTGGAAGCTGCCCACACTATACCAGTGTGGTGCGGCTTGGTTCTCCGCCTTTCGGAAGCTGCCGCCCTCTCCATCTTCCCGAGGCGAAGAACCGGCTTCTTCGCGCAAAGAGCATTGAGCCGGTTCAGTGAACTCCGGAGAGCGGCTTGTGCCGAAAGATGCCCGGGACAGCCACTTAGCTTCGGAGAGCTCCTTATCTCCGTCTTCTGCCTTGCTTCTCGTTTAACACTTAGCAAAAAGCTTTTCCACTATGCCTTGCATGGAGAAACTGTGCCAGTTCCGAAAACATCCCCAAACTTGTTCTAGACGTTTCAAGGAGGTCTGCAGAGTGTTTAGCTAGAAGCAAAATAGAGTTGTCCGAAACTCCTGCTTTACGAATATAATGTGAGTGGAAAATGCAGGAGAGTGGTAAAGTACTGATTTCTATAATTTGGAAGCTGCCTACTATATACCGGTGTGGTGTGGCTTGCTTCTTCGCCTTTGGGAAGCAACCGCTCTCTCCTTCTCCCGAAGGCGAATAAGCAGCTTCTTCGCGCAAAGAGTATTGTGCCGGTTCAGTGAACTCCAGAGAGCGGCTTGCGCCGAAGGATGCCCGGAACAGCCACTTAGCTTCGGAGAGATCCTTATCTCCGTCTTTGCCTCGCTTCTCGTTTAAAACTTAGCAAAACGCTTTTCCAAAATGGTTTCCAAGGAGAAACTGTGCCAGTTCCGAAAATATCCCCAATCTTGTTGAAGACGTTTCGAGGAGGTCTCCAGAGTGTTTAGAAAGAAGCAATAAAGCGTTGTCAAAAACTCTTTTTTACCAATATAATGTGAGTGGAAAATACAGGAGAGTGGTAAAGTACTGTTTTTTAAAGGTTTGGAAGCTGCCCACACTATACAACTGTGATGCGGCTTAATTCTTCGCCTTTGGGAAGCTGCCGCTCTCTCCATCTCCCGGAGGCGAAGATACGGCTTCATCGGGCAAACAGCATTGTACCGGTCGCGGTTAGCTCCGGGAAGCGACTTGTGCCGAAAGATGCCCAGGACCGTTACTTAGCTTCGGAGAGCTTTTTTTCTCTGTCTTCTGCCTCCCTTCCCGTTTAACACTTAGCAAAAAGCTTTTCCTATATGTCTTTCATAGAGAAACTGTGCCAGAACTTCAAATATCTCCAATCTTGTTCAAGACGTTTCGAGGAGGTCTCCAGAGTGTTAAGCAAGAAGCAATATAGAGATGTCCAAAACTCTTTTTTACCAATAAAATGTGAGTGGAAAATGCAAGAGAGTGGTAAATACTGTTTTCTATATGTTTGGAAGCTGCCCACATTACACCAGTGTTGTGCGGCTTGCTTCTTCGCCTTTTGGAAACTGCCGCTCTCTCCGTCTCCTGGTGGCGAAGAAGCAGCTTCTTCTCGCAAATAGCATTGTACCGGTTCAGTGAACTGCGGAGAGCGGCTTGTGCCGAAGGATGCCCGGAACAGCCACTTAACGTTGGAGAGCTCCTTATCTCCGTCTTTGCCTCGCTTCTCATTTAAAACTTAGCAAAACGCATTTCCACTATGGTTTCCAATGAGAAATTTCGCCAGTTCCGAAAACATCCCAGATCTTGTTCTAGAATATTCATGGAGGTGTGAAGAGTGTTTAGCAAGAAGCAATATAGAGTTGTCCAAAACTCCCTTTTACCAATATAATATGAATGGAAAATACAGGAGAGGGGTAAATACTGTTTTTGATAAGTTTGGAAGCTGCCCACACTATACCAGTGTGGTGCGGCTTGCTTGTTGGCCTTTTGGAAGCTGCCAGTCTCTATCTTCCGGAGGCGAACAAGCGGCTTCGTCGCGCACAGAGCATTTTGCCGGTCGCGGTGAGCTCCAGGCAGCTGCTTGTCCCGAAGGATGCCCAGAACAGCCGCTTATCTTGGGAGAGCTCCTTACCTCCGTCTTTGCCTCGCTTCTCGTTTAAAACTTAGCAAAATGCTTTTCCACTATGGTTTCCAAGGAGAAACTTTGCCAATTCCGAAAACATCCCAAAACTTGTTCTAGAAGTTTCAAGGAGGTCTGCAGAGTGTTTAGCAAGAAGCAATATAGAGTTGTCCAAAACTCCTTTTTACCAATATAATGTGAGTGGAAAATACAGGTGTGACTGTGGTCACAAGGGTTTTCAGGATGAAGAAGAGACGAGAATGTTGACTCCATGATCAGAAGGCTTGATTTATTATTTTATGATATATGTTACATGAGACTATACTAAAAGCAATAGAAAGGAAAAGTTTCTTCAGCAGCTAGCTAAGCTAAGAATAGAAAAGGAATGAATAACAAAGATCTGTGTCTCAGACAGAGCAAGAGCCAGCTCTGCCATGAGTGGTCAAGAAATCCAAACACCCACAGGAGACCAATCACCTGTTGCATTCCACAGCAGCAGATAACCATTGTTTACTTTGGTTGCTGAAAACTGCAGCTCCTCACAAGGAAAAATCCTAAGAAAGGATTTTTCATGAAAGATGTCTGCGACATACAGGAGAGTGGTAAATACTGTTTTCTCTAAGTTTGGAAGCTGCCCATATTATACCAGTTTTGTGCGTCTTGCTTCGTCGCCTTTTGGAAGCTGCCGCTCTCTCCGTCTCCCGCAGGCGAAGAAGCAGCTTCTTCGCGCAAATAGCATTGTGCCGGTTCAGTGAACTCCGGAGAGCGGCTTGTGCCAAAGGATTCCCGGAACAGCCACTTAGCTTCGGAGAGCTCCTAATCTCCGACTTTGCCTCGCTTCTCGTTTAACACTTAGCAAAAAGCTTTTCCACTATGTCTTGCATGGAGAAACTGTGCCAGTACTGAAAACATCCCCAATCTTGTCCAAGACGTTTCGAGGAGGTCTCCAGAGTGTTTAGAAAGAAGCAATATAGAGTTGTCCAAAACTCCTTTTTACCAATATAATGTGAGTGGAAAATACAGGAGAGTGGTAAAGTACTGTTTTCTATAAGTTTGGAAGATGAATACTATCTACCGCTGTAGTGCGGCTTGGTTCGTCGCCTTTTGGAAGCTGCCACTCTCTCCATCTCCCAGAGGCGAAAAACCGTCTTCTTCGCGCAAACAGCATTGTGCCGGTCGCGGTTAGCACCGGGCAGCGGCTTGTGCCGAAAGATGCCCGGGACAGGAACTTATCTTCGGAGAGCTCTGTATCTCCGTCTTCTGCCTCTTTTGTTGCCTAACACCTATCAACAAGCTTTGCCAATATGTCTTGCATAGAAAAACTGCGCCTGAACTTAAAAGATCCCCAATCTTGTTCAAGACGTTTCGAGGAGGTCTCCAGAGTGTTTAGCAAGAAGCAATATAGAGATGTCCAAAAATTTTTTTACCAATAAAATGTGAGTGGAAAATGCAAGAGAGTGGTAAAGTACTGTTTTCTATAACTTTGGAAGCTGACTGCTATCTACCGCTGTGGTGCGGCTTGGTTCTTCGCCTTTGGGAAGCTACCGCTCTCTCCACCTCCCGGAGGCGAAAAAGCGGCTTCGTCGCGCAAAGAGCATTTTGCCGGTCGCGGTGAGCTCCGGGCAGCGGCTTGTGCCGAAAGATGAGCGGGACAGCCACTTAGCTTCGGAGAGCCCCTTATCTCCGTCTTTGCCTCGCTCCTCGTTTAACTCTTAGCAAAACGCTTTTCCAATATGGTTTCCAAGGAGAAACTGTGCCAGTTCCGAAAACGTCCCCAAACTTGTTCTAGAAGTTTCGAGGAGGTCTGAAGACTGTTTAGCAAGAAGAAATATAGAGTTGTCCAAAACTCCCTTTAACCAATATAATATGAGGGGAAAACACAGGAGAGGGGTAAAGTACTGTTTTCTAAAAGTGTAGAAGGTGCCCACACTATACCTGAGTGATGCGGCTTAATTCTTCGCCTTTTGGAAGCTGCCGCTGTCTCCTGCTCCCGGAGGCGAGGAAGCAGCTTCTTCTCGCAAACAGCATTGTGCCGGTCGCGGTTAGCTCCGGGCAGCGGCTTGTGCCGAAGGATTCCCGGAACAGCCACTTAGCTTCGGAGAGCTCCTTATCTCCGTCTTTGCCTCGCTTCTCATTTAACACTTAGCAAAACGCTTTTCCTCTATGGCGTGCAAGTAGAAATTGTGACAGTACTGAAAATATCCCCAAACTTGTTCTAGAAGTTTCGAGGAGGTCTGAAGACTGTTTAGCAAGAAGAAATATAGAGTTGTCCAAAACTCCCTTTAACCAACATAATATGAGGGGACAACACAGGAGAGGGGTAAAGTACTGTTTTATGATAAGTTTGGAAGCTGCCCACACTATACCAGTGTGGTGCGGCTCAATTCTTCGCCTTTTGGAAGCTGCCGCTTTCTCCCTCTCCCGGAGGCGAAAAAGCGGCTTCGTCGCGCGAAGAGCATTGTGCCGGTCGCGGAGAGCTCCGGGCAGCGGCTTGTGCCGAAAGACGCCCGGGACCGCCACTTAGCTTCAGAGAGCTCCTTATCTCCGTCTTTGCCTCGCTTTTCATTTAACACTTAGCAAAACGCTTTTCCTCTATGGCGTGCAAGTAGAAATTGTGACAGTACTGAAAATATCCCCAATCTTGTTCTAGAAGTTTAAAGGAGGTCTGCAGACCGTTTAGCAAGAAGCAATATAGAGTTGTCCAAAACTCCTTTTTACCAATATAATGTGAGTGGAAAACTCAGGAGAGAGGTAAAGCACTGTTTGATAAAAGTTTGGAAGCTGCCCACACTATACAACTGTGGTGCGGCTTAATTCTTCGCCTTTGGGAAGCTGCCGCTCTCTCCATCTCCCGGAGGCGAAGAAGCAGCTTCTTCGCGTAAGGAGCATTGTGCCGGTCGCGGTTAGCTCCGCGCAGCGGCTAGTTCCGCAAGATGCCTGGGACAGCCACTTAGCTTCGGAGAGCTCTGTATCTCCATATTCTGCCTCTTTTGTCGCCTAACACTTATCAAAAAGCTTTTCCAGAATGTCATGCATTCAGAAACTGTGCCTGTACTGAAAACATCCCCAAACTTGTTCTAGACGTTTCAAGGAGGTGTGCAGAGTGTATAGAAAGAAGCAATATTGAGTTCTCCAAAATTCCCTTTTACCAATATAATGTGAGTGGAAAATGCAGGAGAGTGGTAAATACTGTTTTCTCTAAGTTTGGAAGCTGCCCATATTATACCAGTTTTGTGCGTCTTGCTTCGTCGCCTTTTGGAAGCTGCCGCTCTCTCCGTCTCCCGCAGGCGAAGAAGCAGCTTCTTCGCGCAAATAGCATTGTGCCGGTCGCGGTTAGCTCCGGGCAGCGGCTAGTTCCGCAAGATGCCTGGGACAGCCACTTAGCTTTGGCGAGCTCTGTATCTCCATATTCTGCCGCTTTTGTCGCCTAACACTTATCAAAAAGCTTTTCCAGAATGTCATGCATTCAGAAACTGTGCCTGTACTGAAAACATCCCCAAACTTGTTCTAGACGTTTCAAGGAGGTGTGCAGAGTGTATAGAAAGAAGCAATATTGAGTTCTCCAAAATTCCCTTTTACCAATATAATGTGAGTGGAAAATACAGGAGAGTGGTAAATACTGTTTTCTCTAAGTTTGGAAGCTGCCCATATTATACCAGTTTTGTGCGTCTTGCTTCGTCGCCTTTTGGAAGCTGCCGCTCTCTCCGTCTCCCGCAGGCGAAGAAGCAGCTTCTTCGCGCAAATAGCATTGTGCCGGTTCAGTGAACTCCGGAGAGCGGCTTGTGCCAAAGGATTCCCGGAACAGCCACTTAGTTTCGGAGAGCTCCTAATCTCCGACTTTGCCTCGCTTCTCGTTTAACACTTAGCAAAAAGCTTTTCCACTATGTCTTGCATGGAGAAACTGTGCCAGTACTGAAAACATCCCCAATCTTGTCCAAGACGTTTCGAGGAGGTCTCCAGAGTGTTTAGAAAGAAGCAATATAGAGTTGTCCAAAACTCCTTTTTACCAATATAATGTGAGTGGAAAATACAGGAGAGTGGTAAAGTACTGTTTTCTATAAGTTTGGAAGATGAATACTATCTACCGCTGTAGTGCGGCTTGGTTCGTCGCCTTTTGGAAGCTGCCACTCTCTCCATCTCCCAGAGGCGAAAAACCGTCTTCTTCGCGCAAACAGCATTGTGCCGGTCGCGGTTAGCACCGGGCAGCGGCTTGTGCCGAAAGATGCCCGGGACAGGAACTTATCTTCGGAGAGCTCTGTATCTCCGTCTTCTGCCTCTTTTGTTGCCTAACACTTATCAACAAGCTTTGCCAATATGTCTTGCATAGAAAAACTGCGCCTGAACTTAAAATATCCCCAATCTTGTTCAAGACGTTTCGAGGAGGTCTCCAGAGTGTTTAGCAAGAAGCAATATAGAGATGTCCAAAAATTTTTTTACCAATAAAATGTGAGTGGAAAATGCAAGAGAGTGGTAAAGTACTGTTTTCTATAACTTTGGAAGCTGACTGCTATCTACCGCTGTGGTGCGGCTTGGTTCTTCGCCTTTGGGAAGCTACCGCTCTCTCCATCTCCCGGAGGCGAAAAAGCGGCTTCGTCGCGCAAAGAGCATTTTGCCGGTCGCGGTGAGCTCCGGGCAGCGGCTTGTGCCGAAAGATGAGCGGGACAGCCACTTAGCTTCGGAGAGCCCCTTATCTCCGTCTTTGCCTCGCTCCTCGTTTAACACTTAGCAAAACGCTTTTCCAATATGGTTTCCAAGGAGAAACTGTGCCAGTTCCGAAAACGTCCCCAAACTTGTTCTAGAAGTTTCGAGGAGGTCTGAAGACTGTTTAGCAAGAAGAAATATAGAGTTGTCCAAAACTCCCTTTAACCAATATGAGGGGAAAACACAGGAGAGGGGTAAAGTACTGTTTTATGATAAGTTTGGAAGCTGCCCACACTATACCAGTGTGGTGCGGCTCAATTCTTCGCCTTTTGGAAGCTGCCGCTTTCTCCCTCTCCCGGAGGCGAAAAAGCGGCTTCGTCGCGCGAAGAGCATTGTGCCGGTCGCGGAGAGCTCCGGGCAGCGGCTTGTGCCGAAAGACGCCCGGGACCGCCACTTAGCTTCAGAGAGCTCCTTATCTCCGTCTTTGCCTCGCTTTTCATTTAACACTTAGCAAAACGCTTTTCCTCTATGGCGTGCAAGTAGAAATTGTGACAGTACTGAAAATATCCCCAATCTTGTTCTAGAAGTTTAAAGGAGGTCTGCAGACCGTTTAGCAAGAAGCAATATAGAGTTGTCCAAAACTCCTTTTTACCAATATAATGTGAGTGGAAAACTCAGGAGAGAGGTAAAGCACTGTTTGATAAAAGTTTGGAAGCTGCCCACACTATACAACTGTGGTGCGGCTTAATTCTTCGCCTTTGGGAAGCTGCCGCTCTCTCCGTCTCCCGGAGGCGAAGAAGCAGCTTCTTCGCGTAAGGAGCATTGTGCCAGTCGCGGTTAGCTCCGGGCAGCGTCTTGTGCCGAAAGATGCCCGGGACAGGAACTTATCTTCAGAGAGCTCTGTATCTCCGTCTTCTGCCTCTTTTGTTGCCTAACACCTATCAACAAGCTTTGCCAATATGTCATGCATTCAGAAACTATGCCTTTACTGAAAAAATCCCCAAATTTGTTCTAGAAGTTTCAAGGAGGTGTGCAGAGTGTTTAGAAAGAAGCAATATAGAGTTGTCCAAAACTCCCTTTTACCAATACAATGTGAGTGGAAAATACAGGAGACTGGTAAAGTACTGTTTTCTAAAAGTGTAGAAGGTGCCCACACTATACCTGAGTGATGCGGCTTAATTCTTCGCCTTTTGGAAGCTGCCGCTGTCTCCTGCTCCCGGAGGCGAGGAAGCAGCTTCTTCTCGCAAACAGCATTGTGCCGGTCGCGGTTAGCTCCGGGCAGCGGCTTGTGCCGAAGGATTCCCGGAACAGCCACTTAGCTTCGGAGAGCTCCTTATCTCCGTCTTTGCCTCGCTTCTCATTTAACACTTAGCAAAACGCTTTTCCTCTATGGCGTGCAAGTAGAAATTGTGACAGTACTGAAAATATCCCCAATCTTGTTCTAGAAGTTTCAAGGAGGTGTGCAGAGTGTTTCGCAAGAAGCAATATAGAGTTGTCCAAAACTCCTTTTTACCAATATAATGTGAGTGGAAAACGCAGGAGAGAGGTAAAGCACTGTTTTCTAAAAGTTTGGAAGCTGCCCACACTATACAACTGTGGTGCGGCTTAATTCTTCGCCTTTGGGAAGCTGCCGCTCTCTCCATCTCCCGGAGGCGAAGAAGCAGCTTCTTCGCGTAAGGAGCATTGTGCCGGTCGCGGTTAGCTCCGGGCAGCGGCTAGTTCCGCAAGATGCCTGGGACAGCCACTTAGCTTCGGCGAGCTCTGTATCTCCGTCTTCTGCCTCTTTTGTCGCCTAACACTTATCAAAAAGCTTTTCCAGAATGTCATGCATTCAGAAACTGTGCCAGTACTGAAAACATCCCCAAACTTGTTCTAGACGTTTCAAGGAAGTGTGCAGAGTGTTTAGCAAGAAGCAATATAGAGTTGTCCAAAACTCCTTTTTACCAATATAATGTGAGTGGAAAATACAGGTGTGACTGTGGTCACAAGGGTTTTCAGGATGAAGAAGAGACGAGAATGATGACTCCATGATCAGAAGGCTTGATTTTTTATTTTATGATATATGTTACATGAGACTATACTAAAAGCAATAGAAAGGAAAAGTTTCTTCAGCAGCTAGCTAAGCTAAGAATAGAAAAGGAATGAATAACAAAGATCTGTGTCTCAGACAGAGCAAGAGCCAGCTCTGCCATGAGTGGTCAAGAAATCCAAACACCCACAGGAGACCAATCACCTGTTGCATTCCACAGCAGCAGATAACCATTGTTTACTTTGGTTGCTGAAAACTGCAGCTCCTCACAAGGAAAAATCCTAAGAAAGGATTTTTCATGAAAGATGTCTGCGACATACAGGAGAGTGGTAAATACTGTTTTCTCTAAGTTTGGAAGCTGCCCATATTATACCAGTTTTGTGCGTCTTGCTTCGTCGCCTTTTGGAAGCTGCCGCTCTCTCCGTCTCCCGCAGGCGAAGAAGCAGCTTCTTCGCGCAAATAGCATTGTGCCGGTTCAGTGAACTCCGGAGAGCGGCTTGTGCCAAAGGATTCCCGGAACAGCCACTTAGCTTCGGAGAGCTCCTAATCTCCGTCTTTGCCTCGCTTCTCGTTTAACACTTAGCAAAAAGCTTTTCCACTATGTCTTGCATGGAGAAACTGTGCCAGTACTGAAAACATCCCCAATCTTGTCCAAGACGTTTCGAGGAGGTCTCCAGAGTGTTTAGAAAGAAGCAATATAGAGTTGTCCAAAACTCCTTTTTACCAATATAATGTGAGTGGAAAATACAGGAGAGTGGTAAAGTACTGTTTTCTATAAGTTTGGAAGATGAATACTATCTACCGCTGTAGTGCGGCTTGGTTCGTCGCCTTTTGGAAGCTGCCACTCTCTCCATCTCCCAGAGGCGAAAAACCGTCTTCTTCGCGCAAACAGCATTGTGCCGGTCGCGGTTAGCACCGGGCAGCGGCTTGTGCCGAAAGATGCCCGGGACAGGAACTTATCTTCGGAGAGCTCTGTATCTCCGTCTTCTGCCTCTTTTGTTGCCTAACACCTATCAACAAGCTTTGCCAATATGTCTTGCATAGAAAAACTGCGCCTGAACTTAAAAGATCCCCAATCTTGTTCAAGACGTTTCGAGGAGGTCTCCAGAGTGTTTAGCAAGAAGCAATATAGAGATGTCCAAAAATTTTTTTACCAATAAAATGTGAGTGGAAAATGCAAGAGAGTGGTAAAGTACTGTTTTCTATAACTTTGGAAGCTGACTGCTATCTACCGCTGTGGTGCGGCTTGGTTCTTCGCCTTTGGGAAGCTACCGCTCTCTCCACCTCCCGGAGGCGAAAAAGCGGCTTCGTCGCGCAAAGAGCATTTTGCCGGTCGCGGTGAGCTCCGGGCAGCGGCTTGTGCCGAAAGATGAGCGGGACAGCCACTTAGCTTCGGAGAGCCCCTTATCTCCGTCTTTGCCTCGCTCCTCGTTTAACTCTTAGCAAAACGCTTTTCCAATATGGTTTCCAAGGAGAAACTGTGCCAGTTCCGAAAACGTCCCCAAACTTGTTCTAGAAGTTTCGAGGAGGTCTGAAGACTGTTTAGCAAGAAGAAATATAGAGTTGTCCAAAACTCCCTTTAACCAATATAATATGAGGGGAAAACACAGGAGAGGGGTAAAGTACTGTTTTCTAAAAGTGTAGAAGGTGCCCACACTATACCTGAGTGATGCGGCTTAATTCTTCGCCTTTTGGAAGCTGCCGCTGTCTCCTGCTCCCGGAGGCGAGGAAGCAGCTTCTTCTCGCAAACAGCATTGTGCCGGTCGCGGTTAGCTCCGGGCAGCGGCTTGTGCCGAAGGATTCCCGGAACAGCCACTTAGCTTCGGAGAGCTCCTTATCTCCGTCTTTGCCTCGCTTCTCATTTAACACTTAGCAAAACGCTTTTCCTCTATGGCGTGCAAGTAGAAATTGTGACAGTACTGAAAATATCCCCAAACTTGTTCTAGAAGTTTCGAGGAGGTCTGAAGACTGTTTAGCAAGAAGAAATATAGAGTTGTCCAAAACTCCCTTTAACCAACATAATATGAGGGGACAACACAGGAGAGGGGTAAAGTACTGTTTTATGATAAGTTTGGAAGCTGCCCACACTATACCAGTGTGGTCCGGCTCAATTCTTCGCCTTTTGGAAGCTGCCGCTTTCTCCCTCTCCCGGAGGCGAAAAAGCGGCTTCGTCGCGCGAAGAGCATTGTGCCGGTCGCAGAGAGCTCCGGGCAGCGGCTTGTGCCGAAAGACGCCCGGGACCGCCACTTAGCTTCAGAGAGCTCCTTATCTCCGTCTTTGCCTCGCTTTTCATTTAACACTTAGCAAAACGCTTTTCCTCTATGGCGTGCAAGTAGAAATTGTGACAGTACTGAAAATATCCCCAATCTTGTTCTAGAAGTTTAAAGGAGGTCTGCAGACTGTTTCGCAAGAAGCAATATAGAGTTGTCCAAAACTCCTTTTTACCAATATAATGTGAGTGGAAAACTCAGGAGAGAGGTAAAGCACTGTTTGATAAAAGTTTGGAAGCTGCCCACACTATACAACTGTGGTGCGGCTTAATTCTTCGCCTTTGGGAAGCTGCCGCTCTCTCCATCTCCCGGAGGCGAAGAAGCAGCTTCTTCGCGTAAGGAGCATTGTGCCGGTCGCGGTTAGCTCCGGGCAGCGGCTAGTTCCGCAAGATGCCTGGGACAGCCACTTAGCTTCGGCGAGCTCTGTATCTCCGTCTTCTGCCTCTTTTGTCGCCTAACACTTATCAAAAAGCTTTTCCAGAATGTCATGCATTCAGAAACTGTGCCAGTACTGAAAACATCCCCAAACTTGTTCTAGACGTTTCAAGGAAGTGTGCAGAGTGTTTAGCAAGAAGCAATATAGAGTTGTCCAAAACTCCTTTTTACCAATATAATGTGAGTGGAAAATACAGGTGTGACTGTGGTCACAAGGGTTTTCAGGATGAAGAAGAGACGAGAATGATGACTCCATGATCAGAAGGCTTGATTTATTATTTTATGATATATGTTACATGAGACTATACTAAAAGCAATAGAAAGGAAAAGTTTCTTCAGCAGCTAGCTAAGCTAAGAATAGAAAAGGAATGAATAACAAAGATCTGTGTCTCAGACAGAGCAAGAGCCAGCTCTGCCATGAGTGGTCAAGAAATCCAAACACCCACAGGAGACCAATCACCTGTTGCATTCCACAGCAGCAGATAACCATTGTTTACTTTGGTTGCTGAAAACTGCAGCTCCTCACAAGGAAAAATCCTAAGAAAGGATTTTTCATGAAAGATGTCTGCGACATACAGGAGAGTGGTAAATACTGTTTTCTCTAAGTTTGGAAGCTGCCCATATTATACCAGTTTTGTGCGTCTTGCTTCGTCGCCTTTTGGAAGCTGCCGCTCTCTCCGTCTCCCGCAGGCGAAGAAGCAGCTTCTTCGCGCAAATAGCATTGTGCCGGTTCAGTGAACTCCGGAGAGCGGCTTGTGCCAAAGGATTCCCGGAACAGCCACTTAGCTTCGGAGAGCTCCTAATCTCCGTCTTTGCCTCGCTTCTCGTTTAACACTTAGCAAAAAGCTTTTCCACTATGTCTTGCATGGAGAAACTGTGCCAGTACTGAAAACATCCCCAATCTTGTCCAAGACGTTTCGAGGAGGTCTCCAGAGTGTTTAGAAAGAAGCAATATAGAGTTGTCCAAAACTCCTTTTTACCAATATAATGTGAGTGGAAAATACAGGAGAGTGGTAAAGTACTGTTTTCTATAAGTTTGGAAGATGAATACTATCTACCGCTGTAGTGCGGCTTGGTTCGTCGCCTTTTGGAAGCTGCCACTCTCTCCATCTCCCAGAGGCGAAAAACCGTCTTCTTCGCGCAAACAGCATTGTGCCGGTCGCGGTTAGCACCGGGCAGCGGCTTGTGCCGAAAGATGCCCGGGACAGGAACTTATCTTCGGAGAGCTCTGTATCTCCGTCTTCTGCCTCTTTTGTTGCCTAACACCTATCAACAAGCTTTGCCAATATGTCTTGCATAGAAAAACTGCGCCTGAACTTAAAAGATCCCCAATCTTGTTCAAGACGTTTCGAGGAGGTCTCCAGAGTGTTTAGCAAGAAGCAATATAGAGATGTCCAAAAATTTTTTTACCAATAAAATGTGAGTGGAAAATGCAAGAGAGTGGTAAAGTACTGTTTTCTATAACTTTGGAAGCTGACTGCTATCTACCGCTGTGGTGCGGCTTGGTTCTTCGCCTTTGGGAAGCTACCGCTCTCTCCACCTCCCGGAGGCGAAAAAGCGGCTTCGTCGCGCAAAGAGCATTTTGCCGGTCGCGGTGAGCTCCGGGCAGCGGCTTGTGCCGAAAGATGAGCGGGACAGCCACTTAGCTTCGGAGAGCCCCTTATCTCCGTCTTTGCCTCGCTCCTCGTTTAACTCTTAGCAAAACGCTTTTCCAATATGGTTTCCAAGGAGAAACTGTGCCAGTTCCGAAAACGTCCCCAAACTTGTTCTAGAAGTTTCGAGGAGGTCTGAAGACTGTTTAGCAAGAAGAAATATAGAGTTGTCCAAAACTCCCTTTAACCAATATAATATGAGGGGAAAACACAGGAGAGGGGTAAAGTACTGTTTTCTAAAAGTGTAGAAGGTGCCCACACTATACCTGAGTGATGCGGCTTAATTCTTCGCCTTTTGGAAGCTGCCGCTGTCTCCTGCTCCCGGAGGCGAGGAAGCAGCTTCTTCTCGCAAACAGCATTGTGCCGGTCGCGGTTAGCTCCGGGCAGCGGCTTGTGCCGAAGGATTCCCGGAACAGCCACTTAGCTTCGGAGAGCTCCTTATCTCCGTCTTTGCCTCGCTTCTCATTTAACACTTAGCAAAACGCTTTTCCTCTATGGCGTGCAAGTAGAAATTGTGACAGTACTGAAAATATCCCCAAACTTGTTCTAGAAGTTTCGAGGAGGTCTGAAGACTGTTTAGCAAGAAGAAATATAGAGTTGTCCAAAACTCCCTTTAACCAACATAATATGAGGGGACAACACAGGAGAGGGGTAAAGTACTGTTTTATGATAAGTTTGGAAGCTGCCCACACTATACCAGTGTGGTCCGGCTCAATTCTTCGCCTTTTGGAAGCTGCCGCTTTCTCCCTCTCCCGGAGGCGAAAAAGCGGCTTCGTCGCGCGAAGAGCATTGTGCCGGTCGCAGAGAGCTCCGGGCAGCGGCTTGTGCCGAAAGACGCCCGGGACCGCCACTTAGCTTCAGAGAGCTCCTTATCTCCGTCTTTGCCTCGCTTTTCATTTAACACTTAGCAAAACGCTTTTCCTCTATGGCGTGCAAGTAGAAATTGTGACAGTACTGAAAATATCCCCAATCTTGTTCTAGAAGTTTAAAGGAGGTCTGCAGACTGTTTCGCAAGAAGCAATATAGAGTTGTCCAAAACTCCTTTTTACCAATATAATGTGAGTGGAAAACTCAGGAGAGAGGTAAAGCACTGTTTGATAAAAGTTTGGAAGCTGCCCACACTATACAACTGTGGTGCGGCTTAATTCTTCGCCTTTGGGAAGCTGCCGCTCTCTCCATCTCCCGGAGGCGAAGAAGCAGCTTCTTCGCGTAAGGAGCATTGTGCCGGTCGCGGTTAGCTCCGCGCAGCGGCTAGTTCCGCAAGATGCCTGGGACAGCCACTTAGCTTCGGAGAGCTCTGTATCTCCATATTCTGCCTCTTTTGTCGCCTAACACTTATCAAAAAGCTTTTCCAGAATGTCATGCATTCAGAAACTGTGCCTGTACTGAAAACATCCCCAAACTTGTTCTAGACGTTTCAAGGAGGTGTGCAGAGTGTATAGAAAGAAGCAATATTGAGTTCTCCAAAATTCCCTTTTACCAATATAATGTGAGTGGAAAATGCAGGAGAGTGGTAAATACTGTTTTCTCTAAGTTTGGAAGCTGCCCATATTATACCAGTTTTGTGCGTCTTGCTTCGTCGCCTTTTGGAAGCTGCCGCTCTCTCCGTCTCCCGCAGGCGAAGAAGCAGCTTCTTCGCGCAAATAGCATTGTGCCGGTCGCGGTTAGCTCCGGGCAGCGGCTAGTTCCGCAAGATGCCTGGGACAGCCACTTAGCTTCGGCGAGCTCTGTATCTCCATATTCTGCCGCTTTTGTCGCCTAACACTTATCAAAAAGCTTTTCCAGGATGTCATGCATTCAGAAACTGTGCCTGTACTGAAAACATCCCCAAACTTGTTCTAGACGTTTCAAGGAGGTGTGCAGAGTGTATAGAAAGAAGCAATATTGAGTTCTCCAAAATTCCCTTTTACCAATATAATGTGAGTGGAAAATGCAGGAGAGTGGTAAATACTGTTTTCTCTAAGTTTGGAAGCTGCCCATATTATACCAGTTTTGTGCGTCTTGCTTCGTCGCCTTTTGGAAGCTGCCGCTCTCTCCGTCTCCCGCAGGCGAAGAAGCAGCTTCTTCGCGCAAATAGCATTGTGCCGGTTCAGTGAACTCCGGAGAGCGGCTTGTGCCAAAGGATTCCCGGAACAGCCACTTAGTTTCGGAGAGCTCCTAATCTCCGACTTTGCCTCGCTTCTCGTTTAACACTTAGCAAAAAGCTTTTCCACTATGTCTTGCATGGAGAAACTGTGCCAGTACTGAAAACATCCCCAATCTTGTCCAAGACGTTTCGAGGAGGTCTCCAGAGTGTTTAGAAAGAAGCAATATAGAGTTGTCCAAAACTCCTTTTTACCAATATAATGTGAGTGGAAAATACAGGAGAGTGGTAAAGTACTGTTTTCTATAAGTTTGGAAGATGAATACTATCTACCGCTGTGGTGCGGCTTGGTTCGTCGCCTTTTGGAAGCTGCCACTCTCTCCATCTCCCAGAGGCGAAAAACCGTCTTCTTCGCGCAAACAGCATTGTGCCGGTCGCGGTTAGCACCGGGCAGCGGCTTGTGCCGAAAGATGCCCGGGACAGGAACTTATCTTCGGAGAGCTCTGTATCTCCGTCTTCTGCCTCTTTTGTTGCCTAACACTTATCAACAAGCTTTGCCAATATGTCTTGCATAGAAAAACTGCGCCTGAACTTAAAAGATCCCCAATCTTGTTCAAGACGTTTCGAGGAGGTCTCCAGAGTGTTTAGCAAGAAGCAATATAGAGATGTCCAAAAATTTTTTTACCAATAAAATGTGAGTGGAAAATGCAAGAGAGTGGTAAAGTACTGTTTTCTATAACTTTGGAAGCTGACTGCTATCTACCGCTGTGGTGCGGCTTGGTTCTTCGCCTTTGGGAAGCTACCGCTCTCTCCATCTCCCGGAGGCGAAAAAGCGGCTTCGTCGCGCAAAGAGCATTTTGCCGGTCGCGGTGAGCTCCGGGCAGCGGCTTGTGCCGAAAGATGAGCGGGACAGCCACTTAGCTTCGGAGAGCTCCTTATCTCCGTCTTTGCCTCGCTCCTCGTTTAACACTTAGCAAAACGCTTTTCCAATATGGTTTCCAAGGAGAAACTGTGCCAGTTCCGAAAACGTCCCCAAACTTGTTCTAGAAGTTTCGAGGAGGTCTGAAGACTGTTTAGCAAGAAGAAATATAGAGTTGTCCAAAACTCCCTTTAACCAATATGAGGGGAAAACACAGGAGAGGGGTAAAGTACTGTTTTATGATAAGTTTGGAAGCTGCCCACACTATACCAGTGTGGTGCGGCTCAATTCTTCGCCTTTTGGAAGCTGCCGCTTTCTCCCTCTCCCGGAGGCGAAAAAGCGGCTTCGTCGCGCGAAGAGCATTGTGCCGGTCGCGGAGAGCTCCGGGCAGCGGCTTGTGCCGAAAGACGCCCGGGACCGCCACTTAGCTTCAGAGAGCTCCTTATCTCCGTCTTTGCCTCGCTTTTCATTTAACACTTAGCAAAACGCTTTTCCTCTATGGCGTGCAAGTAGAAATTGTGACAGTACTGAAAATATCCCCAATCTTGTTCTAGAAGTTTAAAGGAGGTCTGCAGACCGTTTAGCAAGAAGCAATATAGAGTTGTCCAAAACTCCTTTTTACCAATATAATGTGAGTGGAAAACTCAGGAGAGAGGTAAAGCACTGTTTGATAAAAGTTTGGAAGCTGCCCACACTATACAACTGTGGTGCGGCTTAATTCTTCGCCTTTGGGAAGCTGCCGCTCTCTCCGTCTCCCGGAGGCGAAGAAGCAGCTTCTTCGCGTAAGGAGCATTGTGCCGGTCGCGGTTAGCTCCGGGCAGCGTCTTGTGCCGAAAGATGCCCGGGACAGGAACTTATCTTCAGAGAGCTCTGTATCTCCGTCTTCTGCCTCTTTTGTTGCCTAACACCTATCAACAAGCTTTGCCAATATGTCATGCATTCAGAAACTGTGCCTTTACTGAAAAAATCCCCAAATTTGTTCTAGAAGTTTCAAGGAGGTGTGCAGAGTGTTTAGAAAGAAGCAATATAGAGTTGTCCAAAACTCCCTTTTACCAATACAATGTGAGTGGAAAATACAGGAGACTGGTAAAGTACTGTTTTCTAAAAGTGTAGAAGGTGCCCACACTATACCTGAGTGATGCGGCTTAATTCTTCGCCTTTTGGAAGCTGCCGCTGTCTCCTGCTCCCGGAGGCGAGGAAGCAGCTTCTTCTCGCAAACAGCATTGTGCCGGTCGCGGTTAGCTCCGGGCAGCGGCTTGTGCCGAAGGATTCCCGGAACAGCCACTTAGCTTCGGAGAGCTCCTTATCTCCGTCTTTGCCTCGCTTCTCATTTAACACTTAGCAAAACGCTTTTCCTCTATGGCGTGCAAGTAGAAATTGTGACAGTACTGAAAATATCCCCAATCTTGTTCTAGAAGTTTAAAGGAGGTCTGCAGACTGTTTAGCAAGAAGCAATATAGAGTTGTCCAAAACTCCCTTTTACCAATATAATGTGAGTGGAAAATACAGGAGAGTGGTAAAGTACTGTTTTCTAAAAGTGTAGAAGGTTCCCACACTATACCTGAGTGATGCGGCTTAATTGTTCGCCATTTGGAAGCTGCCGCTGTCTCCTGCTCCCGGAGGCGAGGAAGCGGCTTCGTCGCGCAAAGAGCATTGAGCCGGTCGCGGTAAGGTCCGGGCAGCGGCTTGTGCCGAAAGATGCCCGGGACCGTCACTTAGCTTCAGAGAGCTCCTTATCTCCGTCTTTGCCTCGCTTTTTATTCAACACTGAGCAAAACGCTTTTCCTCTATGGCGTGCAAGTAGAAATTGTGACAGTACTGAAAATATCCACAATCTTGTTCTAGAAGTTTAAAGGAGGTCTGCAGACTGTTTAGAAAGAAGCAATATAGACTTGTCCAAAACTCCTTTTTACCAATATCATGTGAGTGGAAAACCTAGGAGAGTGGTAAAGCACTGTTTTCTAAAAGTTTGGAAGCTGCCCACACTATACAACTGTGGTGCGGCTTAATTCTTCGCCTTTGGGAAGCTGCCGCTCTCTCCATCTCCCGGAGGCGAAGAAGCAGCTTCTTCGCGTAAGGAGCATTGTGCCGGTCGCGGTTAGCTCCGCGCAGCGGCTAGTTCCGCAAGATGCCTGGGACAGCCACTTAGCTTCGGAGAGCTCTGTATCTCCATATTCTGCCTCTTTTGTCGCCTAACACTTATCAAAAAGCTTTTCCAGAATGTCATGCATTCAGAAACTGTGCCTGTACTGAAAACATCCCCAAACTTGTTCTAGACGTTTCAAGGAGGTGTGCAGAGTGTATAGAAAGAAGCAATATTGAGTTCTCCAAAATTCCCTTTTACCAATATAATGTGAGTGGAAAATGCAGGAGAGTGGTAAATACTGTTTTCTCTAAGTTTGGAAGCTGCCCATATTATACCAGTTTTGTGCGTCTTGCTTCGTCGCCTTTTGGAAGCTGCCACTCTCTCCGTCTCCCGCAGGCGAAGAAGCAGCTTCTTCGCGCAAATAGCATTGTGCCGGTTCAGTGAACTCCGGAGAGCGGCTTGTGCCAAAGGATTCCCGGAACAGCCACTTAGCTTCGGAGAGCTCCTAATCTCCGACTTTGCCTCGCTTCTCGTTTAACACTTAGCAAAAAGCTTTTCCACTATGTCTTGCATGGAGAAACTGTGCCAGTACTGAAAACATCCCCAATCTTGTCCAAGACGTTTCGAGGAGGTCTCCAGAGTGTTTAGAAAGAAGCAATATAGAGTTGTCCAAAACTCCTTTTTACCAATATAATGTGAGTGGAAAATACAGGAGAGTGGTAAAGTACTGTTTTCTATAAGTTTGGAAGATGAATACTATCTACCGCTGTGGTGCGGCTTGGTTCGTCGCCTTTTGGAAGCTGCCGCTCTCTCCGTCTCCCGCAGGCGAAGAAGCAGCTTCTTCGCGCAAATAGCATTGTGCCGGTTCAGTGAACTCCGGAGAGCGGCTTGTGCCGAAAGATGCCCGGGACAGGAACTTATCTTCGGAGAGCTCTGTATCTCCGTCTTCTGCCTCTTTTGTTGCCTAACACTTATCAACAAGCTTTGCCAATATGTCTTGCATAGAAAAACTGCACCTGAACTTAAAATATCCCCAATCTTGTTCAAGACGTTTCGAGGAGGTCTCCAGAGTGTTTAGCAAGAAGCAATATAGAGATGTCCAAAAATTTTTTTACCAATAAAATGTGAGTGGAAAATGCAAGAGAGTGGTAAAGTACTGTTTTCTATAACTTTGGAAGCTGACTGCTATCTACCGCTGTGGTGCGGCTTGGTTCTTCGCCTTTGGGAAGCTACCGCTCTCTCCACCTCCCGGAGGCGAAAAAGCGGCTTCGTCGCGCAAAGAGCATTTTGCCGGTCGCGGTGAGCTCCGGGCAGCGGCTTGTGCCGAAAGATGAGCGGGACAGCCACTTAGCTTCGGAGAGCTCCTTATCTCCGTCTTTGCCTCGCTCCTCGTTTAACACTTAGCAAAACGCTTTTCCAATATGGTTTCCAAGGAGAAACTGTGCCAGTTCCGAAAACGTCCCCAAACTTGTTCTAGAAGTTTCGAGGAGGTCTGAAGACTGTTTAGCAAGAAGAAATATAGAGTTGTCCAAAACTCCCTTTTACCAATACAATGTGAGTGGAAAATACAGGAGAGTGGTAAAGTACTGTTTTCTAAAAGTGTAGAAGGTGCCCACACTATACCTGAGTGATGCGGCTTAATTCTTCGCCTTTTGGAAGCTGCCGCTGTCTCCTGCTCCCGGAGGCGAGGAAGCGGCTTCGTCGCGCAAAGAGCATTGAGCCGGTCGCGGAGAGCTCCGGGCAGCGGCTTGTGCCGAAAGATGCCCGGGACCGCCACTTAGCTTCAGAGAGCTCCTTATCTCCGTCTTTGCCTCGCTTTTCATTTAACACTTAGCAAAACGCTTTTCCTCTATGGCGTGCAAGTAGAAATTGTGACAGTACTGAAAATATCCCCAATCTTGTTCTAGAAGTTTAAAGGAGGTCTGCAGACTGTTTAGCAAGAAGCAATATAGACTTGTCCAAAACTCCTTTTTACCAATATCATGTGAGTGGAAAACCTAGGAGAGTGGTAAAGCACTGTTTTCTAAAAGTTTGGAAGCTGCCCACACTATACAACTGTGGTGCGGCTTAATTCTTCGCCTTTGGGAAGCTGCCGCTCTCTCCGTCTCCCGGAGGCGAAGAAGCAGCTTCTTCGCGTAAGGAGCATTGTGCCGGTCGCGGTTAGCTCCGGGCAGCGGCTTGTGCCGAAAGATGCCCGGGACAGGAACTTATCTTCGGAGAGCTCTGTATCTCCGTCTTCTGCCTCTTTTGTTGCCTAACACCTATCAACAAGCTTTGCCAATATGTCATGCATTCAGAAACTGTGCCTTTACTGAAAAAATCCCCAAATTTGTTCTAGAAGTTTCAAGGAGGTGTGCAGAGTGTTTCGCAAGAAGCAATATAGAGTTGTCCAAAACTCCTTTTTACCAATATAATGTGAGTGGAAAACGCAGGAGAGAGGTAAAGCACTGTTTTCTAAAAGTTTGGAAGCTGCCCACACTATACAACTGTGGTGCGGCTTAATTCTTCGCCTTTGGGAAGCTGCCGCTCTCTCCATCTCCCGGAGGCGAAGAAGCAGCTTCTTCGCGTAAGGAGCATTGCGCCGGTCGCGGTTAGCTCCGGGCAGCGGCTAGTTCCGCAAGATGCCTGGGACAGCCACTTAGCTTCGGAGAGCTCTGTATCTCCATATTCTGCCTCTTTTGTCTCCTAACACTTATCAAAAAGCTTTTCCAGAATGTCATGCATTCAGAAACTGTGCCTGTACTGAAAACATCCCCAAACTTGTTCTAGACGTTTCAAGGAGGTGTGCAGAGTGTATAGAAAGAAGCAATATTGAGTTCTCCAAAATTCCCTTTTACCAATATAATGTGAGTGGAAAATGCAGGAGAGTGGTAAATACTGTTTTCTCTAAGTTTGGAAGCTGCCCATATTATACCAGTTTTGTGCGTCTTGCTTCGTCGCCTTTTGGAAGCTGCCGCTCTCTCCGTCTCCCGCAGGCGAAGAAGCAGCTTCTTCGCGCAAATAGCATTGTGCCGGTTCAGTGAACTCCGGAGAGCGGCTTGTGCCAAAGGATTCCCGGAACAGCCACTTAGCTTCGGAGAGCTCCTAATCTCCGACTTTGCCTCGCTTCTCGTTTAACACTTAGCAAAAAGCTTTTCCACTATGTCTTGCATGGAGAAACTGTGCCAGTACTGAAAACATCCCCAATCTTGTCCAAGACGTTTCGAGGAGGTCTCCAGAGTGTATAGAAAGAAGCAATATAGAGTTGTCCAAAACTCCTTTTTACCAATATAATGTGAGTGGAAAATACAGGAGAGTGGTAAAGTACTGTTTTCTATAAGTTTGGAAGATGAATACTATCTACCGCTGTGGTGCGGCTTGGTTCGTCGCCTTTTGGAAGCTGCCACTCTCTCCATCTCCCAGAGGCGAAAAACCGTCTTCTTCGCGCAAACAGCATTGTGCCGGTCGCGGTTAGCACCGGGCAGCGGCTTGTGCCGAAAGATGCCCGGGACAGGAACTTATCTTCGGAGAGCTCTGTATCTCCGTCTTCTGCCTCTTTTGTTGCCTAACACTTATCAACAAGCTTTGCCAATATGTCTTGCATAGAAAAACTGCGCCTGAACTTAAAAGATCCCCAATCTTGTTCCACACGTTTCGAGGAGGTCTCCAGAGTGTTTAGCAAGAAGCAATATAGAGATGTCCAAAAATTTTTTTACCAATAAAATGTGAGTGGAAAATGCAAGAGAGTGGTAAAGTACTGTTTTCTATAACTTTGGAAGCTGACTGCTATCTACCGCTGTGGTGCGGCTTGGTTCTTCGCCTTTGGGAAGCTACCGCTCTCTCCACCTCCCGGAGGCGAAAAAGCGGCTTCGTCGCGCAAAGAGCATTTTGCCGGTCGCGGTGAGCTCCGGGCAGCGGCTTGTGCCGAAAGATGAGCGGGACAGCCACTTAGCTTCGGAGAGCTCCTTATCTCCGTCTTTGCCTCGCTCCTCGTTTAACACTTAGCAAAACGCTTTTCCAATATGGTTTCCAAGGAGAAACTGTGCCAGTTCCGAAAACGTCCCCAAACTTGTTCTAGAAGTTTCGAGGAGGTCTGAAGACTGTTTAGCAAGAAGAAATATAGAGTTGTCCAAAACTCCCTTTTACCAATACAATGTGAGTGGAAAATACAGGAGAGGGGTAAAGTACTGTTTTCTAAAAGTGTAGAAGGTGCCCACACTATACCTGAGTGATGCGGCTTAATTCTTCGCCTTTTGGAAGCTGCCGCTGTCTCCTGCTCCCGGAGGCGAGGAAGCGGCTTCGTCGCGCAAAGAGCATTGAGCCGGTCGCGGTAAGGTCCGGGCAGCGGCTTGTGCCGAAAGATGCCCGGGACCGCCACTTAGCTTCAGAGAGCTCCTTATCTCCGTCTTTACCTCGCTTTTCATTTAACACTTAGCAAAACGCTTTTCCTCTATGGCGTGCAAGTAGAAATTGTGACAGTACTGAAAATATCCCCAATCTTGTTCTAGAAGTTTAAAGGAGGTCTGCAGACTGTTTAGCAAGAAGCAATATAGACTTGTCCAAAACTCCTTTTTACCAATATCATGTGAGTGGAAAACCTAGGAGAGTGGTAAAGCACTGTTTTCTAAAAGTTTGGAAGCTGCCCACACTATACAACTGTGGTGCGGCTTAATTCTTCGCCTTTGGGAAGCTGCCGCTCTCTCCGTCTCCCGGAGGCGAAGAAGCAGCTTCTTCGCGTAAGGAGCATTGTGCCGGTCGCGGTTAGCTCCGGGCAGCGGCTTGTGCCGAAAGATGCCCGGGACAGGAACTTATCTTCGGAGAGCTCTGTATCTCCGTCTTCTGCCTCTTTTGTTGCCTAACACCTATCAACAAGCTTTGCCAATATGTCATGCATTCAGAAACTGTGCCTTTACTGAAAAAATCCCCAAATTTGTTCTAGAAGTTTCAAGGAGGTGTGCAGAGTGTTTCGCAAGAAGCAATATAGAGTTGTCCAAAACTCCTTTTTACCAATATAATGTGAGTGGAAAACGCAGGAGAGAGGTAAAGCACTGTTTTCTAAAAGTTTGGAAGCTGCCCACACTATACAACTGTGGTGCGGCTTAATTCTTCGCCTTTGGGAAGCTGCCGCTCTCTCCATCTCCCGGAGGCGAAGAAGCAGCTTCTTCGCGTTAGGAGCATTGTGCCGGTCGCGGTTTGCTCCGGGCAGCGGCTAGTTCCGCAAGATGCCTGGGACAGCCACTTAGCTTCGGAGAGCTCTGTATCTCCATATTCTGCCTCTTTTGTCTCCTAACACTTATCAAAAAGCTTTTCCAGAATGTCATGCATTCAGAAACTGTGCCTGTACTGAAAACATCCCCAAACTTGTTCTAGACGTTTCAAGGAGGTGTGCAGAGTGTATAGAAAGAAGCAATATTGAGTTCTCCAAAATTCCCTTTTACCAATATAATGTGAGTGGAAAATGCAGGAGAGTGGTAAATACTGTTTTCTCTAAGTTTGGAAGCTGCCCATATTATACCAGTTTTGTGCGTCTTGCTTCGTCGCCTTTTGGAAGCTGCCGCTCTCTCCGTCTCCCGCAGGCGAAGAAGCAGCTTCTTCGCGCAAATAGCATTGTGCCGGTTCAGTGAACTCCGGAGAGCGGCTTGTGCCAAAGGATTCCCGGAACAGCCACTTAGCTTCGGAGAGCTCCTAATCTCCGACTTTGCCTCGCTTCTCGTTTAACACTTAGCAAAAAGCTTTTCCACTATGTCTTGCATGGAGAAACTGTGCCAGTACTGAAAACATCCCCAATCTTGTCCAAGACGTTTCGAGGAGGTCTCCAGAGTGTATAGAAAGAAGCAATATAGAGTTGTCCAAAACTCCTTTTTACCAATATAATGTGAGTGGAAAATACAGGAGAGTGGTAAAGTACTGTTTTCTATAAGTTTGGAAGATGAATACTATCTACCGCTGTGGTGCGGCTTGGTTCGTCGCCTTTTGGAAGCTGCCACTCTCTCCATCTCCCAGAGGCGAAAAACCGTCTTCTTCGCGCAAACAGCATTGTGCCGGTCGCGGTTAGCACCGGGCAGCGGCTTGTGCCGAAAGATGCCCGGGACCGCCACTTAGCTTCAGAGAGCTCCTTATCTCCGTCTTTACCTCGCTTTTCATTTAACACTTAGCAAAACGCTTTTCCTCTATGGCGTGCAAGTAGAAATTGTGACAGTACTGAAAATATCCCCAATCTTGTTCTAGAAGTTTAAAGGAGGTCTGCAGACTGTTTAGCAAGAAGCAATATAGACTTGTCCAAAACTCCTTTTTACCAATATCATGTGAGTGGAAAACCTAGGAGAGTGGTAAAGCACTGTTTTCTAAAAGTTTGGAAGCTGCCCACACTATACAACTGTGGTGCGGCTTAATTCTTCGCCTTTGGGAAGCTGCCGCTCTCTCCGTCTCCCGGAGGCGAAGAAGCAGCTTCTTCGCGTAAGGAGCATTGTGCCGGTCGCGGTTAGCTCCGGGCAGCGGCTTGTGCCGAAAGATGCCCGGGACAGGAACTTATCTTCGGAGAGCTCTGTATCTCCGTCTTCTGCCTCTTTTGTTGCCTAACACCTATCAACAAGCTTTGCCAATATGTCATGCATTCAGAAACTGTGCCTTTACTGAAAAAATCCCCAAATTTGTTCTAGAAGTTTCAAGGAGGTGTGCAGAGTGTTTCGCAAGAAGCAATATAGAGTTGTCCAAAACTCCTTTTTACCAATATAATGTGAGTGGAAAACGCAGGAGAGAGGTAAAGCACTGTTTTCTAAAAGTTTGGAAGCTGCCCACACTATACAACTGTGGTGCGGCTTAATTCTTCGCCTTTGGGAAGCTGCCGCTCTCTCCATCTCCCGGAGGCGAAGAAGCAGCTTCTTCGCGTAAGGAGCATTGTGCCGGTCGCGGTTAGCTCCGGGCAGCGGCTAGTTCCGCAAGATGCCTGGGACAGCCACTTAGCTTCGGAGAGCTCTGTATCTCCATATTCTGCCTCTTTTGTCTCCTAACACTTATCAAAAAGCTTTTCCAGAATGTCATGCATTCAGAAACTGTGCCTGTACTGAAAACATCCCCAAACTTGTTCTAGACGTTTCAAGGAGGTGTGCAGAGTGTATAGAAAGAAGCAATATTGAGTTCTCCAAAATTCCCTTTTACCAATATAATGTGAGTGGAAAATGCAGGAGAGTGGTAAATACTGTTTTCTCTAAGTTTGGAAGCTGCCCATATTATACCAGTTTTGTGCGTCTTGCTTCGTCGCCTTTTGGAAGCTGCCGCTCTCTCCGTCTCCCGCAGGCGAAGAAGCAGCTTCTTCGCGTAAGGAGCATTGTGCCGGTCGCGGTTAGCTCCGGGCAGCGGCTAGTTCCGCAAGATGCCTGGGACAGCCACTTAGCTTCGGAGAGCTCTGTATCTCCATATTCTGCCTCTTTTGTCGCCTAACACTTATCAAAAAGCTTTTCCAGAATGTCATGCATTCAGAAACTGTGCCTGTACTGAAAACATCCCCAAACTTGTTCTAGACGTTTCAAGGAGGTGTGCAGAGTGTATAGAAAGAAGCAATATTGAGTTCTCCAAAATTCCCTTTTACCAATATAATGTGAGTGGAAAATACAGGAGAGTGGTAAATACTGTTTTCTCTAAGTTTGGAAGCTGCCCATATTATACCAGTTTTGTGCGTCTTGCTTCGTCGCCTTTTGGAAGCTGCCGCTCTCTCCGTCTCCCGCAGGCGAAGAAGCAGCTTCTTCGCGCAAATAGCATTGTGCCGGTTCAGTGAACTCCGGAGAGCGGCTTGTGCCAAAGGATTCCCGGAACAGCCACTTAGCTTCGGAGAGCTCCTAATCTCCGACTTTGCCTCGCTTCTCGTTTAACACTTAGCAAAAAGCTTTTCCACTATGTCTTGCATGGAGAAACTGTGCCAGTACTGAAAACATCCCCAATCTTGTCCAAGACGTTTCGAGGAGGTCTCCAGAGTGTTTAGAAAGAAGCAATATAGAGTTGTCCAAAACTCCTTTTTACCAATATAATGTCAGTGGAAAATACAGGAGAGTGGTAAAGTACTGTTTTCTATAAGTTTGGAAGATGAATACTATCTACCGCTGTAGTGCGGCTTGGTTCGTCGCCTTTTGGAAGCTGCCACTCTCTCCATCTCCCAGAGGCGAAAAACCGTCTTCTTCGCGCAAACAGCATTGTGCCAGTCGCGGTTAGCACCGGGCAGCGGCTTGTGCCGAAAGATGCCCGGGACAGGAACTTATCTTCGGCGAGCTCTGTATCTCCGTCTTCTGCCTCTTTTGTTGCCTAACACTTATCAACAATCTTTGCCAATATGTCTTGCATAGAAAAACTGCGCCTGAACTTAAAATATCCCCAATCTTGTTCAAGACGTTTCGAGGAGGTCTCCAGAGTGTTTAGCAAGAAGCAATATAGAGATGTCCAAAAATTTTTTTACCAATAAAATGTGAGTGGAAAATGCAAGAGAGTGGTAAAGTACTGTTTTCTATAACTTTGGAAGCTGACTGCTATCTACCGCTGTGGTGCGGCTTGGTTCTTCGCCTTTGGGAAGCTACCGCTCTCTCCACCTCCCGGAGGCGAAAAAGCGGCTTCGTCGCGCAAAGAGCATTTTGCCGGTCGCGGTGAGCTCCGGGCAGCGGCTTGTGCCGAAAGATGCCCGGGACAGGAACTTAGCTTCGGAGAGCTCCTTATCTCCGTCTTTGCCTCGCTCCTCGTTTAACACTTAGCAAAACGCTTTTCCAATATGGTTTCCAAGGAGAAACTGTGCCAGTTCCGAAAACGTCCCCAAACTTGTTCTAGAAGTTTCGAGGAGGTCTGAAGACTGTTTAGCAAGAAGAAATATAGAGTTGTCCAAAACTCCCTTTTACCAATACAATGTGAGTGGAAAATACAGGAGAGTGGTAAAGTACTGTTTTCTAAAAGTGTAGAAGGTGCCCACACTATACCTGAGTGATGCGGCTTAATTCTTCGCCTTTTGGAAGCTGCCGCTGTCTCCTGCTCCCGGAGGCGAGGAAGCGGCTTCGTCGCGCAAAGAGCATTGAGCCGGTCGCGGTAAGGTCCGGGCAGCGGCTTGTGCCGAAAGATGCCCGGGACCGCCACTTAGCTTCGGAGAGCTCCTTATCTCCGTCTTTGCCTCGCTTTTCATTTAACACTTAGCAAAACGCTTTTCCTCTATGGCGTGCAAGTAGAAATTGTGACAGTACTGAAAATATCCCCAATCTTGTTCTAGAGGTTTAAAGGAGGTCTGCAGACTGTTTAGCAAGAAGCAATATAGACTTGTCCAAAACTCCTTTTTACCAATATCATGTGAGTGGAAAACCTAGGAGAGTGGTAAAGCACTGTTTTCTAAAAGTTTGGAAGCTGCCCACACTATACAACTGTGGTGCGGCTTAATTCTTCGCCTTTTGGAAGCTGCCGCTCTCTCCGTCTCCCGCAGGCGAAGAAGCAGCTTCTTCGCGTAAGGAGCATTGTGCCGGTCGCGGTTAGCTCCGGGCAGCGGCTAGTTCCGCAAGATGCCTGGGACAGCCACTTAGCTTCGGCGAGCTCTGTATCTCCATATTCTGCCTCTTTTGTCGCCTAACACTTATCAAAAAGCTTTTCCAGAATGTCATGCATTCAGAAACTGTGCCTGTACTGAAAACATCCCCAAACTTGTTCTAGACGTTTCAAGGAGGTGTGCAGAGTGTATAGAAAGAAGCAATATTGAGTTCTCCAAAATTCCCTTTTACCAATATAATGTGAGTGGAAAATGCAGGAGAGTGGTAAATACTGTTTTCTCTAAGTTTGGAAGCTGCCCATATTATACCAGTTTTGTGCGTCTTGCTTCGTCGCCTTTGGGAAGCTGCCGCTCTCTCCGTCTCCCGGAGGCGAAGAAGCAGCTTCTTCGCGTAAGGAGCATTGTGCCGGTCGCGGTTAGCTCCGGGCAGCGGCTAGTTCCGCAAGATGCCTGGGACAGCCACTTAGCTTCGGAGAGCTCTGTATCTCCATATTCTGCCTCTTTTGTCGCCTAACACTTATCAAAAAGCTTTTCCAGAATGTCATGCATTCAGAAACTGTGCCTGTACTGAAAACATCCCCAAACTTGTTCTAGACGTTTCAAGGAGGTGTGCAGAGTGTATAGAAAGAAGCAATATTGAGTTCTCCAAAATTCCCTTTTACCAATATAATGTGAGTGGAAAATGCAGGAGAGTGGTAAATACTGTTTTCTCTAAGTTTGGAAGCTGCCCATATTATACCAGTTTTGTGCGTCTTGCTTCGTCGCCTTTTGGAAGCTGCCGCTCTCTCCGTCTCCCGCAGGCGAAGAAGCAGCTTCTTCGCGCAAATAGCATTGTGCCGGTTCAGTGAACTCCGGAGAGCGGCTTGTGCCGAAAGATGAGCGGGACAGCCACTTAGCTTCGGAGAGCTCCTTATCTCCGTCTTTGCCTCGCTCCTCGTTTAACACTTAGCAAAACGCTTTTCCAATATGGTTTCCAAGGAGAAACTGTGCCAGTTCCGAAAACGTCCCCAAACTTGTTCTAGAAGTTTCGAGGAGGTCTGAAGACTGTTTAGCAAGAAGAAATATAGAGTTGTCCAAAACTCCCTTTTACCAATATAATGTGAGTGGAAAATACAGGAGAGTGGTAAAGTACTGTTTTCTGAAAGTTTGGAAGCTGCCCATATTATACCAGTTTTGTGCGTCTTGCTTCGTCGCCTTTTGGAAGCTGCCGCTCTCTCCGTCTCCCGCAGGCGAAGAAGCAGCTTCTTCACGCAAATAGCATTGTGCCGGTTCAGTGAACTCCGGAGAGCGGCTTGTGCCAAAGGATTCCCGGAACAGCCACTTAGCTTCGGAGAGCTCCTAATCTCCGACTTTGCCTCGCTTCTCGTTTAACACTTAGCAAAAAGCTTTTCCACTATGTCTTGCATGGAGAAACTGTGCCAGTACTGAAAACATCCCCAATCTTGTCCAAGACGTTTCGAGGAGGTCTCCAGAGTGTTTAGAAAGAAGCAATATAGAGTTGTCCAAAACTCCTTTTTACCAATATAATGTGAGTGGAAAATGCAAGAGAGTGGTAAAGTACTGTTTTCTATAAGTTTGGAAGATGAATACTATCTACCGCTGTGGTGCGGCTTGGTTCGTCGCCTTTTGGAAGCTGCCACTCTCTCCATCTCCCAGAGGCGAAAAACCGTCTTCTTCGCGCAAACAGCATTGTGCCGGTCGCGGTTAGCACCGGGCAGCGGCTTGTGCCGAAAGATGCCCGGGACAGGAACTTATCTTCGGAGAGCTCTGTATCTCCGTCTTCTGCCTCTTTTGTTGCCTAACACTTATCAACAAGCTTTGCCAATATGTCTTGCATAGAAAAACTGCGTCTGAACTTAAAAGATCCCCAATCTTGTTCAAGACGTTTCGAGGAGGTCTCCAGAGTGTTTAGCAAGAAGCAATATAGAGATGTCCAAAAATTTTTTTACCAATAAAATGTGAGTGGAAAATGCAAGAGAGTGGTAAAGTACTGTTTTCTATAACTTTGGAAGCTGACTGCTATCTACCGCTGTGGTGCGGCTTGGTTCTTCGCCTTTGGGAAGCTACCGCTCTCTCCACCTCCCGGAGGCGAAAAAGCGGCTTCGTCGCGCAAAGAGCATTTTGCCGGTCGCGGTGAGCTCCGGGCAGCGGCTTGTGCCGAAAGATGAGCGGGACAGCCACTTAGCTTCGGAGAGCTCCTTATCTCCGTCTTTGCCTCGCTCCTCGTTTAACACTTAGCAAAACGCTTTTCCAATATGGTTTCCAAGGAGAAACTGTGCCAGTTCCGAAAACGTCCCCAAACTTGTTCTAGAAGTTTCGAGGAGGTCTGAAGACTGTTTAGCAAGAAGAAATATAGAGTTGTCCAAAACTCCCTTTTACCAATATAATGTGAGTGGAAAATACAGGAGAGTGGTAAAGTACTGTTTTCTAAAAGTGTAGAAGGTGCCCACACTATACCTGAGTGATGCGGCTTAATTCTTCGCCTTTTGGAAGCTGCCGCTGTCTCCTGCTCCCGGAGGCGAGGAAGCGGCTTCGTCGCGCAAAGAGCATTGAGCCGGTCGCGGTAAGGTCCGGGCAGCGGCTTGTGCCGAAAGATGCCCGGGACAGGAACTTATCTTCGGAGAGCTCTGTATCACCGTCTTCTGCCTCTTTTGTTGCCTAACACCGATCAACAAGCTTTGCCAATATGTCATGCATTCAGAAACTGTGCCTTTACTGAAAAAATCCCCAAATTTGTTCTAGAAGTTTCAAGGAGGTGTGCAGAGTGTTTCGCAAGAAGCAATATAGAGTTGTCCAAAACTCCTTTTTACCAATATCATGTGAGTGGAAAACGCAGGAGAGAGGTAAAGCACTGTTTTCTAAAAGTTTGGAAGCTGCCCACACTATACAACTGTGGTGCGGCTTAATTCTTCGCCTTTGGGAAGCTGCCGCTCTCTCCGTCTCCCGCAGGCGAAGAAGCAGCTTCTTCGCGTAAGGAGCATTGTGCCGGTCGCGGTTAGCTCCGGGCAGCGGCTAGTTCCGCAAGATGCCTGGGACAGCCACTTAGCTTCGGCGAGCTCTGTATCTCCATATTCTGCCTCTTTTGTCGCCTAACACTTATCAAAAAGCTTTTCCAGAATGTCATGCATTCAGAAACTGTGCCTGTACTGAAAACATCCCCAAACTTGTTCTAGACGTTTCAAGGAGGTGTGCAGAGTGTATAGAAAGAAGCAATATTGAGTTCTCCAAAATTCCCTTTTACCAATATAATGTGAGTGGAAAATGCAGGAGAGTGGTAAATACTGTTTTCTCTAAGTTTGGAAGCTGCCCATATTATACCAGTTTTGTGCGTCTTGCTTCGTCGCCTTTTGGAAGCTGCCGCTCTCTCCGTCTCCCGCAGGCGAAGAAGCAGCTTCTTCGCGCAAATAGCATTGTGCCGGTTCAGTGAACTCCGGAGAGCGGCTTGTGCCAAAGGATTCCCGGAACAGCCACTTAGCTTCGGAGAGCTCCTAATCTCCGACTTTGCCTCGCTTCTCGTTTAACACTTAGCAAAAAGCTTTTCCACTATGTCTTGCATGGAGAAACTGTGCCAGTACTGAAAACATCCCCAATCTTGTCCAAGACGTTTCGAGGAGGTCTCCAGAGTGTTTAGAAAGAAGCAATATAGAGTTGTCCAAAACTCCTTTTTACCAATATAATGTGAGTGGAAAATGCAAGAGAGTGGTAAAGTACTGTTTTCTATAAGTTTGGAAGATGAATACTATCTACCGCTGTGGTGCGGCTTGGTTCGTCGCCTTTTGGAAGCTGCCACTCTCTCCATCTCCCAGAGGCGAAAAACCGTCTTCTTCGCGCAAACAGCATTGTGCCGGTCGCGGTTAGCACCGGGCAGCGGCTTGTGCCGAAAGATGCCCGGGACAGGAACTTATCTTCGGAGAGCTCTGTATCTCCGTCTTCTGCCTCTTTTGTTGCCTAACACTTATCAACAAGCTTTGCCAATATGTCTTGCATAGAAAAACTGCGTCTGAACTTAAAAGATCCCCAATCTTGTTCAAGACGTTTCGAGGAGGTCTCCAGAGTGTTTAGCAAGAAGCAATATAGAGATGTCCAAAAATTTTTTTACCAATAAAATGTGAGTGGAAAATGCAAGAGAGTGGTAAAGTACTGTTTTCTATAACTTTGGAAGCTGACTGCTATCTACCGCTGTGGTGCGGCTTGGTTCTTCGCCTTTGGGAAGCTACCGCTCTCTCCACCTCCCGGAGGCGAAAAAGCGGCTTCGTCGCGCAAAGAGCATTTTGCCGGTCGCGGTGAGCTCCGGGCAGCGGCTTGTGCCGAAAGATGAGCGGGACAGCCACTTAGCTTCGGAGAGCTCCTTATCTCCGTCTTTGCCTCGCTCCTCGTTTAACACTTAGCAAAACGCTTTTCCAATATGGTTTCCAAGGAGAAACTGTGCCAGTTCCGAAAACGTCCCCAAACTTGTTCTAGAAGTTTCGAGGAGGTCTGAAGACTGTTTAGCAAGAAGAAATATAGAGTTGTCCAAAACTCCCTTTTACCAATATAATGTGAGTGGAAAATACAGGAGAGTGGTAAAGTACTGTTTTCTAAAAGTGTAGAAGGTGCCCACACTATACCTGAGTGATGCGGCTTAATTCTTCGCCTTTTGGAAGCTGCCGCTGTCTCCTGCTCCCGGAGGCGAGGAAGCGGCTTCGTCGCGCAAAGAGCATTGAGCCGGTCGCGGTAAGGTCCGGGCAGCGGCTTGTGCCGAAAGATGCCCGGGACAGGAACTTATCTTCGGAGAGCTCTGTATCACCGTCTTCTGCCTCTTTTGTTGCCTAACACCGATCAACAAGCTTTGCCAATATGTCATGCATTCAGAAACTGTGCCTTTACTGAAAAAATCCCCAAATTTGTTCTAGAAGTTTCAAGGAGGTGTGCAGAGTGTTTCGCAAGAAGCAATATAGAGTTGTCCAAAACTCCTTTTTACCAATATCATGTGAGTGGAAAACGCAGGAGAGAGGTAAAGCACTGTTTTCTAAAAGTTTGGAAGCTGCCCACACTATACAACTGTGGTGCGGCTTAATTCTTCGCCTTTGGGAAGCTGCCGCTCTCTCCGTCTCCCGCAGGCGAAGAAGCAGCTTCTTCGCGTAAGGAGCATTGTGCCGGTCGCGGTTAGCTCCGGGCAGCGGCTAGTTCCGCAAGATGCCTGGGACAGCCACTTAGCTTCGGCGAGCTCTGTATCTCCATATTCTGCCTCTTTTGTCGCCTAACACTTATCAAAAAGCTTTTCCAGAATGTCATGCATTCAGAAACTGTGCCTGTACTGAAAACATCCCCAAACTTGTTCTAGACGTTTCAAGGAGGTGTGCAGAGTGTATAGAAAGAAGCAATATTGAGTTCTCCAAAATTCCCTTTTACCAATATAATGTGAGTGGAAAATGCAGGAGAGTGGTAAATACTGTTTTCTCTAAGTTTGGAAGCTGCCCATATTATACCAGTTTTGTGCGTCTTGCTTCGTCGCCTTTTGGAAGCTGCCGCTCTCTCCGTCTCCCGCAGGCGAAGAAGCAGCTTCTTCGCGCAAATAGCATTGTGCCGGTTCAGTGAACTCCGGAGAGCGGCTTGTGCCAAAGGATTCCCGGAACAGCCACTTAGCTTCGGAGAGCTCCTAATCTCCGACTTTGCCTCGCTTCTCGTTTAACACTTAGCAAAAAGCTTTTCCACTATGTCTTGCATGGAGAAACTGTGCCAGTACTGAAAACATCCCCAATCTTGTCCAAGACGTTTTGAGGAGGTCTCCAGAGTGTTTAGAAAGAAGCAATATAGAGTTGTCCAAAACTCCTTTTTACCAATATAATGTGAGTGGAAAATACAGGAGAGTGGTAAAGTACTGTTTTCTATAAGTTTGGAAGATGAATACTATCTACCGCTGTGGTGCGGCTTGGTTCGTCGCCTTTTGGAAGCTGCCACTCTCTCCATCTCCCAGAGGCGAAAAACCGTCTTCTTCGCGCAAACAGCATTGTGCCGGTCGCGGTTAGCACCGGGCAGCGGCTTGTGCCGAAAGATGCCCGGGACAGGAACTTATCTTCGGAGAGCTCTGTATCTCCGTCTTCTGCCTCTTTTGTTGCCTAACACTTATCAACAAGCTTTGCCAATATGTCTTGCATAGAAAAACTGCGCCTGAACTTAAAATATCCCCAATCTTGTTCCACACGTTTCGAGGAGGTCTCCAGAGTGTTTAGCAAGAAGCAATATAGAGATGTCCAAAAATTTTTTTACCAATAAAATGTGAGTGGAAAATGCAAGAGAGTGGTAAAGTACTGTTTTCTATAACTTTGGAAGCTGACTGCTATCTACCGCTGTGGTGCGGCTTGGTTCTTCGCCTTTGGGAAGTTACCGCTCTCTCCACCTCCCGGAGGCGAAAAAGCGGCTTCGTCGCGCAAAGAGCATTTTGCCGGTCGCGGTGAGCTCCGGGCAGCGGCTTGTGCCGAAAGATGAGCGGGACCGCCACTTAGCTTCAGAGAGCTCCTTATCTCCGTCTTTGCCTCGCTTTTCATTTAACACTTAGCAAAACGCTTTTCCTCTATGGCGTGCAAGTAGAAATTGTGACAGTACTGAAAATATCCCCAATCTTGTTCTAGAAGTTTAAAGGAGGTCTGCAGACTGTTTAGCAAGAAGCAATATAGACTTGTCCAAAACTCCTTTTTACCAATATCATGTGAGTGGAAAACCTAGGAGAGTGGTAAAGCACTGTTTTCTAAAAGTTTGGAAGCTGCCCACACTATACAACTGTGGTGCGGCTTAATTCTTCGCCTTTGGGAAGCTGCCGCTCTCTCCGTCTCCCGGAGGCGAAGAAGCAGCTTCTTCGCGTAAGGAGCATTGTGCCGGTCGCGGTTAGCTCCGGGCAGCGGCTTGTGCCGAAAGATGCCCGGGACAGGAACTTATCTTCGGAGAGCTCTGTATCTCCGTCTTCTGCCTCTTTTGTTGCCTAACACCTATCAACAAGCTTTGCCAATATGTCATGCATTCAGAAACTGTGCCTTTACTGAAAAAATCCCCAAACTTGTTCTAGACGTTTCAAGGAGGTGTGCAGAGTGTATAGAAAGAAGCAATATTGAGTTCTCCAAAATTCCCTTTTACCAATATAATGTGAGTGGAAAATGCAGGAGAGTGGTAAATACTGTTTTCTCTAAGTTTGGAAGCTGCCCATATTATACCAGTTTTGTGCGTCTTGCTTCGTCGCCTTTTGGAAGCTGCCGCTCTCTCCGTCTCCCGCAGGCGAAGAAGCAGCTTCTTCGCGCAAATAGCATTGTGCCGGTTCAGTGAACTCCGGAGAGCGGCTTGTGCCAAAGGATTCCCGGAACAGCCACTTAGTTTCGGAGAGCTCCTAATCTCCGACTTTGCCTCGCTTCTCGTTTAACACTTAGCAAAAAGCTTTTCCACTATGTCTTGCATGGAGAAACTGTGCCAGTACTGAAAACATCCCCAATCTTGTCCAAGACGTTTCGAGGAGGTCTCCAGAGTGTTTAGAAAGAAGCAATATAGAGTTGTCCAAAACTCCTTTTTACCAATATAATGTGAGTGGAAAATACAGGAGAGTGGTAAAGTACTGTTTTCTATAAGTTTGGAAGATGAATACTATCTACCGCTGTGGTGCGGCTTGGTTCGTCGCCTTTTGGAAGCTGCCACTCTCTCCATCTCCCAGAGGCGAAAAACCGTCTTCTTCGCGCAAACAGCATTGTGCCGGTCGCGGTTAGCACCGGGCAGCGGCTTGTGCCGAAAGATGCCCGGGACAGGAACTTATCTTCGGAGAGCTCTGTATCTCCGTCTTCTGCCTCTTTTGTTGCCTAACACTTATCAACAATCTTTGCCAATATGTCTTGCATAGAAAAACTGCGTCTGAACTTAAAAGATCCCCAATCTTGTTCAAGACGTTTCGAGGAGGTCTCCAGAGTGTTTAGCAAGAAGCAATATAGAGATGTCCAAAAATTTTTTTACCAATAAAATGTGAGTGGAAAATGCAAGAGAGTGGTAAAGTACTGTTTTCTATAACTTTGGAAGCTGACTGCTATCTACCGCTGTGGTGCGGCTTGGTTCTTCGCCTTTGGGAAGCTACCGCTCTCTCCACCTCCCGGAGGCGAAAAAGCGGCTTCGTCGCGCAAAGAGCATTTTGCCGGTCGCGGTGAGCTCCGGGCAGCGGCTTGTGCCGAAAGATGAGCGGGACAGCCACTTAGCTTCGGAGAGCTCCTTATCTCCGTCTTTGCCTCGCTCCTCGTTTAACACTTAGCAAAACGCTTTTCCAATATGGTTTCCAAGGAGAAACTGTGCCAGTTCCGAAAACGTCCCCAAACTTGTTCTAGAAGTTTCGAGGAGGTCTGAAGACTGTTTAGCAAGAAGAAATATAGAGTTGTCCAAAACTCCCTTTTACCAATATAATGTGAGTGGAAAATACAGGAGAGTGGTAAAGTACTGTTTTCTAAAAGTGTAGAAGGTGCCCACACTATACCTGAGTGATGCGGCTTAATTCTTCGCCTTTTGGAAGCTGCCGCTGTCTCCTGCTCCCGGAGGCGAGGAAGCGGCTTCGTCGCGCAAAGAGCATTGAGCCGGTCGCGGTAAGGTCCGGGCAGCGGCTTGTGCCGAAAGATGCCCGGGACAGGAACTTATCTTCGGAGAGCTCTGTATCACCGTCTTCTGCCTCTTTTGTTGCCTAACACCGATCAACAAGCTTTGCCAATATGTCATGCATTCAGAAACTGTGCCTTTACTGAAAAAATCCCCAAATTTGTTCTAGAAGTTTCAAGGAGGTGTGCAGAGTGTTTCGCAAGAAGCAATATAGAGTTGTCCAAAACTCCTTTTTACCAATATCATGTGAGTGGAAAACGCAGGAGAGAGGTAAAGCACTGTTTTCTAAAAGTTTGGAAGCTGCCCACACTATACAACTGTGGTGCGGCTTAATTCTTCGCCTTTGGGAAGCTGCCGCTCTCTCCGTCTCCCGCAGGCGAAGAAGCAGCTTCTTCGCGTAAGGAGCATTGTGCCGGTCGCGGTTAGCTCCGGGCAGCGGCTAGTTCCGCAAGATGCCTGGGACAGCCACTTAGCTTCGGCGAGCTCTGTATCTCCATATTCTGCCTCTTTTGTCGCCTAACACTTATCAAAAAGCTTTTCCAGAATGTCATGCATTCAGAAACTGTGCCTGTACTGAAAACATCCCCAAACTTGTTCTAGACGTTTCAAGGAGGTGTGCAGAGTGTATAGAAAGAAGCAATATTGAGTTCTCCAAAATTCCCTTTTACCAATATAATGTGAGTGGAAAATGCAGGAGAGTGGTAAATACTGTTTTCTCTAAGTTTGGAAGCTGCCCATATTATACCAGTTTTGTGCGTCTTGCTTCGTCGCCTTTTGGAAGCTGCCGCTCTCTCCGTCTCCCGCAGGCGAAGAAGCAGCTTCTTCGCGCAAATAGCATTGTGCCGGTTCAGTGAACTCCGGAGAGCGGCTTGTGCCAAAGGATTCCCGGAACAGCCACTTAGCTTCGGAGAGCTCCTAATCTCCGACTTTGCCTCGCTTCTCGTTTAACACTTAGCAAAAAGCTTTTCCACTATGTCTTGCATGGAGAAACTGTGCCAGTACTGAAAACATCCCCAATCTTGTCCAAGACGTTTTGAGGAGGTCTCCAGAGTGTTTAGAAAGAAGCAATATAGAGTTGTCCAAAACTCCTTTTTACCAATATAATGTGAGTGGAAAATACAGGAGAGTGGTAAAGTACTGTTTTCTATAAGTTTGGAAGATGAATACTATCTACCGCTGTGGTGCGGCTTGGTTCGTCGCCTTTTGGAAGCTGCCACTCTCTCCATCTCCCAGAGGCGAAAAACCGTCTTCTTCGCGCAAACAGCATTGTGCCGGTCGCGGTTAGCACCGGGCAGCGGCTTGTGCCGAAAGATGCCCGGGACAGGAACTTATCTTCGGAGAGCTCTGTATCTCCGTCTTCTGCCTCTTTTGTTGCCTAACACTTATCAACAAGCTTTGCCAATATGTCTTGCATAGAAAAACTGCGCCTGAACTTAAAATATCCCCAATCTTGTTCCACACGTTTCGAGGAGGTCTCCAGAGTGTTTAGCAAGAAGCAATATAGAGATGTCCAAAAATTTTTTTACCAATAAAATGTGAGTGGAAAATGCAAGAGAGTGGTAAAGTACTGTTTTCTATAACTTTGGAAGCTGACTGCTATCTACCGCTGTGGTGCGGCTTGGTTCTTCGCCTTTGGGAAGTTACCGCTCTCTCCACCTCCCGGAGGCGAAAAAGCGGCTTCGTCGCGCAAAGAGCATTTTGCCGGTCGCGGTGAGCTCCGGGCAGCGGCTTGTGCCGAAAGATGAGCGGGACCGCCACTTAGCTTCAGAGAGCTCCTTATCTCCGTCTTTGCCTCGCTTTTCATTTAACACTTAGCAAAACGCTTTTCCTCTATGGCGTGCAAGTAGAAATTGTGACAGTACTGAAAATATCCCCAATCTTGTTCTAGAAGTTTAAAGGAGGTCTGCAGACTGTTTAGCAAGAAGCAATATAGACTTGTCCAAAACTCCTTTTTACCAATATCATGTGAGTGGAAAACCTAGGAGAGTGGTAAAGCACTGTTTTCTAAAAGTTTGGAAGCTGCCCACACTATACAACTGTGGTGCGGCTTAATTCTTCGCCTTTGGGAAGCTGCCGCTCTCTCCGTCTCCCGGAGGCGAAGAAGCAGCTTCTTCGCGTAAGGAGCATTGTGCCGGTCGCGGTTAGCTCCGGGCAGCGGCTTGTGCCGAAAGATGCCCGGGACAGGAACTTATCTTCGGAGAGCTCTGTATCTCCGTCTTCTGCCTCTTTTGTTGCCTAACACCTATCAACAAGCTTTGCCAATATGTCATGCATTCAGAAACTGTGCCTTTACTGAAAAAATCCCCAAACTTGTTCTAGACGTTTCAAGGAGGTGTGCAGAGTGTATAGAAAGAAGCAATATTGAGTTCTCCAAAATTCCCTTTTACCAATATAATGTGAGTGGAAAATGCAGGAGAGTGGTAAATACTGTTTTCTCTAAGTTTGGAAGCTGCCCATATTATACCAGTTTTGTGCGTCTTGCTTCGTCGCCTTTTGGAAGCTGCCGCTCTCTCCGTCTCCCGCAGGCGAAGAAGCAGCTTCTTCGCGCAAATAGCATTGTGCCGGTTCAGTGAACTCCGGAGAGCGGCTTGTGCCAAAGGATTCCCGGAACAGCCACTTAGCTTCGGAGAGCTCCTAATCTCCGACTTTGCCTCGCTTCTCGTTTAACACTTAGCAAAAAGCTTTTCCACTATGTCTTGCATGGAGAAACTGTGCCAGTACTGAAAACATCCCCAATCTTGTCCAAGACGTTTCGAGGAGGTCTCCAGAGTGTTTAGAAAGAAGCAATATAGAGTTGTCCAAAACTCCTTTTTACCAATATAATGTGAGTGGAAAATACAGGAGAGTGGTAAAGTACTGTTTTCTATAAGTTTGGAAGATGAATACTATCTACCGCTGTGGTGCGGCTTGGTTCGTCGCCTTTTGGAAGCTGCCACTCTCTCCATCTCCCAGAGGCGAAAAACCGTCTTCTTCGCGCAAACAGCATTGTGCCGGTCGCGGTTAGCACCGGGCAGCGGCTTGTGCCGAAAGATGCCCGGGACAGGAACTTATCTTCGGAGAGCTCTGTATCTCCGTCTTCTGCCTCTTTTGTTGCCTAACACTTATCAACAAGCTTTGCCAATATGTCTTGCATAGAAAAACTGCGCCTGAACTTAAAATATCCCCAATCTTGTTCAAGACGTTTCGAGGAGGTCTCCAGAGTGTTTAGCAAGAAGCAATATAGAGATGTCCAAAAATTTTTTTACCAATAAAATGTGAGTGGAAAATGCAAGAGAGTGGTAAAGTACTGTTTTCTATAAATTTGGAAGCTGACTGCTATCTACCGCTGTGGTGCGGCTTGGTTCTTCGCCTTTGGGAAGCTACCGCTCTCTCCACCTCCCGGAGGCGAAAAAGCGGCTTCGTCGCGCAAAGAGCATTTTGCCGGTCGCGGTGAGCTCCGGGCAGCGGCTTGTGCCGAAAGATGAGCGGGACAGCCACTTAGCTTCGGAGAGCTCCTTATCTCCGTCTTTGCCTCGCTCCTCGTTTAACACTTAGCAAAACGCTTTTCCAATATGGTTTCCAAGGAGAAACTGTGCCAGTTCCGAAAACGTCCCCAAACTTGTTCTAGAAGTTTCGAGGAGGTCTGAAGACTGTTTAGCAAGAAGAAATATAGAGTTGTCCAAAACTCCCTTTTACCAATATAATGTGAGTGGAAAATACAGGAGAGTGGTAAAGTACTGTTTTCTAAAAGTGTAGAAGGTGCCCACACTATACCTGAGTGATGCGGCTTAATTCTTCGCCTTTTGGAAGCTGCCGCTGTCTCCTGCTCCCGGAGGCGAGGAAGCGGCTTCGTCGTGTAAGGAGCATTGTGCCGGTCGCGGTTAGCTCCGGGCAGCGGCTAGTTCCGCAAGATGCCTGGGACAGCCACTTAGCTTCGGCGAGCTCTGTATCTCCATATTCTGCCTCTTTTGTCGCCTAACACTTATCAAAAAGCTTTTCCAGAATATCATGCATTCAGAAACTGTGCCTGTACTGAAAACATCCCCAAACTTGTTCTAGACGTTTCAAGGAGGTGTGCAGAGTGTATAGAAAGAAGCAATATTGAGTTCTCCAAAATTCCCTTTTACCAATATAATGTGAGTGGAAAATGCAGGAGAGTGGTAAATACTGTTTTCTCTAAGTTTGGAAGCTGCCCATATTATACCAGTTTTGTGCGTCTTGCTTCGTCGCCTTTTGGAAGCTGCCGCTCTCTCCGTCTCCCGCAGGCGAAGAAGCAGCTTCTTCGCGCAAATAGCATTGTGCCGGTTCAGTGAACTCCGGAGAGCGGCTTGTGCCAAAGGATTCCCGGAACAGCCACTTAGCTTCGGAGAGCTCCTAATCTCCGACTTTGCCTCGCTTCTCGTTTAACACTTAGCAAAAAGCTTTTCCACTATGTCTTGCATGGAGAAACTGTGCCAGTACTGAAAACATCCCCAATCTTGTCCAAGACGTTTCGAGGAGGTCTCCAGAGTGTTTAGAAAGAAGCAATATAGAGTTGTCCAAAACTCCTTTTTACCAATATAATGTGAGTGGAAAATACAGGAGAGTGGTAAAGTACTGTTTTCTAAAAGTGTAGAAGGTGCCCACACTATACCTGAGTGATGCGGCTTAATTCTTCGCCTTTTGGAAGCTGCCGCTGTCTCCTGCTCCCGGAGGCGAGGAAGCGGCTTCGTCGCGCAAAGAGCATTGAGCCGGTCGCGGTAAGGTCCGGGCAGCGGCTTGTGCCGAAAGATGCCCGGGACAGGAACTTATCTTCGGAGAGCTCTGTATCACCGTCTTCTGCCTCTTTTGTTGCCTAACACCGACCAACAAGCTTTGCCAATATGTCATGCATTCAGAAACTGTGCCTTTACTGAAAAAATCCCCAAATTTGTTCTAGAAGTTTCAAGGAGGTGTGCAGAGTGTTTCGCAAGAAGCAATATAGAGTTGTCCAAAACTCCTTTTTACCAATATCATGTGAGTGGAAAACGCAGGAGAGAGGTAAAGCACTGTTTTCTAAAAGTTTGGAAGCTGCCCACACTATACAACTGTGGTGCGGCTTAATTCTTCGCCTTTGGGAAGCTGCCGCTCTCTCCGTCTCCCGCAGGCGAAGAAGCAGCTTCTTCCCGTAAGGAGCATTGTGCCGGTCGCGGTTAGCTCCGGGCAGCGGCTAGTTCCGCAAGATGCCTGGGACAGCCACTTAGCTTCGGCGAGCTCTGTATCTCCATATTCTGCCTCTTTTGTCGCCTAACACTTATCAAAAAGCTTTTCCAGAATGTCATGCATTCAGAAACTGTGCCTGTACTGAAAACATCCCCAAACTTGTTCTAGACGTTTCAAGGAGGTGTGCAGAGTGTATAGAAAGAAGCAATATTGAGTTCTCCAAAAGTCCCTTTTACCAATATAATGTGAGTGGAAAATGCAGGAGAGTGGTAAATACTGTTTTCTCTAAGTTTGGAAGCTGCCCATATTATACCAGTTTTGTGCGTCTTGCTTCGTCGCCTTTTGGAAGCTGCCGCTCTCTCCGTCTCCCGCAGGCGAAGAAGCAGCTTCTTCGCGCAAATAGCATTGTGCCGGTTCAGTGAACTCCGGAGAGCGGCTTGTGCCAAAGGATTCCCGGAACAGCCACTTAGCTTCGGAGAGCTCCTAATCTCCGACTTTGCCTCGCTTCTCGTTTAACACTTAGCAAAAAGCTTTTCCACTATGTCTTGCATGGAGAAACTGTGCCAGTACTGAAAACATCCCCAATCTTGTCCAAGACGTTTCGAGGAGGTCTCCAGAGTGTTTAGAAAGAAGCAATATAGAGTTGTCCAAAACTCCTTTTTACCAATATAATGTGAGTGGAAAATACAGGAGAGTGGTAAAGTACTGTTTTCTATAAGTTTGGAAGATGAATACTATCTACCGCTGTAGTGCGGCTTGGTTCGTCGCCTTTTGGAAGCTGCCACTCTCTCCATCTCCCAGAGGCGAAAAACCGTCTTCTTCGCGCAAACAGCATTGTGCCGGTCGCGGTTAGCACCGGGCAGCGGCTTGTGCCGAAAGATGCCCGGGACAGGAACTTATCTTCGGAGAGCTCTGTATCTCCGTCTTCTGCCTCTTTTGTTGCCTAACACTTATCAACAAGCTTTGCCAATATGTCTTGCATAGAAAAACTGCGCCTGAACTTAAAATATCCCCAATCTTGTTCCACACGTTTCGAGGAGGTCTCCAGAGTGTTTAGCAAGAAGCAATATAGAGATGTCCAAAAATTTTTTTACCAATAAAATGTGAGTGGAAAATGCAAGAGAGTGGTAAAGTACTGTTTTCTATAACTTTGGAAGCTGACTGCTATCTACCGCTGTGGTGCGGCTTGGTTCTTCGCCTTTGGGAAGCTACCGCTCTTTCCACCTCCCGGAGGCGAAAAAGCGGCTTCGTCGCGCAAAGAGCATTTTGCCGGTCGCGGTGAGCTCCGGGCAGCGGCTTGTGCCGAAAGATGAGCGGGACAGCCACTTAGCTTCGGAGAGCTCCTTATCTCCGTCTTTGCCTCGCTCCTCGTTTAACACTTAGCAAAACGATTTTCCAATATGGTTTCCAAGGAGAAACTGTGCCAGTTCCGAAAACGTCCCAAAACTTGTTCTAGAAGTTTCGAGGAGGTCTGAAGACTGTTTAGCAAGAAGAAATATAGAGTTGTCCAAAACTCCCTTTTACCAATACAATGTGAGTGGAAAATACAGGAGAGTGGTAAAGTACTGTTTTCTAAAAGTGTAGAAGGTGCCCACACTATACCTGAGTGATGCGGCTTAATTCTTCGCCTTTTGGAAGCTGCCGCTGTCTCCTGCTCCCGGAGGCGAGGAAGCGGCTTCGTCGCGCAAAGAGCATTGAGCCGGTCGCGGTAAGGTCCGGGCAGCGGCTTGTGCCGAAAGATGCCCGGGACCGCCACTTAGCTTCAGAGAGCTCCTTATCTCCGTCTTTGCCTCGCTTTTCATTTAACACTTAGCAAAACGCTTTTCCTCTATGGCGTGCAAGTAGAAATTGTGACAGTACTGAAAATATCCCCAATCTTGTTCTAGAGGTTTAAAGGAGGTCTGCAGACTGTTTAGCAAGAAGCAATATAGACTTGTCCAAAACTCCTTTTTACCAATATCATGTGAGTGGAAAACCTAGGAGAGTGGTAAAGCACTGTTTTCTAAAGGTTTGGAAGCTGCCCACACTATACAACTGTGGTGCGGCTTAATTCTTCGCCTTTGGGAAGCTGCCGCTCTCTCCGTCTCCCGCAGGCGAAGAAGCAGCTTCTTCGCGTAAGGAGCATTGTGCCGGTCGCGGTTAGCTCCGGGCAGCGGCTTGTGCCGAAATATGCCCGGGACAGGAACTTATCTTCGGAGAGCTCTGTATCTCCGTCTTCTGCCTCTTTTGTTGCCTAACACCTATCAACAAGCTTTGCCAATATGTCATGCATTCAGAAACTGTGCCTTTACTGAAAAAATCCCCAAATTTTTTCTAGAAGTTTCAAGGAGGTGTGCAGAGTGTTTCGCAAGAAGCAATATAGAGTTGTCCAAAACTCCTTTTTACCAATATCATGTGAGTGGAAAACGCAGGAGAGAGGTAAAGCACTGTTTTCTAAAAGTTTGGAAGCTGCCCACACTATACAACTGTGGTGCGGCTTAATTCTTCGCCTTTGGGAAGCTGCCGCTCTCTCCATCTCCCGGAGGCGAAGAAGCAGCTTCTTCGCGTAAGGAGCATTGTGCCGGTCGCGGTTAGCTCCGGGCAGCGGCTAGTTCCGCAAGATGCCTGGGACAGCCACTTAGCTTCGGAGAGCTCTGTATCTCCATATTCTGCCTCTTTTGTCTCCTAACAGTTATCAAAAAGCTTTTCCAGAATGTCATGCATTCAGAAACTGTGCCTGTACTGAAAACATCCCCAAACTTGTTCTAGACGTTTCAAGGAGGTGTGCAGAGTGTATAGAAAGAAGCAATATTGAGTTCTCCAAAATTCCCTTTTACCAATATAATGTGAGTGGAAAATGCAGGAGAGTGGTAAATACTGTTTTCTCTAAGTTTGGAAGCTGCCCATATTATACCAGTTTTGTGCGTCTTGCTTCGTCGCCTTTTGGAAGCTGCCGCTCTCTCCGTCTCCCGCAGGCGAAGAAGCAGCTTCTTCGCGCAAATAGCATTGTGCCGGTTCAGTGAACTCCGGAGAGCGGCTTGTGCCAAAGGATTCCCGGAACAGCCACTTAGCTGCGGAGAGCTCCTAATCTCCGACTTTGCCTCGCTTACGTTTAACACTTAGCAAAAAGCTTTTCCACTATGTCTTGCATGGAGAAACTGTGCCAGTACTGAAAACATCCCCAATCTTGTCCAAGACGTTTCGAGGAGGTCTCCAGAGTGTTTAGCAAGAAGCAATATAGAGATGTCCAAAAATTTTTTTACCAATAAAATGTGAGTGGAAAATGCAAGAGAGTGATAAAGTACTGTTTTCTATAAGTTTGGAAGCTGACTGCTATCTACCGCTGTGGTGCGGCTTGGTTCTTCGCCTTTGGGAAGCTACCGCTCTCTCCACCTCCCGGAGGCGAAAAAGCGGCTTCGTCGCGCAAAGAGCATTTTGCCGGTCGCGGTGAGCTCCGGGCAGCGGCTTGTGCCGAAAGATGAGCGGGACAGCCACTTAGCTTCGGAGAGCTCCTTATCTCCGTCTTTGCCTCGCTTCTCATTTAACACTTAGCAAAACGCTTTTCCTCTATGGCGTGCAAGTAGAAATTGTGACAGTACTGAAAATATCCCCAATCTTGTTCTAGAAGTTTAAAGGAGGTCTGCAGACTGTTTCGCAAGAAGCAATATAGACTTGTCCAAAACTCCTTTTTACCAATATAATGTGAGTGGAAAACGCAGGAGAGAGGTAAAGCACTGTTTGATAAAAGTTTGGAAGCTGCCCACACTATACAACTGTGGTGCGGCTTAATTCTTGGCCTTTGGGAAGCTGCCGCTCTCTCCGTCTCCCGGAGCCGAAGAAGCAGCTTCTTCGCGTAAGGAGCATTGTGCCGGTCGCGGTTAGCTCCGGGCAGCGGCTTGTGCCGAAAGATGCCCGGGACAGGAACTTATCTTCGGAGAGCTCTGTATCTCCGTCTTCTGCCTCTTTTGGTTCCTAACACCTATCAACAAGCTTTGCCAATATGTCATGCATTCAGAAACTGTGCCTTTACTGAAAAAATCCCCAAATTTGTTCTAGAAGTTTCAAGGAGGTGTGCAGAGTGTTTCAGCAAGAAGCAATATTGAGTTGTCCAAAACTCCTTTTTACCAATATAATGTGAGTGGAAAACGCAGGAGAGAGGTAAAGCACTGTTTTCTAAAAGTTTGGAAGCTGCCCACACTATACAACTGTGGTGCGGCTTAATTCTTCGCCTTTGGGAAGCTGCCGCTCTCTCCATCTCCCGGAGGCGAAGAAGCAGCTTCTTCGCGTAAGGAGCATTGTGCCGGTCGCGGTTAGCTCCGGGCAGCGGCTAGTTCCGCAAGATGCCTGGGACAGCCACTTAGCTTCGGAGAGCTCTGTATCTCCATATTCTGCCTCTTTTGTCTCCTAACACTTATCAAAAAGCTTTTCCAGAATGTCATGCATTCAGAAACTGTGCCTGTACTGAAAACATCCCCAAACTTGTTCTAGATGTTTCAAGGAGGTGTGCAGAGTGTATAGAAAGAAGCAATATTGAGTTCTCCAAAATTCCCTTTTACCAATATAATGTGAGTGGAAAATGCAGGAGAGTGGTAAATACTGTTTTCTCTAACTTTGGAAGCTGCCCATATTATACCAGTTTTGTGCGTCTTGCTTCGTCGCCTTTTGGAAGCTGCCGCTCTCTCCGTCTCCCGCAGGCGAAGAAGCAGCTTCTTCGCGCAAATAGCATTGTGCCGGTTCAGTGAACTCCGGAGAGCGGCTTGTGCCAAAGGATTCCCGGAACAGCCACTTAGCTTCGGAGAGCTCCTAATCTCCGACTTTGCCTCGCTTCTCGTTTAACACTTAGCAAAAAGCTTTTCCACTATGTCTTGCATGGAGAAACTGTGCCAGTACTGAAAACATCCCCAATCTTGTCCAAGACGTTTCGAGGAGGTCTCCAGAGTGTTTAGAAAGAAGCAATATAGAGTTGTCCAAAACTCCTTTTTACCAATATAATGTGAGTGGAAAATACAGGAGAGTGGTAAAGTACTGTTTTCTATAAGTTTGGAAGATGAATACTATCTACCGCTGTAGTGCGGCTTGGTTCGTCGCCTTTTGGAAGCTGCCACTCTCTCCATCTCCCAGAGGCGAAAAACCGTCTTCTTCGCGCAAACAGCATTGTGCCGGTCGCGGTTAGCACCGGGCAGCGGCTTGTGCCGAAAGATGCCCGGGACAGGAACTTATCTTCGGCGAGCTCTGTATCTCCGTCTTCTGCCTCTTTTGTTGCCTAACACTTATGAACAAGCTTTGCCAATATGTCTTGCATAGAAAAACTGCGCCTGAACTTAAAAGATCCCCAATCTTGTTCAAGACGTTTCGAGGAGGTCTCCAGAGTGTTTAGCAAGAAGCAATATAGAGATGTCCAAAAATTTTTTTACCAATAAAATGTGAGTGGAAAATGCAAGAGAGTGGTAAAGTACTGTTTTCTATAACTTTGGAAGCTGACTGCTATCTACCGCTGTGGTGTGGCTTGGTTCTTCGCCTTTGGGAAGCTACCGCTCTCTCCACCTCCCGGAGGCGAAAAAGCGGCTTCGTCGCGCAAAGAGCATTTTGCCGGTCGCGGTGAGCTCCGGGCAGCGGCTTGTGCCGAAAGATGAGCGGGACAGCCACTTAGCTTCGGAGAGCTCCTTATCTCCGTCTTTGCCTCGCTCCTCGTTTAACACTTAGCAAAACAATTTTCCAATATGGTTTCCAAGGAGAAACTGTGCCAGTTCCGAAAACGTCCCCAAACTTGTTCTAGAAGTTTCGAGGAGGTCTGAAGACTGTTTAGCAAGAAGCAATATAGAGTTGTCCAAAACTCCCTTTAACCAATATAATATGAGGGGAAAACACAGGAGAGTGGTAAAGTACTGTTTTATGATAAGTTTGGAAGCTGCCCACACTATACCAGTGTGGTGCGGCTCAATTCTTCGCCTTTTGGAAGCTGCCGCTTTCTCCCTCTCCCAGAGGCGAGGAAGCGGCTTCGTCGCGCAAAGAGCATTTTGCCGGTCGCGGTTAGCTCCGGGCAGCGGCTTGTGCCGAAAGACGCCCGGGACCGCCACTTAGCTTCAGAGAGCTCCTTATCTCCGTCTTTGCCTCGCTTTTCATTTAACACTTAGCAAAACGCTTTTCCTCTATGGCGTGCAAGTAGAAATTGTGACAGTACTGAAAATATCCCCAATCTTGTTCTAGAAGTTTAAAGGAGGTCTGCAGACTGTTTAGCAAGAAGCAATATAGACTTGTCCAAAACTCCTTTTTACCAATATAATGTGAGTGGAAAACTCAGGAGAGAGGTAAAGCACTGTTTTCTAAAAGTTTGGAAGCTGCCCACACTATACAACTGTGGTGCGGCTTAATTCTTCGCCTTTGGGAAGCTGCCGCTCTCTCCGTCTCCCGGAGGCGAAGAAGCAGCTTCTTCGCGTAAGGAGCATTGTGCCGGTCGCGGTTAGCTCCGGGGAGCGGCTTGTGCCGAAAGATGCCCGGGACAGGAACATATCTTCAGAGAGCTCTGTATCTCCGTCTTCTGCCTCTTTTGTTGCCTAACACCTATCAACAAGCTTTGCCAATATGTCATGCATTCAGAAACTGTGCCTTTACTGAAAAAATCCCCAAATTTGTTCTAGAAGTTTCAAGGAGGTGTGCAGAGTGTTTGGAAAGAAGCAATATAGAGTTGTCCAAAACTCCCTTTTACCAATACAATGTGAGTGGAAAATACAGTAGACTGGTAAAGTACTGTTTTCTAAAAGTGTAGAAGGTGCCCACACTATACCTGAGTGATGCGGCTTAATTCTTCGCCTTTTGGAAGCTGCCGCTCTCTCCTGCTCCCGGAGGCGAAGAAGCAGCTTCTTCTCGCAAACAGCATTGTGCCGGTCGCGGTTAGCTCCGGGCAGCGGCTAGTTCCGCAAGATGCCTGGGACAGCCACTTAGCTTCGGAGAGCTCTGTATCTCCATATTCTGCCTCTTTTGTCACCTAACACTTATCAAAAAGCTTTTCCAGAATGTCATGCATTCAGAAACTGTGCCTGTACTGAAAACATCCCCAAACTTTTTCTAGACGTTTCAAGGAGGTGTGCAGAGTGTATAGAAAGAAGCAATATTGAGTTCTCCAAAATTCCCTTTTACCAATATAATGTGAGTGGAAAATGCAGGAGAGTGGTAAATACTGTTTTCTCTAAGTTTGGAAGCTGCCCATATTATACCAGTTTTGTGCGTCTTGCTTCGTCGCCTTTTGGAAGCTGCCGCTCTCTCCGTCTCCCGCAGGCGAAGAAGCAGCTTCTTCGCGCAAATAGCATTGTGCCGGTTCAGTGAACTCCGGAGAGCGGCTTGTGCCAAAGGATTCCCGGAACAGCCACTTAGCTTCGGAGAGCTCCTAATCTCCGACTTTGCCTCGCTTCTCGTTTAACACTTAGCAAAAAGCTTTTCCACTATGTCTTGCATGGAGAAACTGTGCCAGTACTGAAAACATCCCCAATCTTGTCCAAGACGTTTCGAGGAGGTCTCCAGAGTGTTTAGAAAGAAGCAATATAGAGTTGTCCAAAACTCCTTTTTACCAATATAATGTGAGTGGAAAATACAGGAGAGTGGTAAAGTACTGTTTTCTATAAGTTTGGAAGATGAATACTATCTACCGCTGTAGTGCGGCTTGGTTCGTCGCCTTTTGGAAGCTGCCACTCTCTCCATCTCCCAGAGGCGAAAAACCGTCTTCTTCGCGCAAACAGCATTGTGCCGGTCGCGGTTAGCACCGGGCAGCGGCTTGTGCCGAAAGATGCCCGGGACAGGAACTTATCTTCGGCGAGCTCTGTATCTCCGTCTTCTGCCTCTTTTGTTGCCTAACACTTATGAACAAGCTTTGCCAATATGTCTTGCATAGAAAAACTGCGCCTGAACTTAAAAGATCCCCAATCTTGTTCAAGACGTTTCGAGGAGGTCTCCAGAGTGTTTAGCAAGAAGCAATATAGAGATGTCCAAAAATTTTTTTACCAATAAAATGTGAGTGGAAAATGCAAGAGAGTGGTAAAGTACTGTTTTCTATAACTTTGGAAGCTGACTGCTATCTACCGCTGTGGTGTGGCTTGGTTCTTCGCCTTTGGGAAGCTACCGCTCTCTCCACCTCCCGGAGGCGAAAAAGCGGCTTCGTCGCGCAAAGAGCATTTTGCCGGTCGCGGTGAGCTCCGGGCAGCGGCTTGTGCCAAAAGATGAGCGGGACAGCCACTTAGCTTCGGAGAGCTCCTTATCTCCGTCTTTGCCTCGCTCCTCGTTTAACACTTAGCAAAACAATTTTCCAATATGGTTTCCAAGGAGAAACTGTGCCAGTTCCGAAAACGTCCCCAAACTTGTTCTAGAAGTTTCGAGGAGGTCTGAAGACTGTTTAGCAAGAAGCAATATAGAGTTGTCCAAAACTCCCTTTAACCAATATAATATGAGGGGAAAACACAGGAGAGTGGTAAAGTACTGTTTTATGATAAGTTTGGAAGCTGCCCACACTATACCAGTGTGGTGCGGCTCAATTCTTCGCCTTTTGGAAGCTGCCGCTTTCTCCCTCTCCCAGAGGCGAGGAAGCGGCTTCGTCGCGCAAAGAGCATTTTGCCGGTCGCGGTTAGCTCCGGGCAGCGGCTTGTGCCGAAAGACGCCCGGGACCGCCACTTAGCTTCAGAGAGCTCCTTATCTCCGTCTTTGCCTCGCTTTTCATTTAACACTTAGCAAAACGCTTTTCCTCTATGGCGTGCAAGTAGAAATTGTGACAGTACTGAAAATATCCCCAATCTTGTTCTAGAAGTTTAAAGGAGGTCTGCAGACTGTTTAGCAAGAAGCAATATAGACTTGTCCAAAACTCCTTTTTACCAATATAATGTGAGTGGAAAACTCAGGAGAGAGGTAAAGCACTGTTTTCTAAAAGTTTGGAAGCTGCCCACACTATACAACTGTGGTGCGGCTTAATTCTTCGCCTTTGGGAAGCTGCCGCTCTCTCCGTCTCCCGGAGGCGAAGAAGCAGCTTCTTCGCGTAAGGAGCATTGTGCCGGTCGCGGTTAGCTCCGGGGAGCGGCTTGTGCCGAAAGATGCCCGGGACAGGAACATATCTTCAGAGAGCTCTGTATCTCCGTCTTCTGCCTCTTTTGTTGCCTAACACCTATCAACAAGCTTTGCCAATATGTCATGCATTCAGAAACTGTGCCTTTACTGAAAAAATCCCCAAATTTGTTCTAGAAGTTTCAAGGAGGTGTGCAGAGTGTTTGGAAAGAAGCAATATAGAGTTGTCCAAAACTCCCTTTTACCAATACAATGTGAGTGGAAAATACAGGAGACTGGTAAAGTACTGTTTTCTAAAAGTGTAGAAGGTGCCCACACTATACCTGAGTGATGCGGCTTAATTCTTCGCCTTTTGGAAGCTGCCGCTCTCTCCTGCTCCCAGAGGCGAAGAAGCAGCTTCTTCTCGCAAACAGCATTGTGCCGGTCGCGGTTAGCTCCGGGCAGCGGCTAGTTCCGCAAGATGCCTGGGACAGCCACTTAGCTTCGGCGAGCTCTGTATCTCCATATTCTGCCTCTTTTGTCGCCTAACACTTATCAAAAAGCTTTTCCAGAATGTCATGCATTCAGAAACTGTGCCTGTACTGAAAACATCCCCAAACTTGTTCTAGACGTTTCAAGGAGGTGTGCAGAGTGTATAGAAAGAAGCAATATTGAGTTCTCCAAAATTCCCTTTTACCAATATAATGTGAGTGGAAAATGCAGGAGAGTGGTAAATACTGTTTTCTCTAAGTTTGGAAGCTGCCCATATTATACCAGATTTGTGCGTCTTGCTTCGTCGCCTTTTGGAAGCTGCCGCTCTCTCCGTCTCCCGCAGGCGAAGAAGCAGCTTCTTCGCGCAAATAGCATTGTGCCGGTTCAGTGAACTCCGGAGAGCGGCTTGTGCCAAAGGATTCCCGGAACAGCCACTTAGCTTCGGAGAGCTCCTAATCTCCGACTTTGCCTCGCTTCTCGTTTAACACTTAGCAAAAAGCTTTTCCACTATGTCTTGCATGGAGAAACTGTGCCAGTACTGAAAACATCCCCAATCTTGTCCAAGACGTTTCGAGGAGGTCTCCAGAGTGTTTAGAAAGAAGCAATATAGAGTTGTCCAAAACTCCTTTTTACCAATATAATGTGAGTGGAAAATACAGGAGAGTGGTAAAGTACTGTTTTCTATAAGTTTGGAAGATGAATACTATCTACCGCTGTAGTGCGGCTTGGTTCGTCGCCTTTTGGAAGCTGCCACTCTCTCCATCTCCCAGAGGCGAAAAACCGTCTTCTTCGCGCAAACAGCATTGTGCCGGTCGCGGTTAGCACCGGGCAGCGGCTTGTGCCGAAAGATGCCCGGGACAGGAACTTATCTTCGGAGAGCTCTGTATCTCCGTCTTCTGCCTCTTTTGTTGCCTAACACTTATCAACAAGCTTTGCCAATATGTCTTGCATAGAAAAACTGCGCCTGAACTTAAAAGATCCCCAATCTTGTTCAAGACGTTTCGAGGAGGTCTCCAGAGTGTTTAGCAAGAAGCAATATAGAGATGTCCAAAAATTTTTTTACCAATAAAATGTGAGTGGAAAATGCAAGAGAGTGGTAAAGTACTGTTTTCTATAACTTTGGAAGCTGACTGCTATCTACCGCTGTGGTGCGGCTTGGTTCTTCGCCTTTGGGAAGCTACCGCTCTCTCCACCTCCCGGAGGCGAAAAAGCGGCTTCGTCGCGCAAAGAGCATTTTGCCGGTCGCGGTGAGCTCCGGGCAGCGGCTTGTGCCGAAAGATGAGCGGGACAGCCACTTAGCTTCGGAGAGCTCCTTATCTCCGTCTTTGCCTCGCTCCTCGTTTAACACTTAGCAAAACGCTTTTCCAATATGGTTTCCAAGGAGAAACTGTGCCAGTTCCGAAAACGTCCCCAAACTTGTTCTAGGAGTTTCGAGGAGGTCTGAAGGCTGTTTAGCAAGAAGAAATATAGAGTTGTCCAAAACACCCTTTAACCAATATAATATGAGGGGAAAACACAGGAGAGGGGTAAAGTACTGTTTTATGATAAGTTTGGAAGCTGCCCACACTATACCAGTGTGGTGCGGCTCAATTCTTCGCCTTTTGGAAGCTGCCGCTTTCTCCCTCTCCCGGAGGCGAAAAAGCGGCTTCGTCGCGCGAAGAGCATTTTGCCGGTCGCGGAGAGCTCCGGGCAGCGGCTTGTGCCGAAAGACGCCCGGGACCGCCACTTAGCTTCAGAGAGCTCCTTATCTCCGTCTTTGCCTCGCTTTTCATTTAACACTTAGCAAAACGCTTTTCCTCTATGGCGTGCAAGTAGAAATTGTGACAGTACTGAAAATATCCCCAATCTTGTTCTAGAAGTTTAAAGGAGGTCTGCAGACTGTTTAGCAAGAAGCAATATAGACTTGTCCAAAACTCCTTTTTACCAATATAATGTGAGTGGAAAACTCAGGAGAGAGGTAAAGCACTGTTTTCTAAAAGTTTGGAAGCTGCCCACACTATACAACTGTGGTGCGGCTTAATTCTTCGCCTTTGGGAAGCTGCCGCTCTCTCCGTCTCCCGGAGGCGAAGAAGCAGCTTCTTCGCGTAAGGAGCATTGTGCCGGTCGCGGTTAGCTCCGGGGAGCGGCTTGTGCCGAAAGATGCCGGGCACAGGAACATATCTTCGGAGAGCTCTGTATCTCCGTCTTCTGCCTCTTTTGTTGCCTAACACCTATCAACAAGCTTTGCCAATATGTCATGCATTCAGAAACTGTGCCTTTACTGAAAAAATCCCCAAATTTGTTCTAGAAGTTTCAAGGAGGTGTGCAGAGTGTTTCGCAAGAAGCAATATAGAGTTGTCCAAAACTCCCTTTTACCAATACAATGTGAGTGGAAAATACAGGAGACTGGTAAAGTACTGTTTTCTAAAAGTTTGGAAGCTGCCCACACTATACCTGAGTGATGCGGCTTAATTCTTCGCCTTTTGGAAGCTGCCGCTGTCTCCTGCTCCCGGAGGCGAAGAAGCAGCTTCTTCGCGTAAGGAGCATTGTGCCGGTCGCGGTTAGCTCCGGGCAGCGGCTAGTTCCGCAAGATGCCTGGGACAGCCACTTAGCTTCGGAGAGCTCTGTATCTCCATATTCTGCCTCTTTTGTCGCCTAACACTTATCAAAAAGCTTTTCCAGAATGTCATGCATTCAGAAACTGTGCCTGTACTGAAAACATCCCCAAACTTGTTCTAGACGTTTCAAGGAGGTGTGCAGAGTGTATAGAAAGAAGCAATATTGAGTTCTCCAAAATTCCCTTTTACCAATATAATGTGAGTGGAAAATGCAGGAGAGTGGTAAATACTGTTTTCTCTAAGTTTGGAAGCTGCCCATATTATACCAGTTTTGTGCGTCTTGCTTCGTCGCCTTTTGGAAGCTGCCGCTCTCTCCGTCTCCCGCAGGCGAAGAAGCAGCTTCTTCGCGCAAATAGCATTGTGCCGGTTCAGTGAACTCCGGAGAGCGGCTTGTGCCAAAGGATTCCCGGAACAGCCACTTAGCTTCGGAGAGCTCCTAATCTCCGACTTTGCCTCGCTTCTCGTTTAACACTTAGCAAAAAGCTTTTCCACTATGTCTTGCATGGAGAAACTGTGCCAGTACTGAAAACATCCCCAATCTTGTCCAAGACGTTTCGAGGAGGTCTCCAGAGTGTTTAGAAAGAAGCAATATAGAGTTGTCCAAAACTCCTTTTTACCAATATAATGTGAGTGGAAAATACAGGAGAGTGGTAAAGTACTGTTTTCTATAAGTTTGGAAGATGAATACTATCTACCGCTGTAGTGCGGCTTGGTTCGTCGCCTTTTGGAAGCTGCCACTCTCTCCATCTCCCAGAGGCGAAAAACCGTCTTCTTCGCGCAAACAGCATTGTGCCGGTCGCGGTTAGCACCGGGCAGCGGCTTGTGCCGAAAGATGCCCGGGACAGGAACTTATCTTCGGAGAGCTCTGTATCTCCGTCTTCTGCCTCTTTTGTTGCCTAACACTTATCAACAAGCTTTGCCAATATGTCTTGCATAGAAAAACTGCGCCTGAACTTAAAATATCCCCAATCTTGTTCCACACGTTTCGAGGAGGTCTCCAGAGTGTTTAGCAAGAAGCAATATAGAGATGTCCAAAAATTTTTTTACCAATAAAATGTGAGTGGAAAATGCAAGAGAGTGGTAAAGTACTGTTTTCTATAACTTTGGAAGCTGACTGCTATCTACCGCTGTGGTGCAGCTTGGTTCTTCGCCTTTGGGAAGCTACCGCTCTCTCCACCTCCCGGAGGCGAAAAAGCGGCTTCGTCGCGCAAAGAGCATTTTGCCGGTCGCGGTGAGCTCCGGGCAGCGGCTTGTGCCGAAAGATGAGCGGGACAGCCACTTAGCTTCGGAGAGCTCCTTATCTCCGTCTTTGCCTCGCTCCTCGTTTAACACTTAGCAAAACGCTTTTCCAATATGGTTTCCAAAGAGAAACTGTGCCAGTTCCGAAAACGTCCCCAAACTTGTTCTAGGAGTTTCGAGGAGGTCTGAAGACTGTTTAGCAAGAAGAAATAAAGAGTTGTCCAAAACTCCCTTTAACCAATATAATATGAGGGGAAAACACAGGAGAGGGGTAAAGTACTGTTTTAGGATAAGTTTGGAAGCTGCCCACACTATACCAGTGTGGTGCGGCTCAATTCTTCGCCTTTTGGAAGCTGCCGCTTTCTCCCTCTCCCGGAGGCGAAAAAGCGGCTTCGTCGCGCGAAGAGCATTTTGCCGGTCGCGGAGAGCTCCGGGCAGCGGCTTGTGCCGAAAGACGCCCGGGACCGCCACTTAGCTTCAGAGAGCTCCTTATCTCCGTCTTTGCCTCGCTTTTCATTTAACACTTAGCAAAACGCTTTTCCTCTATGGCGTGCAAGTAGAAATTGTGACTGTACTGAAAATATCCCCAATCTTGTTCTAGAAGTTTAAAGGAGGTCTGCAGACTGTTTAGCAAGAAGCAATATAGACTTGTCCAAAACTCCTTTTTACCAATATAATGTGAGTGGAAAACTCAGGAGAGAGGTAAAGCACTGTTTTCTAAAAGTTTGGAAGCTGCCCACACTATACAACTGTGGTGCGGCTTAATTCTTCGCCTTTGGGAAGCTGCCGCTCTCTCCGTCTCCCGGAGGCGAAGAAGCAGCTTCTTCGCGTAAGGAGCATTGTGCCGGTCGCGGTTAGCTCCGGGGAGCGGCTTGTGCCGAAAGATGCCCGGCACAGGAACATATCTTCGGAGAGCTCTGTATCTCCGTCTTCTGCCTCTTTTGTCTCCTAACACCTATCAACAAGCTTTGCCAATATGTCATGCATTCAGAAACTGTGCCTTTACTGAAAAAATCCCCAAATTTGTTCTAGAAGTTTCAAGGAGGTGTGCAGAGTGTTTAGAAAGAAGCAATATAGAGTTGTCCAAAACTCCCTTTTACCAATACAATGTGAGTGGAAAATACAGGAGACTGGTAAAGTACTGTTTTCTAAAAGTGTAGAAGGTGCCCTCACTATACCTGAGTGATGCGGCTTAATTCTTCGCCTTTGGGAAGCTGCCGCTCTCTCCTGCTCCCGGAGGCGAAGAAGCAGCTTCTTCGCGTAAGGAGCATTGTGCCAGTCGCGGTTAGCTCCGGGCAGCGGCTAGTTCCGCAAGATGCCTGGGACAGCCACTTAGCTTCGGAGAGCTCTGTATCTCCATATTCTGCCTCTTTTGTTGCCTAACACTTATCAACAATCTTTGCCAATATGTCATGCATTCAGAAACTGTGCCTTTACTGAAAAAATCCCCAAATTTGTTCTAGAAGTTTCAAGGAGGTGTGCAGAGTGTTTCGCAAGAAGCAATATAGACTTGTCCAAAACTCCTTTTTACCAATATAATGTGAGTGGAAAACGCAGGAGAGAGGTAAAGCACTGTTTTCTAAAAGTTTGGAAGCTGCCCACACTATACAACTGTGGTGCGGCTTAATTCTTCGCCTTTGGGAAGCTGCCGCTCTCTCCATCTCCCGGAGGCGAAGAAGCAGCTTCTTCGCGTAAGGAGCATTGTGCCGGTCGTGGTTAGCTCCGGGCAGCGGCTAGTTCCGCAAGATGCCTGGGACAGCCACTTAGCTTCGGAGAGCTCTGTATCTCCATATTCTGCCTCTTTTGTCTCCTAACAGTTATCAAAAAGCTTTTCCAGAATGTCATGCATTCAGAAACTGTGCCTGTACTGAAAACATCCCCAAACTTGTTCTAGACGTTTCAAGGAGGTGTGCAGAGTGTATAGAAAGAAGCAATATTGAGTTCTCCAAAATTCCCTTTTACCAATATAATGTGAGTGGAAAATGCAGGAGAGTGGTAAATACTGTTTTCTCTAAGTTTGGAAGCTGCCCATATTATACCAGTTTTGTGCGTCTTGCTTCGTCGCCTTTTGGAAGCTGCCGCTCTCTCCGTCTCCCGCAGGCGAAGAAGCAGCTTCTTCGCGCAAATAGCATTGTGCCGGTTCAGTGAACTCCGGAGAGCGGCTTGTGCCAAAGGATTCCCGGAACAGCCACTTAGCTTCGGAGAGCTCCTAATCTCCGACTTTGCCTCGCTTCTCGTTTAACACTTAGCAAAAAGCTTTTCCACTATGTCTTGCATGGAGAAACTGTGCCAGTACTGAAAACATCCCCAATCTTGTCCAAGACGTTTCGAGGAGGTCTCCAGAGTGTTTAGAAAGAAGCAATATAGAGTTGTCCAAAACTCCTTTTTACCAATATAATGTGAGTGGAAAATACAGGAGAGTGGTAAAGTACTGTTTTCTATAAGTTTGGAAGATGAATACTATCTACCGCTGTAGTGCGGCTTGGTTCGTCGCCTTTTGGAAGCTGCCACTCTCTCCATCTCCCAGAGGCGAAAAACCGTCTTCTTCGCGCAAACAGCATTGTGCCGGTCGCGGTTAGCACCGGGCAGCGGCTTGTGCCGAAAGATGCCCGGGACAGGAACTTATCTTCGGAGAGCTCTGTATCTCCGTCTTCTGCCTCTTTTGTTGCCTAACACTTATCAACAAGCTTTGCCAATATGTCTTGCATAGAAAAACTGCGCCTGAACTTAAAATATCCCCAATCTTGTTCCACACGTTTCGAGGAGGTCTCCAGAGTGTTTAGCAAGAAGCAATATAGAGATGTCCAAAAATTTTTTTACCAATAAAATGTGAGTGGAAAATGCAAGAGAGTGGTAAAGTACTGTTTTCTATAACTTTGGAAGCTGACTGCTATCTACCGCTGTGGTGCGGCTTGGTTCTTCGCCTTTGGGAAGCTACCGCTCTCTCCACCTCCCGGAGGCGAAAAAGCGGCTTCGTCGCGCAAAGAGCATTTTGCCGGTCGCGGTGAGCTCCGGGTAGCGGCTTGTGCCGAAAGATGAGCGGGACAGCCACTTAGCTTCGGAGAGCTCCTTATCTCCGTCTTTGCCTCGCTCCTCGTTTAACACTTAGCAAAACGCTTTTCCAATATGGTTTCCAAGGAGAAACTGTGCCAGTTCCGAAAACGTCCCCAAACTTGTTCTAGAAGTTTCGATGAGGTCTGAAGACTGTTTAGCAAGAAGAAATATAGAGTTGTCCAAAACTCCCTTTAACCAATATAATATGAGGGGAAAACACAGGAGAGGGGTAAAGTACTGTTTTAGGATAAGTTTGGAAGCTGCCCACACTATACCAGTGTGGTGCGGCTCAATTCTTCGCCTTTTGGAAGCTGCCGCTTTCTCCCTCTCCCGGAGGCGAAAAAGCGGCTTCGTCGCGCGAAGAGCATTGTGCCGGTCGCGGAGAGCTCCGGGCAGCGGCTTGTGCCGCAAGATGCCCGGGACCGCCACTTAGCTTCAGAGAGCTCCTTATCTCCGTCTTTGCCTCGCTTTTCATTTAACACTTAGCAAAAAGCTTTTCCTCTATGGCGTGCAAGTAGAAATTGTGACAGTACTGAAAATATCCCCAATCTTGTTCTAGAAGTTTAAAGGAGGTCTGCAGACTGTTTAGCAAGAAGCAATATAGACTTGTCCAAAACTCCTTTTTACCAATATAATGTGAGTGGAAAACTCAGGAGAGAGGTAAAGCACTGTTTTCTAAAAGTTTGGAAGCTGCCCACACTATACAACTGTGGTGCGGCTTAATTCTTCGCCTTTGGGAAGCTGCCGCTCTCTCCATCTCCCGGAGGCGAAGAAGCAGCTTCTTCGCGTAAGGAGCATTGTGCCGGTCGCGGTTAGCTCCGGGCAGCGGCTAGTTCCGCAAGATGCCTGGGACAGCCACTTAGCTTCGGAGAGCTCTGTATCTCCATATTCTGCCTCTTTTGTCTCCTAACAGTTATCAAAAAGCTTTTCCAGAATGTCATGCATTCAGAAACTGTGCCTGTACTGAAAACATCCCCAAACTTGTTCTAGACGTTTCAAGGAGGTGTGCAGAGTGTATAGAAAGAAGCAATATTGAGTTCTCCAAAATTCCCTTTTACCAATATAATGTGAGTGGAAAATGCAGGAGAGTGGTAAATACTGTTTTCTCTAAGTTTGGAAGCTGCCCATATTATACCAGTTTTGTGCGTCTTGCTTCGTCGCCTTTTGGAAGCTGCCGCTCTCTCCGTCTCCCGCAGGCGAAGAAGCAGCTTCTTCGCGCAAATAGCATTGTGCCGGTTCAGTGAACTCCGGAGAGCGGCTTGTGCCAAAGGATTCCCGGAACAGCCACTTAGTTTCGGAGAGCTCCTAATCTCCGACTTTGCCTCGCTTCTCATTTAACACTTAGCAAAAAGCTTTTCCACTATGTCTTGCATGGAGAAACTGTGCCAGTACTGAAAACATCCCCAATCTTGTCCAAGATGTTTCGAGGAGGTCTCCAGAGTGTTTAGAAAGAAGCAATATAGAGTTGTCCAAAACTCCTTTTTACCAATATAATGTGAGTGGAAAATACAGGAGAGTGGTAAAGTACTGTTTTCTATAAGTTTGGAAGATGAATACTATCTACCGCTGTAGTGCGGCTTGGTTCGTCGCCTTTTGGAAGGTGCCACTCTCTCCATCTCCCAGAGGCAAAAAACCGTCTTCTTCGCGCAAACAGCATTGTGCCGGTCGCGGTTAGCACCGGGCAGCGGCTTGTGCCGAAAGATGCCCGGGACAGGAACTTATCTTCGGAGAGCTCTGTATCTCCATCTTCTGCCTCTTTTGTTGCCTAACACTTATCAACAAGCTTTGCCAATATGTCTTGCATAGAAAAACTGCGCCTGAACTTAAAAGATCCCCAATCTTGTTCCACACGTTTCGAGGAGGTCTCCAGAGTGTTTAGCAAGAAGCAATATAGAGATGTCCAAAAATTTTTTTACCAATAAAATGTGAGTGGAAAATGCAAGAGAGTGGTAAAGTACTGTTTTCTATAACTTTGGAAGCTGACTGCTATCTACCGCTGTGGTGCGGCTTGGTTCTTCGCCTTTGGGAAGCTACCGCTCTCTCCACCTCCCGGAGGCGAAAAAGCGGCTTCGTCGCGCGAAGAGCATTGTGCCGGTCGCGGAGAGCTCCGGGCAGCGGCTTGTGCCGAAAGATGCCCGGGACCGCCACTTAGCTTCAGAGAGCTCCTTATCTCCGTCTTTGCCTCGCTTTTCATTTAACACTTAGCAAAACGCTTTTCCTCTATGGCGTGCAAGTAGAAATTGTGACAGTACTGAAAATATCCCCAATCTTGTTCTAGAAGTTTAAAGGAGGTCTGCAGACTGTTTAGCAAGAAGCAATATAGACTTGTCCAAAACTCCTTTTTACCAATATAATGTGAGTGGAAAACTCAGGAGAGAGGTAAAGCACTGTTTTCTAAAAGTTTGGAAGCTGCCCACACTATACAACTGTGGTGCGGCTTAATTCTTCGCCTTTGGGAAGCTGCCGCTCTCTCCGTCTCCCGGAGGCGAAGAAGCAGCTTCTTCGCGTAAGGAGCATTGTGCCGGTCGCGGTTAGCTCCGGGCAGCGGCTAGTTCCGCAAGATGCCTGGGACAGCCACTTAGCTTCGGAGAGCTCTGTATCTCCATATTCTGCCTCTTTTGTCGCCTAACACTTATCAAAAAGCTTTTCCAGAATGTCATGCATTCAGAAACTGTGCCAGTACTGAAAACATCCCCAAACTTGTTCTAGACGTTTCAAGGAGGTGTGCAGAGTGTATAGAAAGAAGCAATATTGAGTTCTCCAAAATTCCCTTTTACCAATATAATGTGAGTGGAAAATGCAGGAGAGTGGTAAATACTGTTTTCTCTAAGTTTGGAAGCTGCCCATATTATACCAGTTTTGTGCGTCTTGCTTCGTCGCCTTTTGGAAGCTGCCGCTCTCTCCGTCTCCCGCAGGCGAAGAAGCAGCTTCTTCGCGCAAATAGCATTGTGCCGGTTCAGTGAACTCCGGAGAGCGGCTTGTGCCAAAGGATTCCCGGAACAGCCACTTAGTTTCGGAGAGCTCCTAATCTCCGTCTTTGCCTCGCTTCTCGTTTAACAATTAGCAAAAATCTTTTCCACTATGTCTTGCATGGAGAAACTGTGCCAGTACTGAAAACATCCCCAATCTTGTCCAAGACGTTTCGAGGAGGTCTCCAGAGTGTTTAGAAAGAAGCAATATAGAGTTGTCCAAAACTCCTTTTTACCAATATAATGTGAGTGGAAAATACAGGAGAGTGGTAAAGTACTGTTTTCTATAAGTTTGGAAGATGAATACTATCTACCGCTGTGGTGCGGCTTGGTTCGTCGCCTTTTGGAAGCTGCCACTCTCTCCATCTCCCAGAGGCGAAAAACCGTCTTCTTCGCGCAAACAGCATTGTGCCGGTCGCGGTTAGCACCGGGCAGCGGCTTGTGCCGAAAGATGCCCGGGACAGGAACTTATCTTCGGAGAGCTCTGTATCTCCGTCTTCTGCCTCTTTTGTTGCCTAACACTTATCAACAAGCTTTGCCAATATGTCTTGCATAGAAAAACTGCGCCTGAACTTAAAATATCCCCAATCTTGTTCCACACGTTTCGAGGAGGTCTCCAGAGTGTTTAGCAAGAAGCAATATAGAGATGTCCAAAAATTTTTTTACCAATAAAATGTGAGTGGAAAATGCAAGAGAGTGGTAAAGTACTGTTTTCTATAACTTTGGAAGCTGACTGCTATCTACCGCTGTGGTGCGGCTTGGTTCTTCGCCTTTGGGAAGCTACCGCTCTCTCCATCTCCCGGAGGCGAAAAAGCGGCTTCGTCGCGCAAAGAGCATTTTGCCGGTCGCGGTGAGCTCCGGGCAGCGGCTTGTGCCGAAAGATGAGCGGGACAGCCACTTAGCTTCGGAGAGCTCCTTATCTCCGTCTTTGCCTCGCTCCTCGTTTAACACTTAGCAAAACGCTTTTCCAATATGGTTTCCAAGGAGAAACTGTGCCAGTTCCGAAAACGTCCCCAAACTTTTTCTAGAAGTTTTGAGGAGGTCTGCAGACTGTTTAGCAAGAAGCAATATAGACTTGTCCAAAACTCCTTTTTACCAATATAATGTGAGTGGAAAACTCAGGAGAGAGGTAAAGCACTCTTTTCTAAAAGTTTGGAAGCTGCCCACACTATACAACTGTGGTGCGGCTTAATTCTTCGCCTTTGGGAAGCTGCCGCTCTCTCCGTCTCCCGGAGGCGAAGAAGCAGCTTCTTCGCGTAAGGAGCATTGTGCAGGTCGCGGTTAGCTCCGGGCAGCGGCTTAGTGCCGAAAGATGCCCGGCACAGGAACATATCTTCGGAGAGCTCTGTATCTCCGTCTTCTGCCTCTTTTGTTGCCTAACACTTATCAACAAGCTTTGCCAATATGTCATGCGTTCAGAAACTGTGCCTTTACTGAAAAAATCCCCAAATTTGTTCTAGAAGTTTCAAGGAGGTGTGCAGAGTGTTTAGAAAGAAGCAATATAGAGTTGTCCAAAACTCCCTTTTACAAATATAATGTGAGTGGAAAATACAGGAGAGTGGTAAAGTACTGTTTTCTAAAAGTGTAGAAGGTGCCCACACTATACCTGAGTGATGCGGCTTAATTCTTCGCCTTTTGGAAGCTGCCGCTGTCTCCTGCTCCCGGAGGCGAGGAAGCGGCTTCGTCGCGCAAAGAGCATTGAGCCGGTCGCGGTAAGGTCCGGGCAGCGGCTTGTGCCGAAAGATGCCCGGGACCGCCACTTAGCTTCAGAGAGCTCCTTATCTCCGTCTTTGCCTCGCTTTTCATTTAACACTTAGCAAAACGCTTTTCCTCTATGGCGTGCAAGTAGAAATTGTGACAGTACTGAAAATATCCCCAATCTTGTTCTAGAAGTTTAAAGGAGGTCTGCAGACTGTTTAGCAAGAAGCAATATAGACTTGTCCAAAACTCCTTTTTACCAATATCATGTGAGTGGAAAACCTAGGGGAGTGGTAAAGCACTGTTTTCTAAAAGTTTGGAAGCTGCCCACACTATACAACTGTGGTGCGGCTTAATTCTTTGCCTTTGGGAAACTGCCGCTCTCTCCGTCTCCCGGAGGCGAAGAAGCAGCTTCTTCGCGTAAGGAGCATTGTGCCGGTCGCGGTTAGCTCCGGGCAGCGGCTAGTTCCGCAAGATGCCTGGGACAGCCACTTAGCTTCGGAGAGCTCTGTATCTCCATATTCTGCCTCTTTTGTCGCCTAACACTTATCAAAAAGCTTTTCCAGAATGTCATGCATTCAGAAACTGTGCCAGTACTGAAAACATCCCCAAACTTGTTCTAGACGTTTCAAGGAGGTGTGCAGAGTGTATAGAAAGAAGCAATATTGAGTTCTCAAAAATTCCCTTTTACCAATATAATGTTAGTGGATAAATGCAGGAGAGTGGTAAATACTGTTTTCTCTAAGTTTGGAAGCTGCCCATATTATACCAGTTTTGTGCGTCTTGCTTCGTCGCCTTTTGGAAGCTGCCGCTCTCTCCGTCTCCCGCAGGCGAAGAAGCAGCTTCTTCGCGCAAATAGCATTGTGCCGGTTCAGTGAACTCCGGAGAGCGGCTTGTGCCAAAGGATTCCCGGAACAGCCACTTAGCTTCGGAGAGCTCCTAATCTCCGACTTTGCCTCGCTTCTCGTTTAACACTTAGCAAAAAGCTTTTCCACTATGTCTTGCATGGAGAAACTGTGCCAGTACTGAAAACATCCCCAATCTTGTCCAAGACGTTTCGAGGAGGTCTCCAGAGTGTTTAGAAAGAAGCAATATAGAGTTGTCCAAAACTCCTTTTTACCAATATAATGTGAGTGGAAAATACAGGAGAGTGGTAAAGTACTGTTTTCTATAAGTTTGGAAGATGAATACTATCTACCGCTGTGGTGCGGCTGGGTTCGTCGCCTTTTGGAAGCTGCCACTCTCTCCATCTCCCAGAGGCGAAAAACCGTCTTCTTCGCGCAAACAGCATTGTGCCGGTCGCGGTTAGCACCGGGCAGCGGCTTGTGCCGAAAGATGCCCGGGACAGGAACTTATCTTCGGAGAGCTCTGTATCTCCGTCTTCTGCCTCTTTTGTTGCCTAACACTTATCAACAAGCTTTGCCAATATGTCTTGCATAGAAAAACTGCGCCTGAACTTAAAACATCCCCAATCTTGTTCCACACGTTTCGAGGAGGTCTCCAGAGTGTTTAGCAAGAAGCAATATAGTGATGTCCAAAAATTTTTTTACCAATAAAATGTGAGTGGAAAATGCAAGAGAGTGGTAAAGTACTGTTTTCTATAACTTTGGAAGCTGACTGCTATCTACCGCTGTGGTGCGGCTTGGTTCTTCGCCTTTGGGAAGCTACCGCTTTCTCCCTCTCCCGGAGGCGAAAAAGCGGCTTCGTCGCGCGAAGAGCATTGTGCCGGTCGCGGAGAGCTCCGGGCAGCGGCTTGTGCCGAAAGATGCCCGGGACCGCCACTTAGCTTCAGAGAGCTCCTTATCTCCGTCTTTGCCTCGCTTTTCATTTAACACTTAGCAAAACGCTTTTCCTCTATGGCGTGCAAGTAGAAATTGTGACAGTACTGAAAATATCCCCAATCTTGTTCTAGAAGTTTAAAGGAGGTCTGCAGACTGTTTAGCAAGAAGCAATATAGACTTGTCCAAAACTCCTTTTTACCAATATCATGTGAGTGGAAAACCTAGGAGAGTGGTAAAGCACTGTTTTCTAAAAGTTTGGAAGCTGCCCACACTATACAACTGTGGTGCGGCTTAATTCTTCGCCTTTGGGAAGCTGCCGCTCTCTCCGTCTCCCGGAGGCGAAGAAGCAGCTTCTTCGCGTAAGGAGCATTGTGCCGGTCGCGGTTAGCTCCGGGCAGCGGCTAGTTCCGCAAGATGCCTGGGACAGCCACTTAGCTTCGGAGAGCTCTGTATCTCCATATTCTGCCTCTTTTGTCTCCTAACACTTATCAAAAAGCTTTTCCAGAATGTCATGCATTCAGAAACTGTGCCTGTACTGAAAACATCCCCAAACTTGTTCTAGACGTTTCAAGGAGGTGTGCAGAGTTTATAGAAAGAAGCAATATTGAGTTCTCCAAAATTCCCTTTTACCAATATAATGTGAGTGGAAAATGCAGGAGAGTGGTAAATACTGTTTTCTCTAAGTTTGGAAGCTGCCCATATTATACCAGTTTTGTGCGTCTTGCTTCGTCGCCTTTTGGAAGCTGCCGCTCTCTCCGTCTCCCGCAGGCGAAGAAGCAGCTTCTTCGCGCAAATAGCATTGTGCCGGTTCAGTGAACTCCGGAGAGCGGCTTGTGCCAAAGGATTCCCGGAACAGCCACTTAGTCTCGGAGAGCTCCTAATCTCCGTCTTTGCCTCGCTTCTCGTTTAACACTAAGCAAAAAGCTTTTCCACTATGTCCTGCATGGAGAAACTGTGCCAGTACTGAAAACATCCCCAATCTTGTCCAAGACGTTTCAAGGAGGTCTCCAGAGTGTTTAGAAAGAAGCAATATAGAGTTGTCCAAAACTCCTTTTTACCAATAAAATGTGAGTGGAAAATACAGGAGAGTGGTAAAGTACTGTTTTCTATAAGTTTGGAAGATGAATACTATCTACCGCTGTGGTGCGGCTTGGTTCGTCGCCTTTTGGAAGCTGCCACTCTCTCCGTCTCCCGCAGGCGAAGAAGCAGCTTCTTCGCGCAAATAGCATTGTGCCGGTTCAGTGAACTCCGGAGAGCGGCTTGTGCCAAAGGATTCCCGGAACAGCCACTTAGCTTCGGAGAGCTCCTAATCTCCGACTTTGCCTCGCTTCTCGTTTAACACTTAGCAAAAAGCTTTTCCACTATGTCTTGCATGGAGAAACTGTGCCAGTACTGAAAACATCCCCAATCTTGTCCAAGACGTTTCGAGGAGGTCTCCAGAGTGTTTAGAAAGAAGCAATATAGAGTTGTCCAAAACTCCTTTTTACCAATATAATGTGAGTGGAAAATACAGGAGAGTGGTAAAGTACTGTTTTCTATAAGTTTGGAAGATGAATACTATCTACCGCTGTGGTGCGGCTGGGTTCGTCGCCTTTTGGAAGCTGCCACTCTCTCCATCTCCCAGAGGCGAAAAACCGTCTTCTTCGCGCAAACAGCATTGTGCCGGTCGCGGTTAGCACCGGGCAGCGGCTTGTGCCGAAAGATGCCCGGGACAGGAACTTATCTTCGGAGAGCTCTGTATCTCCGTCTTCTGCCTCTTTTGTTGCCTAACACTTATCAACAAGCTTTGCCAATATGTCTTGCATAGAAAAACTGCGCCTGAACTTAAAACATCCCCAATCTTGTTCCACACGTTTCGAGGAGGTCTCCAGAGTGTTTAGCAAGAAGCAATATAGAGATGTCCAAAAATTTTTTTACCAATAAAATGTGAGTGGAAAATGCAAGAGAGTGGTAAAGTACTGTTTTCTATAACTTTGGAAGCTGACTGCTATCTACCGCTGTGGTGCGGCTTGGTTCTTCGCCTTTGGGAAGCTACCGCTCTCTCCATCTCCCGGAGGCGAAAAAGCGGCTTCGTCGCGCAAAGAGCATTTTGCCGGTCGCGGTGAGCTCCGGGCAGCGGCTTGTGCCAAAAGATGAGCGGGACAGCCACTTAGCTTCGGAGAGCTCCTTATCTCCATCTTTGCCTCGCTCCTCGTTTAACACTTAGCAAAACGCTTTTCCAATATGGTTTCCAAGGAGAAACTGTGCCAGTTCCGAAAACGTCCCCAAACTTGTTCTAGAAGTTTTGAGGAGGTCTGAAGACTGTTTAGCAAGAAGAAATATAGAGTTGTCCAAAACTCCCTTTAACCAATATAATATGAGGGGAAAACACAGGAGAGGGGTAAAGTACTGTTTTATGATAAGTTTGGAAGCTGCCCACACTATACCAGTGTGGTGCTGCTCAATTCTTCGCCTTTTGGAAGCTGCCGCTTTCTCCCTCTCCCGGAGGCGAAAAAGCGGCTTCGTCGCGCGAAGAGCATTGTGCCGGTCGCGGAGAGCTCCGGGCAGCGGCTTGTGCCGAAAGATGCCCGGGACCGCCACTTAGCTTCAGAGAGCTCCTTATCTCCGTCTTTGCCTCGCTTTTCATTTAACACTTAGCAAAACGCTTTTCCTCTATGGCGTGCAAGTAGAAATTGTGACAGTACTGAAAATATCCCCAATCTTGTTCTAGAAGTTTAAAGGAGGTCTGCAGACTGTTTAGCAAGAAGCAATATAGACTTGTCCAAAACTCCTTTTTACCAATATCATGTGAGTGGAAAACCTAGGAGAGTGGTAAAGCACTGTTTTCTAAAAGTTTGGAAGCTGCCCACACTATACAACTGTGGTGCGGCTTAATTCTTCGCCTTTGGGAAGCTGCCGCTCTCTCCGTCTCCCGGAGGCGAAGAAGCAGCTTCTTCGCGTAAGGAGCATTGTGCCGGTCGCGGTTAGCTCCGGGCAGCGGCTAGTTCCGCAAGATGCCTGGGACAGCCACTTAGCTTCGGAGAGCTCTGTATCTCCATATTCTGCCTCTTTTGTCTCCTAACACTTATCAAAAAGCTTTTCCAGAATGTCATGCATTCAGAAACTGTGCCTGTACTGAAAACATCCCCAAACTTGTTCTAGACGTTTCAAGGAGGTGTGCAGAGTTTATAGAAAGAAGCAATATTGAGTTCTCCAAAATTCCCTTTTACCAATATAATGTGAGTGGAAAATGCAGGAGAGTGGTAAATACTGTTTTCTCTAAGTTTGGAAGCTGCCCATATTATACCAGTTTTGTGCGTCTTGCTTCGTCGCCTTTTGGAAGCTGCCGCTCTCTCCGTCTCCCGCAGGCGAAGAAGCAGCTTCTTCGCGCAAATAGCATTGTGCTGGTTCAGTGAACTCCGGAGAGCGGCTTGTGCCAAAGGATTCCCGGAACAGCCACTTAGTTTCGGAGAGCTCCTAATCTCCGTCTTTGCCTCGCTTCTCGTTTAACACTTAGCAAAAAGCTTTTCCACTATGTCCTGCATGGAGAAACTGTGCCAGTACTGAAAACATCCCCAGTCTTGTCCAAGACGTTTCGAGGAGGTCTCCAGAGTGTTTAGAAAGAAGCAATATAGAGTTGTCCAAAACTCCTTTTTACCAATATAATGTGAGTGGAAAATACAGGAGAGTGGTAAAGTACTGTTTTCTATAAGTTTGGAAGATGAATACTATCTACCGCTGTGGTGCGGCTTGGTTCGTCGCCTTTTGGAAGCTGACACTCTCTCCGTCTCCCAGAGGCGAAAAACCGTCTTCTTCGCGCAAACAGCATTGTGCCGGTCGCGGTTAGCACCGGGCAGCGGCTTGTGCCGAAAGATGCCCGGGACAGGAACTTATCTTCGGAGAGCTCTGTATCTCCGTCTTCTGCCTCTTTTGTTGCCTAACACTTATCAACAAGCTTTGCCAATATGTCATGCATTCAGAAACTGTGCCTTTACTGAAACAATCCCCAAATTTGTTCTAGAAGTTTCAAGGAGGTGTGCAGAGTGTTTAGAAAGAAGCAATATAGAGTTGTCCAAAACTCCCTTTTACCAATATAATGTGAGTTGAAAATGCAGGAGAGTGGTAAAGTACTGTTTTCTAAAAGTGTAGAAGGTGCCCACACTATACCTGAGTGATGCGGCTTAATTCTTCGCCTTTTGGAAGCTGCCGCTCTCTCCTGCTCCCGGAGGCGAGGAAGCAGCTTCGTCGCGCGACGAGCGTTGAGCCGGTCGCGGTAAGGTCCGGGCAGCGGCTTGTGCCGCAAGATGCCCGGGACCGCCACTTAGCTTCAGAGAGCTCCTTATCTCCGTCTTTGCCTCGCTTTTCATTTAACACTTAGCAAAACGCTTTTCCTCTATGGCGTGCAAGTAGAAATTGTGACTGTACTGAAAATATCCCCAATCTTGTTCTAGAAGTTTAAAGGAGGTCTGCAGACTGTTTAGCAAGAAGCAATATAGACTTGTCCAAAACTCCTTTTTACCAATATAATGTGAGTGGAAAACTCAGGAGAGAGGTAAACACTGTTTTCTAAAAGTTTGGAAGCTGCCCACACTATACAACTGTGGTGCGGCTTAATTCTTCGCCTTTGGGAAGCTGCCGGTCTCTCCATCTCCCGGAGGCGAAGAAGCAGCTTCTTCGCGTAAGGAGCATTGTGCCGGTCGCGGTTAGCTCCGGGCAGCGGCTAGTTCCGCAAGATGCCTGGGACAGCCACTTAGCTTCGGAGAGCTCTGTATCTCCATATTCTGCCTCTTTTGTCTCCTAACAGTTATCAAAAAGCTTTTCCAGAATGTCATGCATTCAGAAACTGTGCCTGTACTGAAAACATCCCCAAACTTGTTCTAGACGTTTCAAGGAGGTGTGCAGAGTGTATAGAAAGAAGCAATATTGAGTTCTCCAAAATTCCCTTTTACCAATATAATGTGAGTGGAAAATGCAGGAGAGTGGTAAATACTGTTTTCTCTAAGTTTGGAAGCTGCCCATATTATACCAGTTTTGTGCGTCTTGCTTCGTCGCCTTTTGGAAGCTGCCGCTCTCTCCGTCTCCCGCAGGCGAAGAAGCAGCTTCTTCGCGCAAATAGCATTGTGCCGGTTCAGTGAACTCCGGAGAGCGGCTTGTGCCAAAGGATTCCCGGAACAGCCACTTAGCTTCGGAGAGCTCCTAATCTCCGACTTTGCCTCGCTTCTCGTGTAACATTTAGCAAAAAGCTTTTCCACTATGTCTTGCATGGAGAAACTGTGCCAGTACTGAAAACATCCCCAATCTTGTCCAAGACGTTTCGAGGAGGTCTCCAGAGTGTTTAGAAAGAAGCAATATAAAGTTGTCCAAAACTCCTTTTTACCAATATAATGTGAGTGGAAAATACAGGAGAGTGGTAAAGTACTGTTTTCTATAAGTTTGGAAGATGAATACTATCTACCGCTGTAGTGCGGCTTGGTTCGTCGCCTTTTGGAAGCTGCCGCTCTCTCCGTCTCCCGCAGGCGAAGAAGCAGCTTCTTCGCGCAAATAGCATTGTGCCGGTTCAGTGAACTCCGGAGAGCGGCTTGTGCCAAAGGATTCCCGGAACAGCCACTTAGTTTCGGAGAGCTCCTAATCTCCGACTTTGCCTCGCTTCTCGTTTAACAATTAGCAAAAAGCTTTTCCACTATGTCTTGCATGGAGAAACTGTGCCAGTACTGAAAACATCCCCAATCTTGTCCAAGACGTTTCGAGGAGGTCTCCAGAGTGTTTAGAAAGAAGCAATATAAAGTTGTCCAAAACTCCTTTTTACCAATATAATGTGAGTGGAAAATACAGGAGAGTGGTAAAGTACTGTTTTCTATAAGTTTGGAAGATGAATACTATCTACCGCTGTGGTGCGGCTTGGTTCGCCGCCTTTTGGAAGCTGCCACTCTCTCCATCTCCCAGAGGCGAAAAACCGTCTTCTTCGCGCAAACAGCATTGTGCCGGTCGCGGTTAGCACCGGGCAGCGGCTTGTGCCGAAAGATGCCCGGGACAGGAACTTATCTTCGGAGAGCTCCTTATCTCCGTCTTCTGCCTCTTTTGTTGCCTAACACTTATCAACAAGCTTTGCCAATATGTCTTGCATAGAAAAACTGCGCCTGAACTTAAAAGATCCCCAATCTTGTTCCACATGTTTCGAGGAGGTCTCCAGAGTGTTTAGCAAGAAGCAATATAGAGATGTCCAAAAATTTTTTTACCAATAAAATGTGAGTGGAAAATGCAAGAGAGTGGTAAAGTACTGTTTTCTATAACTTTGGAAGCTGACTGCTTTCTACCGCTGTGGTGCGGCTTGGTTCTTCGCCTTTGGGAAGCTACCGCTCTCTCCATCTCCCGGAGGCGAAAAAGCGGCTTCGTCGCGCAAAGAGCATTTTGCCGGTCGCGGTGAGCTCCGGGCAGCGGCTTGTGCCGAAAGATGAGCGGGACAGCCACTTAGCTTCGGAGAGCTCCTTATCTCCGTCTTTGCCTCGCTCCTCGTTTAACACTTAGCAAAACGCTTTTCCAATACGGTTTCCAAGGAGAAACTGTGCCAGTTCTGAAAACGTCCCCAAACTTGTTCTAGAAGTTTCAAGGAGGTGTGCAGAGTGTTTAGAAAGAAGCAATATAGAGTTGTCCAAAACTCCCTTTTACCAATATAATGTGAGTGGAAAATACAGGAGAGTGGTAAAGTACTGTTTTCTAAAAGTGTAGAAGGTGCCCACACTATACCTGAGTGATGCGGCTTAATACTTCGCCTTTTGGAAGCTGCCGCTGTCTCCTGCTCCCAGAGGCGAGGAAGCGGCTTCGTCGCGCGAAGAGCGTTGAGCCGGTCGCGGTAAGGTCCGGGTAGCGGCTTGTGCCGAAAGGTGTCCGGGACCGCCACTTAGCTTCGGAGAGCTCCTTATCTCCGTCTTTGCCTCGCTCCTCGTTTAACACTTAGCAAAACGCTTTTCCAATATGGTTTCCAAGGAGAAACTGTGCCAGTTCCGAAAACGTCCCCAAACTTGTTCTAGAAGTTTCGAGGAGGTCTGAAGACTGTTTAGCAAGAAGAAATATAGAGTTGTCCAAAACTCCCTTTTACCAATATAATATGAGGGGAAAACACAGGAGAGGGGTAAAGGACTGTTTTATGATAAGTTTGGAAGCTGCCCACACTATACCAGTGTGGTGCGGCTCAATTCTTCGCCTTTTGGAAGCTGCCGCTTTCTCCCTCTCCCGGAGGCGAAAAAGCGGCTTCGTCGCGCGAAGAGCATTGTGCCGGTCACGGAGAGCTCCGGGCAGCGGCTTGTGCCGAAAGACGCCCGGGACCGCCACTTAGCTTCAGAGAACTCCTTATCTCCGTCTTTGCCTCGCTTTTCATTTAACACTTAGCAAAACGCTTTTCCTCTATGGCGTGCAAGTAGAAATTGTGACAGTACTGAAAATATCCCCAATCTTGTTCTAGAAGTTTAAAGGAGGTCTGCAGACTGTTTAGCAAGAAGCAATATAGACTTGTCCAAAACTCCTTTTTACCAATATAATGTGAGTGGAAAACTCAGGAGAGAGGTAAAGCACTGTTTTCTAAAAGTTTGGAAGCTGCCCACACTATACAACTGTGGTGCGGCTTAATTCTTCGCCTTTGGGAAGCTGCCGCTCTCTCCATCTCCCGGAGGCGAAGAAGCAGCTTCTTCGCGTAAGGAGCATTGCGCCGGTCGCGGTTAGCTCCGGGCAGCGGCTAGTTCCGCAAGATGCCTGGGACAGCCACTTAGCTTCGGAGAGCTCTGTATCTCCATATTCTGCCTCTTTTGTCTCCTAACACTTATCAAAAAGCTTTTCCAGAATGTCATGCATTCAGAAACTGTGCCAGTACTGAAAACATCCCCAAACTTGTTCTAGACGTTTCAAGGAGGTGTGCAGAGTGTATAGAAAGAAGCAATATTGAGTTCTCCAAAATTCCCTTTTACCAATATAATGTGAGTGGAAAATGCAGGAGAGTGGTAAATACTGTTTTCTCTAAGTTTGGAAGCTGCCCATATTATACCAGTTTTGTGCGTCTTGCTTCGTCGCCTTTTGGAAGCTGCCGCTCTCTCCGTCTCCCGCAGGCGAAGAAGCAGCTTCTTCGCGCAAATAGCATTGTGCCGGTTCAGTGAACTCCGGAGAGCGGCTTGTGCCAAAGGATTCCCGGAACAGCCACTTAGTTTCGGAGAGCTCCTAATCTCCGACTTTGCCTCGCTTCTCGTTTAACAATTAGCAAAAAGCTTTTCCACTATGTCTTGCATGGAGAAACTGTGCCAGTACTGAAAACATCCCCAATCTTGTCCAAGACGTTTCGAGGAGGTCTCCAGAGTGTTTAGAAAGAAGCAATATAAAGTTGTCCAAAACTCCTTTTTACCAATATAATGTGAGTGGAAAATACAGGAGAGTGGTAAAGTACTGTTTTCTATAAGTTTGGAAGATGAATACTATCTACCGCTGTGGTGCGGCTTGGTTCGCCGCCTTTTGGAAGCTGCCACTCTCTCCATCTCCCAGAGGCGAAAAACCGTCTTCTTCGCGCAAACAGCATTGTGCCGGTCGCGGTTAGCACCGGGCAGCGGCTTGTGCCGAAAGATGCCCGGGACAGGAACTTATCTTCGGAGAGCTCCTTATCTCCGTCTTCTGCCTCTTTTGTTGCCTAACACTTATCAACAAGCTTTGCCAATATGTCTTGCATAGAAAAACTGCGCCTGAACTTAAAAGATCCCCAATCTTGTTCCACACGTTTCGAGGAGGTCTCCAGAGTGTTTAGCAAGAAGCAATATAGAGATGTCCAAAAATTTTTTTACCAATAAAATGTGAGTGGAAAATGCAAGAGAGTGGTAAAGTACTGTTTTCTATAACTTTGGAAGCTGACTGCTTTCTACCGCTGTGGTGCGGCTTGGTTCTTCGCCTTTGGGAAGCTACCGCTCTCTCCATCTCCCGGAGGCGAAAAAGCGGCTTCGTCGCGCAAAGAGCATTTTGCCGGTCGCGGTGAGCTCCGGGCAGCGGCTTGTGCCGAAAGATGAGCGGGACAGCCACTTAGCTTCGGAGAGCTCCTTATCTCCGTCTTTGCCTCGCTCCTCGTTTAACACTTAGCAAAACGCTTTTCCAATACGGTTTCCAAGGAGAAACTGTGCCAGTTCTGAAAACGTCCCCAAACTTGTTCTAGAAGTTTCAAGGAGGTGTGCAGAGTGTTTAGAAAGAAGCAATATAGAGTTGTCCAAAACTCCCTTTTACCAATATAATGTGAGTGGAAAATACAGGAGAGTGGTAAAGTACTGTTTTCTAAAAGTGTAGAAGGTGCCCACACTATACCTGAGTGATGCGGCTTAATACTTCGCCTTTTGGAAGCTGCCGCTGTCTCCTGCTCCCAGAGGCGAGGAAGCGGCTTCGTCGCGCGAAGAGCGTTGAGCCGGTCGCGGTAAGGTCCGGGTAGCGGCTTGTGCCGAAAGGTGTCCGGGACCGCCACTTAGCTTCGGAGAGCTCCTTATCTCCGTCTTTGCCTCGCTCCTCGTTTAACACTTAGCAAAACGCTTTTCCAATATGGTTTCCAAGGAGAAACTGTGCCAGTTCCGAAAACGTCCCCAAACTTGTTCTAGAAGTTTCGAGGAGGTCTGAAGACTGTTTAGCAAGAAGAAATATAGAGTTGTCCAAAACTCCCTTTTACCAATATAATATGAGGGGAAAACACAGGAGAGGGGTAAAGGACTGTTTTATGATAAGTTTGGAAGCTGCCCACACTATACCAGTGTGGTGCGGCTCAATTCTTCGCCTTTTGGAAGCTGCCGCTTTCTCCCTCTCCCGGAGGCGAAAAAGCGGCTTCGTCGCGCGAAGAGCATTGTGCCGGTCACGGAGAGCTCCGGGCAGCGGCTTGTGCCGAAAGACGCCCGGGACCGCCACTTAGCTTCAGAGAACTCCTTATCTCCGTCTTTGCCTCGCTTTTCATTTAACACTTAGCAAAACGCTTTTCCTCTATGGCGTGCAAGTAGAAATTGTGACAGTACTGAAAATATCCCCAATCTTGTTCTAGAAGTTTAAAGGAGGTCTGCAGACTGTTTAGCAAGAAGCAATATAGACTTGTCCAAAACTCCTTTTTACCAATATAATGTGAGTGGAAAACTCAGGAGAGAGGTAAAGCACTGTTTTCTAAAAGTTTGGAAGCTGCCCACACTATACAACTGTGGTGCGGCTTAATTCTTCGCCTTTGGGAAGCTGCCGCTCTCTCCATCTCCCGGAGGCGAAGAAGCAGCTTCTTCGCGTAAGGAGCATTGCGCCGGTCGCGGTTAGCTCCGGGCAGCGGCTAGTTCCGCAAGATGCCTGGGACAGCCACTTAGCTTCGGAGAGCTCTGTATCTCCATATTCTGCCTCTTTTGTCTCCTAACACTTATCAAAAAGCTTTTCCAGAATGTCATGCATTCAGAAACTGTGCCAGTACTGAAAACATCCCCAAACTTGTTCTAGACGTTTCAAGGAGGTGTGCAGAGTGTATAGAAAGAAGCAATATTGAGTTCTCCAAAATTCCCTTTTACCAATATAATGTGAGTGGAAAATGCAGGAGAGTGGTAAATACTGTTTTCTCTAAGTTTGGAAGCTGCCCATATTATACCAGTTTTGTGCGTCTTGCTTCGTCGCCTTTTGGAAGCTGCCGCTCTCTCCGTCTCCCGCAGGCGAAGAAGCAGCTTCTTCGCGCAAATAGCATTGTGCCGGTTCAGTGAACTCCGGAGAGCGGCTTGTGCCAAAGGATTCCCGGAACAGCCACTTAGTTTCGGAGAGCTCCTAATCTCCGACTTTGCCTCGCTTCTCGTTTAACAATTAGCAAAAAGCTTTTCCACTATGTCTTGCATGGAGAAACTGTGCCAGTACTGAAAACATCCCCAATCTTGTCCAAGACGTTTCGAGGAGGTCTCCAGAGTGTTTAGAAAGAAGCAATATAAAGTTGTCCAAAACTCCTTTTTACCAATATAATGTGAGTGGAAAATACAGGAGAGTGGTAAAGTACTGTTTTCTATAAGTTTGGAAGATGAATACTATCTACCGCTGTGGTGCGGCTTGGTTCGCCGCCTTTTGGAAGCTGCCACTCTCTCCATCTCCCAGAGGCGAAAAACCGTCTTCTTCGCGCAAACAGCATTGTGCCGGTCGCGGTTAGCACCGGGCAGCGGCTTGTGCCGAAAGATGCCCGGGACAGGAACTTATCTTCGGAGAGCTCCTTATCTCCGTCTTCTGCCTCTTTTGTTGCCTAACACTTATCAACAAGCTTTGCCAATATGTCTTGCATAGAAAAACTGCGCCTGAACTTAAAAGATCCCCAATCTTGTTCCACACGTTTCGAGGAGGTCTCCAGAGTGTTTAGCAAGAAGCAATATAGAGATGTCCAAAAATTTTTTTACCAATAAAATGTGAGTGGAAAATGCAAGAGAGTGGTAAAGTACTGTTTTCTATAACTTTGGAAGCTGACTGCTATCTACCGCTGTGGTGCGGCTTGGTTCTTCGCCTTTGGGAAGCTACCGCTCTCTCCACCTCCCGGAGGCGAAAAAGCGGCTTCGTCGCGCAAAGAGCATTTTGCCGGTCGCGGTGAGCTCCGGGCAGCGGCTTGTGCCGAAAGATGAGCGGGACAGCCACTTAGCTTCGGAGAGCTCCTTATCTCCGTCTTTGCCTCGCTCCTCGTTTAACACTTAGCAAAACGATTTTCCAATACGGTTTCCAAGGAGAAACTGTGCCAGTTCTGAAAACGTCCCCAAACTTGTTCTAGAAGTTTCAAGGAGGTGTGCAGAGTGTTTAGAAAGAAGCAATATAGAGTTGTCCAAAACTCCCTTTTACCAATATAATGTGAGTGGAAAATACAGGAGAGTGGTAAAGTACTGTTTTCTAAAAGTGTAGAAGGTGCCCACACTATACCTGAGTGATGCGGCTTAATACTTCGCCTTTTGGAAGCTGCCGCTGTCTCCTGCTCCCAGAGGCGAGGAAGCGGCTTCGTCGCGCGAAGAGCGTTGAGCTGGTCGCGGTAAGGTCCGGGTAGCGGCTTGTGCCGAAAGGTGTCCGGGACCGCCACTTAGCTTCGGAGAGCTCCTTATCTCCGTCTTTGCCTCGCTCCTCGTTTAACACTTAGCAAAACGCTTTTCCAATATGGTTTCCAAGGAGAAACTGTGCCAGTTCCGAAAACGTCCCCAAACTTGTTCTAGAAGTTTCGAGGAGGTCTGAAGACTGTTTAGCAAGAAGAAATATAGAGTTGTCCAAAACTCCCTTTTACCAATATAATATGAGGGGAAAACACAGGAGAGGGGTAAAGGACTGTTTTATGATAAGTTTGGAAGCTGCCCACACTATACCAGTGTGGTGCGGCTCAATTCTTCGCCTTTTGGAAGCTGCCGCTTTCTCCCTCTCCCGGAGGCGAAAAAGCGGCTTCGTCGCGCGAAGAGCATTGTGCCGGTCACGGAGAGCTCCGGGCAGCGGCTTGTGCCGAAAGACGCCCGGGACCGCCACTTAGCTTCAGAGAACTCCTTATCTCCGTCTTTGCCTCGCTTTTCATTTAACACTTAGCAAAACGCTTTTCCTCTATGGCGTGCAAGTAGAAATTGTGACAGTACTGAAAATATCCCCAATCTTGTTCTAGAAGTTTAAAGGAGGTCTGCAGACTGTTTAGCAAGAAGCAATATAGACTTGTCCAAAACTCCTTTTTACCAATATAATGTGAGTGGAAAACTCAGGAGAGAGGTAAAGCACTGTTTTCTAAAAGTTTGGAAGCTGCCCACACTATACAACTGTGGTGCGGCTTAATTCTTCGCCTTTGGGAAGCTGCCGCTCTCTCCATCTCCCGGAGGCGAAGAAGCAGCTTCTTCGCGTAAGGAGCATTGCGCCGGTCGCGGTTAGCTCCGGGCAGCGGCTAGTTCCGCAAGATGCCTGGGACAGCCACTTAGCTTCGGAGAGCTCTGTATCTCCATATTCTGCCTCTTTTGTCTCCTAACACTTATAAAAAAGCTTTTCCAGAATGTCATGCATTCAGAAACTGTGCCTGTACTGAAAACATCCCCAAACTTGTTCTAGACGTTTCAAGGAGGTGTGCAGAGTGTATAGAAAGAAGCAATATTGAGTTCTCCAAAATTCCCTTTTACCAATATAATGTGAGTGGAAAATGCAGGAGAGTGGTAAATACTGTTTTCTCTAAGTTTGGAAGCTGCCCATATTATACCAGTTTTGTGCGTCTTGCTTCGTCGCCTTTTGGAAGCTGCCGCTCTCTCCGTCTCCCGCAGGCGAAGAAGCAGCTTCTTCGCGCAAATAGCATTGTGCCGGTTCAGTGAACTCCGGAGAGCGGCTTGTGCCAAAGGATTCCCGGAACAGCCACTTAGTTTCGGAGAGCTCCTAATCTCCGACTTTGCCTCGCTTCTCGTTTAACAATTAGCAAAAAGCTTTTCCACTATGTCTTGCATGGAGAAACTGTGCCAGTACTGAAAACATCCCCAATCTTGTCCAAGACGTTTCGAGGAGGTCTCCAGAGTGTTTAGAAAGAAGCAATATAAAGTTGTCCAAAACTCCTTTTTACCAATATAATGTGAGTGGAAAATACAGGAGAGTGGTAAAGTACTGTTTTCTATAAGTTTGGAAGATGAATACTATCTACCGCTGTGGTGCGGCTTGGTTCGCCGCCTTTTGGAAGCTGCCACTCTCTCCATCTCCCAGAGGCGAAAAACCGTCTTCTTCGCGCAAACAGCATTGTGCCGGTCGCGGTTAGCACCAGGCAGCGGCTTGTGCCGAAAGATGCCCGGGACAGGAACTTATCTTCGGAGAGCTCCTTATCTCCGTCTTCTGCCTCTTTTGTTGCCTAACACTTATCAACAAGCTTTGCCAATATGTCTTGCATAGAAAAACTGCGCCTGAACTTAAAAGATCCCCAATCTTGTTCCACACGTTTCGAGGAGGTCTCCAGAGTGTTTAGCAAGAAGCAATATAGAGATGTCCAAAAATTTTTTTACCAATAAAATGTGAGTGGAAAATGCAAGAGAGTGGTAAAGTACTGTTTTTTTAACTTTGGAAGCTGACTGCTTTCTACCGCTGTGGTGCGGCTTGGTTCTTCGCCTTTGGGAAGCTACCGCTCTCTCCATCTCCCGGAGGCGAAAAAGCGGCTTCGTTGCGCAAAGAGCATTTTGCCGGTCGCGGTGAGCTCCGGGCAGCGGCTTGTGCCGAAAGATGAGCGGGACAGCCACTTAGCTTCGGAGAGCTCCTTATCTCCGTCTTTGCCTCGCTCCTCGTTTAACACTTAGCAAAACGCTTTTCCAATATGGTTTCCAAGGAGAAACTGTGCCAGTTCCGAAAACGTCCCCAAACTTGTTCTAGAAGTTTCGAGGAGGTCTGAAGACTGTTTAGCAAGAAGAAATATAGAGTTGTCCAAAACTCCCTTTTACCAATATAATATGAGGGGAAAACACAGGAGAGGGGTAAAGGACTGTTTTATGATAAGTTTGGAAGCTGCCCACACTATACCAGTGTGGTGCGGCTCAATTCTTCGCCTTTTGGAAGCTGCCGCTTTCTCCCTCTCCCGGAGGCGAAAAAGCGGCTTCGTCGCGCGAAGAGCATTGTGCCGGTCACGGAGAGCTCCGGGCAGCGGCTTGTGCCGAAAGACGCCCGGGACCGCCACTTAGCTTCAGAGAACTCCTTATCTCCGTCTTTGCCTCGCTTTTCATTTAACACTTAGCAAAACGCTTTTCCTCTATGGCGTGCAAGTAGAAATTGTGACAGTACTGAAAATATCCCCAATCTTGTTCTAGAAGTTTAAAGGAGGTCTGCAGACTGTTTAGCAAGAAGCAATATAGACTTGTCCAAAACTCCTTTTTACCAATATAATGTGAGTGGAAAACTCAGGAGAGAGGTAAAGCACTGTTTTCTAAAAGTTTGGAAGCTGCCCACACTATACAACTGTGGTGCGGCTTAATTCTTCGCCTTTGGGAAGCTGCCGCTCTCTCCATCTCCCGGAGGCGAAGAAGCAGCTTCTTCGCGTAAGGAGCATTGCGCCGGTCGCGGTTAGCTCCGGGCAGCGGCTAGTTCCGCAAGATGCCTGGGACAGCCACTTAGCTTCGGAGAGCTCTGTATCTCCATATTCTGCCTCTTTTGTCTCCTAACACTTATCAAAAAGCTTTTCCAGAATGTCATGCATTCAGAAACTGTGCCAGTACTGAAAACATCCCCAAACTTGTTCTAGACGTTTCAAGGAGGTGTGCAGAGTGTATAGAAAGAAGCAATATTGAGTTCTCCAAAATTCCCTTTTACCAATATAATGTGAGTGGAAAATGCAGGAGAGTGGTAAATACTGTTTTCTCTAAGTTTGGAAGCTGCCCATATTATACCAGTTTTGTGCGTCTTGCTTCGTCGCCTTTTGGAAGCTGCCGCTCTCTCCGTCTCCCGCAGGCGAAGAAGCAGCTTCTTCGCGCAAATAGCATTGTGCCGGTTCAGTGAACTCCGGAGAGCGGCTTGTGCCAAAGGATTCCCGGAACAGCCACTTAGTTTCGGAGAGCTCCTAATCTCCGACTTTGCCTCGCTTCTCGTTTAACAATTAGCAAAAAGCTTTTCCACTATGTCTTGCATGGAGAAACTGTGCCAGTACTGAAAACATCCCCAATCTTGTCCAAGACGTTTCGAGGAGGTCTCCAGAGTGTTTAGAAAGAAGCAATATAAAGTTGTCCAAAACTCCTTTTTACCAATATAATGTGAGTGGAAAATACAGGAGAGTGGTAAAGTACTGTTTTCTATAAGTTTGGAAGATGAATACTATCTACCGCTGTGGTGCGGCTTGGTTCGCCGCCTTTTGGAAGCTGCCACTCTCTCCATCTCCCAGAGGCGAAAAACCGTCTTCTTCGCGCAAACAGCATTGTGCCGGTCGCGGTTAGCACCGGGCAGCGGCTTGTGCCGAAAGATGCCCGGGACAGGAACTTATCTTCGGAGAGCTCCTTATCTCCGTCTTCTGCCTCTTTTGTTGCCTAACACTTATCAACAAGCTTTGCCAATATGTCTTGCATAGAAAAACTGCGCCTGAACTTAAAAGATCCCCAATCTTGTTCCACACGTTTCGAGGAGGTCTCCAGAGTGTTTAGCAAGAAGCAATATAGAGATGTCCAAAAATTTTTTTACCAATAAAATGTGAGTGGAAAATGCAAGAGAGTGGTAAAGTACTGTTTTCTATAACTTTGGAAGCTGACTGCTATCTACCGCTGTGGTGCGGCTTGGTTCTTCGCCTTTGGGAAGCTACCGCTCTCTCCACCTCCCGGAGGCGAAAAAGCGGCTTCGTCGCGCAAAGAGCATTTTGCCGGTCGCGGTGAGCTCCGGGCAGCGGCTTGTGCCGAAAGATGAGCGGGACAGCCACTTAGCTTCGGAGAGCTCCTTATCTCCGTCTTTGCCTCGCTCCTCGTTTAACACTTAGCAAAACGATTTTCCAATACGGTTTCCAAGGAGAAACTGTGCCAGTTCTGAAAACGTCCCCAAACTTGTTCTAGAAGTTTCAAGGAGGTGTGCAGAGTGTTTAGAAAGAAGCAATATAGAGTTGTCCAAAACTCCCTTTTACCAATATAATGTGAGTGGAAAATACAGGAGAGTGGTAAAGTACTGTTTTCTAAAAGTGTAGAAGGTGCCCACACTATACCTGAGTGATGCGGCTTAATACTTCGCCTTTTGGAAGCTGCCGCTGTCTCCTGCTCCCAGAGGCGAGGAAGCGGCTTCGTCGCGCGAAGAGCGTTGAGCTGGTCGCGGTAAGGTCCGGGTAGCGGCTTGTGCCGAAAGGTGTCCGGGACCGCCACTTAGCTTCGGAGAGCTCCTTATCTCCGTCTTTGCCTCGCTCCTCGTTTAACACTTAGCAAAACGCTTTTCCAATATGGTTTCCAAGGAGAAACTGTGCCAGTTCCGAAAACGTCCCCAAACTTGTTCTAGAAGTTTCGAGGAGGTCTGAAGACTGTTTAGCAAGAAGAAATATAGAGTTGTCCAAAACTCCCTTTTACCAATATAATATGAGGGGAAAACACAGGAGAGGGGTAAAGGACTGTTTTATGATAAGTTTGGAAGCTGCCCACACTATACCAGTGTGGTGCGGCTCAATTCTTCGCCTTTTGGAAGCTGCCGCTTTCTCCCTCTCCCGGAGGCGAAAAAGCGGCTTCGTCGCGCGAAGAGCATTGTGCCGGTCACGGAGAGCTCCGGGCAGCGGCTTGTGCCGAAAGACGCCCGGGACCGCCACTTAGCTTCAGAGAACTCCTTATCTCCGTCTTTGCCTCGCTTTTCATTTAACACTTAGCAAAACGCTTTTCCTCTATGGCGTGCAAGTAGAAATTGTGACAGTACTGAAAATATCCCCAATCTTGTTCTAGAAGTTTAAAGGAGGTCTGCAGACTGTTTAGCAAGAAGCAATATAGACTTGTCCAAAACTCCTTTTTACCAATATAATGTGAGTGGAAAACTCAGGAGAGAGGTAAAGCACTGTTTTCTAAAAGTTTGGAAGCTGCCCACACTATACAACTGTGGTGTGGCTTAATTCTTCGCCTTTGGGAAGCTGCCGCTCTCTCCATCTCCCGGAGGCGAAGAAGCAGCTTCTTCGCGTAAGGAGCATTGCGCCGGTCGCGGTTAGCTCCGGGCAGCGGCTAGTTCCACAAGATGCCTGGGACAGCCACTTAGCTTCGGAGAGCTCTGTATCTCCATATTCTGCCTCTTTTGTCTCCTAACACTTATAAAAAAGCTTTTCCAGAATGTCATGCATTCAGAAACTGTGCCTGTACTGAAAACATCCCCAAACTTGTTCTAGACGTTTCAAGGAGGTGTGCAGAGTGTATAGAAAGAAGCAATATTGAGTTCTCCAAAATTCCCTTTTACCAATATAATGTGAGTGGAAAATGCAGGAGAGTGGTAAATACTGTTTTCTCTAAGTTTGGAAGCTGCCCATATTATACCAGTTTTGTGCGTCTTGCTTCGTCGCCTTTTGGAAGCTGCCGCTCTCTCCGTCTCCCGCAGGCGAAGAAGCAGCTTCTTCGCGCAAATAGCATTGTGCCGGTTCAGTGAACTCCGGAGAGCGGCTTGTGCCAAAGGATTCCCGGAACAGCCACTTAGTTTCGGAGAGCTCCTAATCTCCGACTTTGCCTCGCTTCTCGTTTAACAATTAGCAAAAAGCTTTTCCACTATGTCTTGCATGGAGAAACTGTGCCAGTACTGAAAACATCCCCAATCTTGTCCAAGACGTTTCGAGGAGGTCTCCAGAGTGTTTAGAAAGAAGCAATATAAAGTTGTCCAAAACTCCTTTTTACCAATATAATGTGAGTGGAAAATACAGGAGAGTGGTAAAGTACTGTTTTCTATAAGTTTGGAAGATGAATACTATCTACCGCTGTGGTGCGGCTTGGTTCGCCGCCTTTTGGAAGCTGCCACTCTCTCCATCTCCCAGAGGCGAAAAACCGTCTTCTTCGCGCAAACAGCATTGTGCCGGTCGCGGTTAGCACCAGGCAGCGGCTTGTGCCGAAAGATGCCCGGGACAGGAACTTATCTTCGGAGAGCTCCTTATCTCCGTCTTCTGCCTCTTTTGTTGCCTAACACTTATCAACAAGCTTTGCCAATATGTCTTGCATAGAAAAACTGCGCCTGAACTTAAAAGATCCCCAATCTTGTTCCACACGTTTCGAGGAGGTCTCCAGAGTGTTTAGCAAGAAGCAATATAGAGATGTCCAAAAATTTTTTTACCAATAAAATGTGAGTGGAAAATGCAAGAGAGTGGTAAAGTACTGTTTTTTTAACTTTGGAAGCTGACTGCTTTCTACCGCTGTGGTGCGGCTTGGTTCTTCGCCTTTGGGAAGCTACCGCTCTCTCCATCTCCCGGAGGCGAAAAAGCGGCTTCGTTGCGCAAAGAGCATTTTGCCGGTCGCGGTGAGCTCCGGGCAGCGGCTTGTGCCGAAAGATGAGCGGGACAGCCACTTAGCTTCGGAGAGCTCCTTATCTCCGTCTTTGCCTCGCTCCTCGTTTAACACTTAGCAAAACGCTTTTCCAATATGGTTTCCAAGGAGAAACTGTGCCAGTTCCGAAAACGTCCCCAAACTTGTTCTAGAAGTTTCGAGGAGGTCTGAAGACTGTTTAGCAAGAAGAAATATAGAGTTGTCCAAAACTCCCTTTTACCAATATAATATGAGGGGAAAACACAGGAGAGGGGTAAAGGACTGTTTTATGATAAGTTTGGAAGCTGCCCACACTATACCAGTGTGGTGCGGCTCAATTCTTCGCCTTTTGGAAGCTGCCGCTTTCTCCCTCTCCCGGAGGCGAAAAAGCGGCTTCGTCGCGCGAAGAGCATTGTGCCGGTCACGGAGAGCTCCGGGCAGCGGCTTGTGCCGAAAGACGCCCGGGACCGCCACTTAGCTTCAGAGAACTCCTTATCTCCGTCTTTGCCTCGCTTTTCATTTAACACTTAGCAAAACGCTTTTCCTCTATGGCGTGCAAGTAGAAATTGTGACAGTACTGAAAATATCCCCAATCTTGTTCTAGAAGTTTAAAGGAGGTCTGCAGACTGTTTTGCAAGAAGCAATATAGAGTTGTCCAAAACTCCTTTTTACCAATATAATGTGAGTGGAAAATACAGGAGAGTGGTAAAGTACTGTTTTCTATAAGTTTGGAAGATGAATACTATCTACCGCTGTGGTGCGGCTTGGTTCGTCGCCTTTTGGAAGCTGCCGCTCTCTCCGTCTCCCGCAGGCGAAGAAGCAGCTTCTTCGCGTAAGGAGCATTGTGCCGGTCGCGGTTAGCTCCGGGCAGCGGCTAGTTCCGCAAGATGCCTGGGACAGCCACTTAGCTTCGGAGAGCTCTGTATCTCCATATTCTGCCTCTTTTGTCTCCTAACACTTATCAAAAAGCTTTTCCAGAATGTCATGCATTCAGAAACTGTGCCTGTACTGAAAACATCCCCAAACTTGTTCTAGACGTTTCAAGGAGGTGTGCAGAGTGTATAGAAAGAAGCAATATTGAGTTCTCCAAAATTCCCTTTTACCAATATAATGTGAGTGGAAAATGCAGGAGAGTGGTAAATACTGTTTTCTCTAAGTTTGGAAGCTGCCCATATTATACCAGTTTTGTGCGTCTTGCTTCGTCGCCTTTTGGAAGCTGCCGCTCTCTCCGTCTCCCGCAGGCGAAGAAGCAGCTTCTTCGCGCAAATAGCATTGTGCCGGTTCAGTGAACTCCGGAGAGCGGCTTGTGCCAAAGGATTCCTGGAACAGCCACTTAGCTTCGGAGAGCTCCTAATCTCCGTCTTTGCCTCGCTTCTCGTTTAACACTTAGCAAAAAGCTTTTCCACTATGTCCTGCATGGAGAAACTGTGCCAGTACTGAAAACATCCCCAATCTTGTCCAAGACGTTTCGAGGAGGTCTCCAGAGTGTTTAGAAAGAAGCAATATAGAGTTGTCCAAAACTCCTTTTTACCAATATAATGTCAGTGGAAAATACAGGAGAGTGGTAAAGTACTGTTTTCTATAAGTTTGGAAGATGAATACTATCTACCGCTGTGGTGCGGCTTGGTTCGTCGCCTTTTGGAAGCTGCCGCTCTCTCCGTCTCCCGCAGGCGAAGAAGCAGCTTCTTCGCGCAAATAGCATTGTGCCGGTTCAGTGAACTCCGGAGAGCGGCTTGTGCCAAAGGATTCCCGGAACAGCCACTTAGCTTCGGAGAGCTCCTAATCTCCGACTTTGCCTCGCTTCTCGTTTAACATTTAGCAAAAAGCTTTTCCACTATGTCTTGCATGGAGAAACTGTGCCAGTACTGAAAACATCCCCAATCTTGTCCAAGACGTTTCGAGGAGGTCTCCAGAGTGTTTAGAAAGAAGCAATATAAAGTTGTCCAAAACTCCTTTTTACCAATATAATGTGAGTGGAAAATACAGGAGAGTGGTAAAGTACTGTTTTCTATAAGTTTGGAAGATGAATACTATCTACCGCTGTGGTGCGGCTTGGTTCGTCGCCTTTTGGAAGCTGCCGCTCTCTCCGTCTCCCGCAGGCGAAGAAGCAGCTTCTTCGCGCAAATAGCATTGTGCCGGTTCAGTGAACTCCGGAGAGCGGCTTGTGCCAAAGGATTCCCGGAACAGCCACTTAGCTTCGGAGAGCTCCTAATCTCCGACTTTGCCTCGCTTCTCGTTTAACATTTAGCAAAAAGCTTTTCCACTATGTCTTGCATGGAGAAACTGTGCCAGTACTGAAAACATCCCCAATCTTGTCCAAGACGTTTCGAGGAGGTCTCCAGAGTGTTTAGAAAGAAGCAATATAAAGTTGTCCAAAACTCCTTTTTACCAATATAATGTGAGTGGAAAATACAGGAGAGTGGTAAAGTACTGTTTTCTATAAGTTTGGAAGATGAATACTATCTACCGCTGTGGTGCGGCTTGGTTCGCCGCCTTTTGGAAGCTGCCACTCTCTCCATCTCCCAGAGGCGAAAAACCGTCTTCTTCGCGCAAACAGCATTGTGCCGGTCGCGGTTAGCACCGGGCAGCGGCTTGTGCCGAAAGATGCCCGGGACAGGAACTTATCTTCGGAGAGCTCCTTATCTCCGTCTTCTGCCTCTTTTGTTGCCTAACACTTATCAACAAGCTTTGCCAATATGTCTTGCATAGAAAAACTGCGCCTGAACTTAAAAGATCCCCAATCTTGTTCCACACGTTTCGAGGAGGTCTCCAGAGTGTTTAGCAAGAAGCAAAATAGAGATGTCCAAAAATTTTTTTACCAATAAAATGTGAGTGGAAAATGCAAGAGAGTGGTAAAGTACTGTTTTCTATAACTTTGGAAGCTGACTGCTTTCTACCGCTGTGGTGCGGCTTGGTTCTTCGCCTTTGGGAAGCTACCGCTCTCTCCATCTCCCGGAGGCGAAAAAGCGGCTTCGTCGCGCAAAGAGCATTTTGCCGGTCGCGGTGAGCTCCGGGCAGCGGCTTGTGCCGAAAGATGTCCGGGACCGCCACTTAGCTTCAGAGAGCTCCTTATCTCCGTCTTTGCCTCGCTTTTCATTTAACACTTAGCAAAACGCTTTTCCTCTATGGCGTGCAAGTAGAAATTGTGACAGTACTGAAAATATCCCCAATCTTGTTCTAGAAGTTTAAAGGAGGTCTGCAGACTGTTTAGCAAGAAGCAATATAGACTTTTCCAAAACTCCTTTTTACCAATATCATGTGAGTGGAAAACCTCGGAGAGTGGTAAAGCACTGTTTTCTAAAAGTTTGGAAGCTGCCCACACTATACAACTGTGGTGCGGCTTAATTCTTCGCCTTTTGGAAGCTGCCGCTCTCTCCGTCTCCCGGAGGCGAAGAAGCAGCTTCTTCGCGTAAGGAGCATTGTGCCGGTCGCGGTTAGCTCCGGGCAGCGGCTAGTTCCGCAAGATGCCTGGGACAGCCACTTAGCTTCGGAGAGCTCTGTATCTCCATATTCTGCCTCTTTTGTCTCCTAACACTTATCAAAAAGCTTTTCCAGAATGTCATGCATTCAGAAACTGTGCCTGTACTGAAAACATCCCCAAACTTGTTCTAGACGTTTCAAGGAGGTGTGCAGAGTGTATAGAAAGAAGCAATATTGAGTTCTCCAAAATTCCCTTTTACCTATATAATGTGAGTGGAAAATGCAGGAGAGTGGTAAATACTGTTTTCTCTAAGTTTGGAAGCTGCCCATATTATACCAGTTTTGTGCGTCTTGCTTCGTCGCCTTTTGGAAGCTGCCGCTCTCTCCGTCTCCCGCAGGCGAAGAAGCAGCTTCTTCGCGCAAATAGCATTGTGCCGGTTCAGTGAACTCCGGAGAGCGGCTTGTGCCAAAGGATTCCCGGAACAGCCACTTAGCTTCGGAGAGCTCCTAATCTCCGTCTTTGCCTCGCTTCTCGTTTAACACATAGCAAAAAGCTTTTCCACTATGTCCTGCATGGAGAAACTGTGCCAGTACTGAAAACATCCCCAATCTTGTCCAAGACGTTTCGAGGAGGTCTCCAGAGTGTTTAGAAAGAAGCAATATAGAGTTGTCCAAAACTCCTTTTTACCAATATAATGTGAGTGGAAAATACAGGAGAGTGGTAAAGTACTGTTTTCTATAAGTTTGGAAGATGAATACTATCTACCGCTGTAGTGCGGCTTGGTTCGTCGCCTTTTGGAAGCTGCCGCTCTCTCCGTCTCCCGCAGGCGAAGAAGCAGCTTCTTCGCGCAAATAGCATTGTGCCGGTTCAGTGAACTCCGGAGAGCGGCTTGTGCCAAAGGATTCCCGGAACAGCCACTTAGTTTCGGAGAGCTCCTAATCTCCGTCTTTGCCTCGCTTCTCGTTTAACAATTAGCAAAAAGCTTTTCCACTATGTCTTGCATGGAGAAACTGTGCCAGTACTGAAAACATCCCCAATCTTGTCCAAGACATTTCGAGGAGGTCTCCAGAGTGTTTAGAAAGAAGCAATATAAAGTTGTCCAAAACTCCTTTTTACCAATATAATGTGAGTGGAAAATACAGGAGAGTGGTAAAGTACTGTTTTCTATAAGTTTGGAAGATGAATACTATCTACCGCTGTAGTGCGGCTTGGTTCGTCTCCTTTTGGAAGCTGCCACTCTCTCCATCTCCCAGAGGCGAAAAACCGTCTTCTTCGCGCAAACAGCATTGTGCCGGTCGCGGTTAGCACCGGGCAGCGGCTTGTGCCGAAAGATGCCCGGGACAGGAACTTATCTTCGGAGAGCTCCTTATCTCCGTCTTCTGCCTCTTTTGTTGCCTAACACTTATCAACAAGCTTTGCCAATATGTCTTGCATAGAAAAACTGCGCCTGAACTTAAAAGATCCCCAATCTTGTTCCACACGTTTCGAGGAGGTCTCCAGAGTGTTTAGCAAGAAGCAATATAGAGATGTCCAAAAATTTTTTTACCAATAAAATGTGAGTGGAAAATGCAAGAGAGTGGTAAAGTACTGTTTTCTATAACTTTGGAAGCTGACTGCTTTCTACCGCTGTGGTGCGGCTTGGTTCTTCGCCTTTGGGAAGCTACCGCTCTCTCCATCTCCCGGAGGCGAAAAAGCGGCTTCGTCGCGCAAAGAGCATTTTGCCGGTCGCGGTGAGCTCCGGGCAGCGGCTTGTGCCGAAAGATGAGCGGGACAGCCACTTAGCTTCGGAGAGCTCCTTATCTCCGTCTTTGCCTCGCTCCTCGTTTAACACTTAGCAAAACGCTTTTCCAATATGGTTTCCAAGGAGAAACTGTGCCAGTTCCGAAAACGTCCCCAAACTTGTTCTAGAAGTTTCGAGGAGGTCTGAAGACTGTTTAGCAAGAAGAAATATAGAGTTGTCCAAAACTCCCTTTAACCAATATAATATGAGGGGAAAATACAGGAGAGTGGTAAAGTACTGTTTTCTAAAAGTGTAGAAGGTGCCCACACTATACCTGAGTGATGCGGCTTAATACTTCGCCTTTTGGAAGCTGCCGCTGTCTCCTGCTCCCGGAGGCGAGGAAGCGGCTTCGTCGCGCAAAGAGCATTGAGCCGGTCGCGGTAAGGTCCGGGCAGCGGCTTGTGCCGAAAGACGCCCGGGACCGCCACTTAGCTTCAGAGAGCTCCTTATCTCCGTCTTTGCCTCGCTTTTCATTTAACACTTAGCAAAACGCTTTTCCTCTATGGCGTGCAAGTAGAAATTGTGACTGTACTGAAAATATCCCCAATCTTGTTCTAGAAGTTTAAAGGAGGTCTGCAGACTGTTTAGCAAGAAGCAATATAGACTTGTCCAAAACTCCTTTTTACCAATATAATGTGAGTGGAAAACTCAGGAGAGTGGTAAAGCACTGTTTTCTAAAAGTTTGGAAGCTGCCCACACTATACAACTGTGGTGCGGCTTAATTCTTCGCCTTTGGGAAGCTGCCGCTCTCTCCGTCTCCCGGAGGCGAAGAAGCAGCTTCTTCGCGTAAGGAGCATTGTGCCGGTCGCGGTTAGCTCCGGGCAGCGGCTAGTTCCGCAAGATGCCTGGGACAGCCACTTAGCTTCGGAGAGCTCTGTATCTCCATATTCTGCCTCTTTTGTCTCCTAACACTTATCAAAAAGCTTTTCCAGAATGTCATGCATTCAGAAACTGTGCCTGTACTGAAAACATCCCCAAACTTGTTCTAGACGTTTCGAGGAGGTCTCCAGAGTGTTTAGAAAGAAGCAATATAGAGTTGTCCAAAACTCCCTTTTACCAATATAATGTGAGTGGAAAATGCAGGAGAGTGGTAAATACTGTTTTCTCTAAGTTTGGAAGCTGCCCATATTATACCAGTTTTGTGCGTCTTGCTTCGTCGCCTTTTGGAAGCTGCCGCTCTCTCCGTCTCCCGCAGGCGAAGAAGCAGCTTCTTCGCGCAAATAGCATTGTGCCGGTTCAGTGAACTCCGGAGAGCGGCTTGTGCCAAAGGATTCCCGGAACAGCCACTTAGTTTCGGAGAGCTCCTAATCTCCGTCTTTGCCTCGCTTCTCGTTTAACAATTAGCAAAAAGCTTTTCCACTATGTCTTGCATGGAGAAACTGTGCCAGTACTGAAAACATCCCCAATCTTGTCCAAGACGTTTCGAGGAGGTCTCCAGAGTGTTTAGAAAGAAGCAATATAAAGTTGTCCAAAACTCCTTTTTACCAATATAATGTGAGTGGAAAATACAGGAGAGTGGTAAAGTACTGTTTTCTATAAGTTTGGAAGATGAATACTATCTACCGCTGTGGTGCGGCTTGGTTCGCCGCCTTTTGGAAGCTGCCACTCTCTCCATCTCCCAGAGGCGAAAAACCGTCTTCTTCGCGCAAACAGCATTTTGCCGGTCGCGGTTAGCACCGGGCAGCGGCTTGTGCCGAAAGATGCCCGGGACAGGAACTTATCTTCGGAGAGCTCCTTATCTCCGTCTTCTGCCTCTTTTGTTGCCTAACACTTATCAACAAGCTTTGCCAATATGTCTTGCATAGAAAAACTGCGCCTGAACTTAAAAGATCCCCAATCTTGTTCCACACGTTTCGAGGAGGTCTCCAGAGTGTTTAGCAAGAAGCAATATAGAGATGTCCAAAAATTTTTTTACCAATAAAATGTGAGTGGAAAATGCAAGAGAGTGGTAAAGTACTGTTTTCTATAACTTTGGAAGCTGACTGCTTTCTACCGCTGTGGTGCGGCTTGGTTCTTCGCCTTTGGGAAGCTACCGCTCTCTCCATCTCCCGGAGGCGAAAAAGCGGCTTCGTCGCGCAAAGAGCATTTTGCCGGTCGCGGTGAGCTCCGGGCAGCGGCTTGTGCCGAAAGATGAGCGGGACAGCCACTTAGCTTCGGAGAGCTCCTTATCTCCGTCTTTGCCTCGCTCCTCGTTTAACACTTAGCAAAACGCTTTTCCAATATGGTTTCCAAGGAGAAACTGTGCCAGTTCCGAAAACGTCCCCAAACTTGTTCTAGAAGTTTCGAGGAGGTCTGAAGACTGTTTAGCAAGAAGAAATATAGAGTTGTCCAAAACTCCCTTTAACCAATATAATATGAGGGGAAAACACAGGAGAGGGGTAAAGTACTGTTTTATGATAAGTTTGGAAGCTGCCCACACTATACCAGTGTGGTGCGGCTCAATTCTTCGCCTTTTGCAAGCTGCCGCTTTCTCCCTCTCCCGGAGGCGAAAAAGCGGCTTCGTCGCGCGAAGAGCATTGTGCCGGTCACGGAGAGCTCCGGGAAGCGGCTTGTGCCGAAAGACGCCCGGGACCGCCACTTAGCTTCAGAGAACTCCTTATCTCCGTCTTTGCCTCGCTTTTCATTTAACACTTAGCAAAACGCTTTTCCTCTATGGCGTGCAAGTAGAAATTGTGACAGTACTGAAAATATCCCCAATCTTGTTCTAGAAGTTTAAAGGAGGTCTGCAGACTGTTTAGCAAGAAGCAATATAGACTTTTCCAAAACTCCTTTTTACCAATATCATGTGAGTGGAAAACCTAGGAGAGTGGTAAAGCACTGTTTTCTAAAAGTTTGGAAGCTGCCCACACTATACAACTGTGGTGTGGCTTAATTCTTCGCCTTTGGGAAGCTGCCGCTCTCTCCGTCTCCCGGAGGCGAAGAAGCAGCTTCTTCGCGTAAGGAGCATTGTGCCGGTCGCGGTTAGCTCCGGGCAGCGGCTACTTCCGCAAGATGCCTGGGACAGCCACTTAGCTTCGGAGAGCTCTGTATCTCCATATTCTGCCTCTTTTGTCTCCTAACACTTATCAAAAAGCATTTCCAGAATGTCATGCATTCAGAAACTGTGCCTGTACTGAAAACATCCCCAAACTTGTTCTAGACGTTTCAAGGAGGTGTGCAGAGTGTTTAGAAAGAAGCAATATAGAGTTGTCCAAAACTCCCTTTTACCAATATAATGTGAGTGGAAAATACAGGAGAGTGGTAAAGTACTGTTTTCTAAAAGTGTAGAAGGTGCCCACACTATACCTGAGTGATGCGGCTTAATACTTCGCCTTTTGGAAGCTGCCGCTGTCTCCTGCTCCCGGAGGCGAGGAAGCGGCTTCGTCGCGCAAAGAGCATTGAGCCGGTCGCGGTAAGGTCCGGGCAGCGGCTTGTGCCGAAAGATGTCCGGGACCGCCACTTAGCTTCAGAGAGCTCCTTATCTCCGTCTTTGCCTCGCTTTTCATTTAACACTTAGCAAAACGCTTTTCCTCTATGGCGTGCAAGTAGAAATTGTGACAGTACTGAAAATATCCCCAATCTTGTTCTAGAAGTTTAAAGGAGGTCTGCAGACTGTTTAGCAAGAAGCAATATAGACTTTTCCAAAACTCCTTTTTACCAATATCATGTGAGTGGAAAACCTCGGAGAGTGGTAAAGCACTGTTTTCTAAAAGTTTGGAAGCTGCCCACACTATACAACTGTGGTGTGGCTTAATTCTTCGCCTTTTGGAAGCTGCCGCTCTCTCCGTCTCCCGGAGGCGAAGAAGCAGCTTCTTCGCGTAAGGAGCATTGTGCCGGTCGCGGTTAGCTCCGGGCAGCGGCTAGTTCCGCAAGATGCCTGGGACAGCCACTTAGCTTCGGAGAGCTCTGTATCTCCATATTCTGCCTCTTTTGTCTCCTAACACTTATCAAAAAGCTTTTCCAGAATGTCATGCATTCAGAAACTGTGCCTGTACTGAAAACATCCCCAAACTTGTTCTAGACGTTTCAAGGAGGTGTGCAGAGTGTATAGAAAGAAGCAATATTTAATTCTCAGAAAATCCCTTTTACCAATATAATGTGAGTGGAAAATGCAGGAGAGTGGTAAATACTGTTTTCTCTAAGTTTGGAAGCTGCCCATATTATACCAGTTTTGTGCGTCTTGCTTCGTCGCCTTTTGGAAGCTGCCGCTCTCTCCGTCTCCCGCAGGCGAAGAAGCAGCTTCTTCGCGCAAATAGCATTGTGCCGGTTCAGTGAACTCCGGAGAGCGGCTTGTGCCAAAGGATTCCCGGAACAGCCACTTAGCTTCGGAGAGCTCCTAATCTCCGTCTTTGACTCGCTTCTCGTTTAACACTTAGCAAAACGATTTTCCACTATGTCCTGCATGGAGAAACTGTGCCAGTACTGAAAACATCCCCAATCTTGTCCAAGACGTTTCGAGGAGGTCTCCAGAGTGTTTAGAAAGAAGCAATATAGAGTTGTCCAAAACTCCTTTTTACCAATATAATGTGAGTGGAAAATACAGGAGAGTGGTAAAGTACTGTTTTCTATAAGTTTGGAAGATGAATACTATCTACCGCTGTAGTGCGGCTTGGTTCGTCGCCTTTTGGAAGCTGCCGCTCTCTCCGTCTCCCGCAGGCGAAGAAGCAGCTTCTTCGCGCAAATAGCATTGTGCCGGTTCAGTGAACTCCGGAGAGCGGCTTGTGCCAAAGGATTCCCGGAACAGCCACTTAGTTTCGGAGAGCTCCTTATCTCCGTCTTTGCCTCGCTTCTCGTTTAACAATTAGCAAAAAGCTTTTCCACTATGTCTTGCATGGAGAAACTGTGCCAGTACTGAAAACATCCCCAATCTTGTCCAAGACATTTCGAGGAGGTCTCCAGAGTGTTTAGAAAGAAGCAATATAAAGTTGTCCAAAACTCCTTTTTACCAATATAATGTGAGTGGAAAATACAGGAGAGTGGTAAAGTACTGTTTTCTATAAGTTTGGAAGATGAATACTATCTACCGCTGTAGTGCGGCTTGGTTCGTCTCCTTTTGGAAGCTGCCACTCTCTCCATCTCCCAGAGGCGAAAAACCGTCTTCTTCGCGCAAACAGCATTGTGCCGGTCGCGGTTAGCACCGGGCAGCGGCTTGTGCCGAAAGATGCCCGGGACAGGAACTTATCTTCGGAGAGCTCCTTATCTCCGTCTTCTGCCTCTTTTGTTGCCTAACACTTATCAACAAGCTTTGCCAATATGTCTTGCATAGAAAAACTGCGCCTGAACTTAAAAGATCCCCAATCTTGTTCCACACGTTTCGAGGAGGTCTCCAGAGTGTTTAGCAAGAAGCAATATAGAGATGTCCAAAAATTTTTTTACCAATAAAATGTGAGTGGAAAATGCAAGAGAGTGGTAAAGTACTGTTTTCTATAACTTTGGAAGCTGACTGCTTTCTACCGCTGTGGTGCGGCTTGGTTCTTCGCCTTTGGGAAGCTACCGCTCTCTCCATCTCCCGGAGGCGAAAAAGCGGCTTCGTCGCGCAAAGAGCATTTTGCCGGTCGCGGTGAGCTCCGGGCAGCGGCTTGTGCCGAAAGATGAGCGGGACAGCCACTTAGCTTCGGAGAGCTCCTTATCTCCGTCTTTGCCTCGCTCCTCGTTTAACACTTAGCAAAACGCTTTTCCAATATGGTTTCCAAGGAGAAACTGTGCCAGTTCCGAAAACGTCCCCAAACTTGTTCTAGAAGTTTCGAGGAGGTCTGAAGACTGTTTAGCAAGAAGAAATATAGAGTTGTCCAAAACTCCCTTTAACCAATATAATATGAGGGGAAAATACAGGAGAGTGGTAAAGTACTGTTTTCTAAAAGTGTAGAAGGTGCCCACACTATACCTGAGTGATGCGGCTTAATACTTCGCCTTTTGGAAGCTGCCGCTGTCTCCTGCTCCCGGAGGCGAGGAAGCGGCTTCGTCGCGCAAAGAGCATTGAGCCGGTCGCGGTAAGGTCCGGGCAGCGGCTTGTGCCGAAAGATGTCCGGGACCGCCACTTAGCTTCAGAGAGCTCCTTATCTCCGTCTTTGCCTCGCTTTTCATTTAACACTTAGCAAAACGCTTTTCCTCTATGGCGTGCAAGTAGAAATTGTGACAGTACTGAAAATATCCCCAATCTTGTTCTAGAAGTTTAAAGGAGGTCTGCAGACTGTTTAGCAAGAAGCAATATAGACTTTTCCAAAACTCCTTTTTACCAATATCATGTGAGTGGAAAACCTCGGAGAGTGGTAAAGCACTGTTTTCTAAAAGTTTGGAAGCTGCCCACACTATACAACTGTGGTGTGGCTTAATTCTTCGCCTTTTGGAAGCTGCCGCTCTCTCCGTCTCCCGGAGGCGAAGAAGCAGCTTCTTCGCGTAAGGAGCATTGTGCCGGTCGCGGTTAGCTCCGGGCAGCGGCTAGTTCCGCAAGATGCCTGGGACAGCCACTTAGCTTCGGAGAGCTCTGTATCTCCATATTCTGCCTCTTTTGTCTCCTAACACTTATCAAAAAGCTTTTCCAGAATGTCATGCATTCAGAAACTGTGCCTGTACTGAAAACATCCCCAAACTTGTTCTAGACGTTTCAAGGAGGTGTGCAGAGTGTATAGAAAGAAGCAATATTTAATTCTCAGAAAATCCCTTTTACCAATATAATGTGAGTGGAAAATGCAGGAGAGTGGTAAATACTGTTTTCTCTAAGTTTGGAAGCTGCCCATATTATACCAGTTTTGTGCGTCTTGCTTCGTCGCCTTTTGGAAGCTGCCGCTCTCTCCGTCTCCCGCAGGCGAAGAAGCAGCTTCTTCGCGCAAATAGCATTGTGCCGGTTCAGTGAACTCCGGAGAGCGGCTTGTGCCAAAGGATTCCCGGAACAGCCACTTAGCTTCGGAGAGCTCCTAATCTCCGTCTTTGACTCGCTTCTCGTTTAACACTTAGCAAAACGATTTTCCACTATGTCCTGCATGGAGAAACTGTGCCAGTACTGAAAACATCCCCAATCTTGTCCAAGACGTTTCGAGGAGGTCTCCAGAGTGTTTAGAAAGAAGCAATATAGAGTTGTCCAAAACTCCTTTTTACCAATATAATGTGAGTGGAAAATACAGGAGAGTGGTAAAGTACTGTTTTCTATAAGTTTGGAAGATGAATACTATCTACCGCTGTAGTGCGGCTTGGTTCGTCGCCTTTTGGAAGCTGCCGCTCTCTCCGTCTCCCGCAGGCGAAGAAGCAGCTTCTTCGCGCAAATAGCATTGTGCCGGTTCAGTGAACTCCGGAGAGCGGCTTGTGCCAAAGGATTCCCGGAACAGCCACTTAGTTTCGGAGAGCTCCTTATCTCCGTCTTTGCCTCGCTTCTCGTTTAACAATTAGCAAAAAGCTTTTCCACTATGTCTTGCATGGAGAAACTGTGCCAGTACTGAAAACATCCCCAATCTTGTCCAAGACATTTCGAGGAGGTCTCCAGAGTGTTTAGAAAGAAGCAATATAAAGTTGTCCAAAACTCCTTTTTACCAATATAATGTGAGTGGAAAATACAGGAGAGTGGTAAAGTACTGTTTTCTATAAGTTTGGAAGATGAATACTATCTACCGCTGTAGTGCGGCTTGGTTCGTCTCCTTTTGGAAGCTGCCACTCTCTCCATCTCCCAGAGGCGAAAAACCGTCTTCTTCGCGCAAACAGCATTGTGCCGGTCGCGGTTAGCACCGGGCAGCGGCTTGTGCCGAAAGATGCCCGGGACAGGAACTTATCTTCGGAGAGCTCCTTATCTCCGTCTTCTGCCTCTTTTGTTGCCTAACACTTATCAACAAGCTTTGCCAATATGTCTTGCATAGAAAAACTGCGCCTGAACTTAAAAGATCCCCAATCTTGTTCCACACGTTTCGAGGAGGTCTCCAGAGTGTTTAGCAAGAAGCAATATAGAGATGTCCAAAAATTTTTTTACCAATAAAATGTGAGTGGAAAATGCAAGAGAGTGGTAAAGTACTGTTTTCTATAACTTTGGAAGCTGACTGCTTTCTACAGCTGTGGTGCGGCTTGGTTCTTCGCCTTTGGGAAGCTACCGCTCTCTCCATCTCCCGGAGGCGAAAAAGCGGCTTCGTCGCGCAAAGAGCATTTTGCCGGTCGCGGTGAGCTCCGGGCAGCGGCTTGTGCCGAAAGATGAGCGGGACAGCCACTTAGCTTCGGAGAGCTCCTTATCTCCGTCTTTGCCTCGCTCCTCGTTTAACACTTAGCAAAACGATTTTCCAATATGGTTTCCAAGGAGAAACTGTGCCAGTTCCGAAAACGTCCCCAAACTTGTTCTAGAAGTTTCGAGGAGGTCTGAAGACTGTTTAGCAAGAAGAAATATAGAGTTGTCCAAAACTCCCTTTAACCAATATAATATGAGGGGAAAATACAGGAGAGTGGTAAAGTACTGTTTTCTAAAAGTGTAGAAGGTGCCCACACTATACCTGAGTGATGCGGCTTAATACTTCGCCTTTTGGAAGCTGCCGCTGTCTCCTGCTCCCGGAGGCGAGGAAGCGGCTTCGTCGCGCAAAGAGCATTGAGCCGGTCGCGGTAAGGTCCGGGCAGCGGCTTGTGCCGAAAGACGCCCGGGACCGCCACTTAGCTTCAGAGAGCTCCTTATCTCCGTCTTTGCCTCGCTTTTCATTTAACACTTAGCAAAACGCTTTTCCTCTATGGCGTGCAAGTAGAAATTGTGACTGTACTGAAAATATCCCCAATCTTGTTCTAGAAGTTTAAAGGAGGTCTGCAGACTGTTTAGCAAGAAGCAATATAGACTTGTCCAAAACTCCTTTTTACCAATATAATGTGAGTGGAAAACTCAGGAGAGTGGTAAAGCACTGTTTTCTAAAAGTTTGGAAGCTGCCCACACTATACAACTGTGGTGCGGCTTAATTCTTCGCCTTTGGGAAGCTGCCGCTCTCTCCGTCTCCCGGAGGCGAAGAAGCAGCTTCTTCGCGTAAGGAGCATTGTGCCGGTCGCGGTTAGCTCCGGGCAGCGGCTAGTTCCGCAAGATGCCTGGGACAGCCACTTAGCTTCGGAGAGCTCTGTATCTCCATATTCTGCCTCTTTTGTCTCCTAACACTTATCAAAAAGCTTTTCCAGAATGTCATGCATTCAGAAACTGTGCCTGTACTGAAAACATCCCCAAACTTGTTCTAGACGTTTCGAGGAGGTCTCCAGAGTGTTTAGAAAGAAGCAATATAGAGTTGTCCAAAACTCCCTTTTACCAATATAATGTGAGTGGAAAATGCAGGAGAGTGGTAAATACTGTTTTCTCTAAGTTTGGAAGCTGCCCATATTATACCAGTTTTGTGCGTCTTGCTTCGTCGCCTTTTGGAAGCTGCCGCTCTCTCCGTCTCCCGCAGGCGAAGAAGCAGCTTCTTCGCGCAAATAGCATTGTGCCGGTTCAGTGAACTCCGGAGAGCGGCTTGTGCCAAAGGATTCCCGGAACAGCCACTTAGTTTCGGAGAGCTCCTAATCTCCGTCTTTGCCTCGCTTCTCGTTTAACAATTAGCAAAAAGCTTTTCCACTATGTCTTGCATGGAGAAACTGTGCCAGTACTGAAAACATCCCCAATCTTGTCCAAGACGTTTCGAGGAGGTCTCCAGAGTGTTTAGAAAGAAGCAATATAAAGTTGTCCAAAACTCCTTTTTACCAATATAATGTGAGTGGAAAATACAGGAGAGTGGTAAAGTACTGTTTTCTATAAGTTTGGAAGATGAATACTATCTACCGCTGTGGTGCGGCTTGGTTCGCCGCCTTTTGGAAGCTGCCACTCTCTCCATCTCCCAGAGGCGAAAAACCGTCTTCTTCGCGCAAACAGCATTGTGCCGGTCGCGGTTAGCACCGGGCAGCGGCTTGTGCCGAAAGATGCCCGGGACAGGAACTTATCTTCGGAGAGCTCCTTATCTCCGTCTTCTGCCTCTTTTGTTGCCTAACACTTATCAACAAGCTTTGCCAATATGTCTTGCATAGAAAAACTGCGCCTGAACTTAAAAGATCCCCAATCTTGTTCCACACGTTTCGAGGAGGTCTCCAGAGTGTTTAGCAAGAAGCAATATAGAGATGTCCAAAAATTTTTTTACCAATAAAATGTGAGTGGAAAATGCAAGAGAGTGGTAAAGTACTGTTTTCTATAACTTTGGAAGCTGACTGCTTTCTACCGCTGTGGTGCGGCTTGGTTCTTCGCCTTTGGGAAGCTACCGCTCTCTCCATCTCCCGGAGGCGAAAAAGCGGCTTCGTCGCGCAAAGAGCATTTTGCCGGTCGCGGTGAGCTCCGGGCAGCGGCTTGTGCCGAAAGATGAGCGGGACAGCCACTTAGCTTCGGAGAGCTCCTTATCTCCGTCTTTGCCTCGCTCCTCGTTTAACACTTAGCAAAACGCTTTTCCAATATGGTTTCCAAGGAGAAACTGTGCCAGTTCCGAAAACGTCCCCAAACTTGTTCTAGAAGTTTCGAGGAGGTCTGAAGACTGTTTAGCAAGAAGAAATATAGAGTTGTCCAAAACTCCCTTTAACCAATATAATATGAGGGGAAAACACAGGAGAGGGGTAAAGTACTGTTTTATGATAAGTTTGGAAGCTGCCCACACTATACCAGTGTGGTGCGGCTCAATTCTTCGCCTTTTGGAAGCTGCCGCTTTCTCCCTCTCCCGGAGGCGAAAAAGCGGCTTCGTCGCGCGAAGAGCATTGTGCCGGTCACGGAGAGCTCCGGGCAGCGGCTTGTGCCGAAAGACGCCCGGGACCGCCACTTAGCTTCAGAGAGCTCCTTATCTCCGTCTTTGCCTCGCTTTTCATTTAACACTTAGCAAAACGCTTTTCCTCTATGGCGTGCAAGTAGAAATTGTGACAGTACTGAAAATATCCCCAATCTTGTTCTAGAAGTTTAAAGGAGGTCTGCAGACTGTTTAGCAAGAAGCAATATAGACTTGTCCAAAACTCCTTTTTACCAATATAATGTGAGTGGAAAACTCAGGAGAGAGGTAAAGCACTGTTTTCTAAAAGTTTGGAAGCTGCCCACACTATACAACTGTGGTGCGGCTTAATTCTTCGCCTTTGGGAAGCTGCCGCTCTCTCCGTCTCCCGGAGGCGAAGAAGCAGCTTCTTCGCGTAAGGAGCATTGTGCCGGTCGTGGTTAGCTCCGGGCAGCGGCTAGTTCCGCAAGATGCCTGGGACAGCCACTTAGCTTCGGAGAGCTCTGTATCTCCATATTCTGCCTCTTTTGTCGCCTAACACTTATCAAAAAGCTTTTCCAGAATGTCATGCATTCAGAAACTGTGCCAGTACTGAAAACATCCCCAAACTTGTTCTAGACGTTTCAAGGAGGTGTGCAGAGTGTATAGAAAGAAGCAATATTGAGTTCTCCAAAATTCCCTTTTACCAATATAATGTGAGTGGAAAATGCAGGAGAGTGGTAAATACTGTTTTCTCTAAGTTTGGAAGCTGCCCATATTATACCAGTTTTGTGCGTCTTGCTTCGTCGCCTTTTGGAAGCTGCCGCTCTCTCCGTCTCCCGCAGGCGAAGAAGCAGCTTCTTCGCGCAAATAGCATTGTGCCGGTTCAGTGAACTCCGGAGAGCGGCTTGTGCCAAAGGATTCCCGGAACAGCCACTTAGTTTCGGAGAGCTCCTAATCTCCGACTTTGCCTCGCTTCTCATTTAACACTTAGCAAAAAGCTTTTCCACTATGTCTTGCATGGAGAAACTGTGCCAGTACTGAAAACATCCCCAATCTTGTCCAAGACGTTTCGAGGAGGTCTCCAGAGTGTTTAGAAAGAAGCAATATAGAGTTGTCCAAAACTCCTTTTTACCAATATAATGTGAGTGGAAAATACAGGAGAGTGGTAAAGTACTGTTTTCTATAAGTTTGGAAGATGAATACTATCTACCGCTGTAGTGCGGCTTGGTTCGTCGCCTTTTGGAAGCTGCCACTCTCTCCATCTCCCAGAGGCGAAAAACCGTCTTCTTCGCGCAAACAGCATTGTGCCGGTCGCGGTTAGCACCGGGCAGCGGCTTGTGCCGAAAGATGCCCGGGACAGGAACTTATCTTCGGAGAGCTCTGTATCTCCGTCTTCTGCCTCTTTTGTTGCCTAACACTTATCAACAAGCTTTGGCAATATGTCTTGCATAGAAAAACTGCGCCTGAACTTAAAAGATCCCCAATCTTGTTCAAGACGTTTCGAGGAGGTCTCCAGAGTGCTTAGCAAGAAGCAATATAGAGATGTCCAAAAATTTTTTTACCAATAAAATGTGAGTGGAAAATGCAAGAGAGTGGTAAAGTACTGTTTTCTATAACTTTGGAAGCTGACTGCTATCTACCGCTGTGGTGCGGCTTGGTTCTTCGCCTTTGGGAAGCTACCGCTCTCTCCACCTCCCGGAGGCGAAAAAGCGGCTTCGTCGCGCAAAGAGCATTTTGCCAGTCGCGGTGAGCTCCGGGCAGCGGCTTGTGCCGAAAGATGAGCGGGACAGCCACTTAGCTTCGGAGAGCTCCTTATCTCCGTCTTTGCCTCGCTCCTCGTTTAACACTTAGCAAAACGATTTTCCAATATGGTTTCCAAGGAGAAACTGTGCCAGTTCCGAAAACGTCCCCAAACTTGTTCTAGAAGTTTCAAGGAGGTGTGCAGAGTGTTTAGAAAGAAGCAATATAGAGTTGTCCAAAACTCCCTTTTACCAATATAATGTGAGTGGAAAATACAGGAGAGGGGTAAAGTACTGTTTTCTAAAAGTGTAGAAGGTGCCCACACTATACCTGAGTGATGCGGCTTAATACTTCGCCTTTTGGAAGCTGCCGCTGTCTCCTGCTCCCGGAGGCGAGGAAGCGGCTTCGTCGCGCAAAGAGCATTGAGCCGGTCGCGGTAAGGTCCGGGCAGCGGCTTGTGCCGAAAGATGTCCGGGACCGCCACTTAGCTTCAAAGAGCTCCTTATCTCCGTCTTTGCCTCGCTTTTCATTTAACACTTAGCAAAACGCTTTTCCTCTATGGCGTGCAAGTAGAAATTGTGACTGTACTGAAAATATCCCCAATCTTGTTCTAGAAGTTTAAAGGAGGTCTGCAGACTGTTTAGCAAGAAGCAATATAGACTTTTCCAAAACTCCTTTTTACCAATATCATGTGAGTGGAAAACCTAGGAGAGTGGTAAAGCACTCTTTTCTAAAAGTTTGGAAGCTGCCCACACTATACAACTGTGGTGCGGCTTAATTCTTCGCCTTTGGGAAGCTGCCGCTCTCTCCGTCTCCCGGAGGCGAAGAAGCAGCTTCTTCGCGTAAGGAGCATTGTGCCGGTCGCGGTTAGCTCCGGGCAGCGGCTAGTTCCGCAAGATGCCTGGGACAGCCACTTAGCTTCGGAGAGCTCTGTATCTCCATATTCTGCCTCTTTTGTCTCCTAACACTTATCAAAAAGCTTTTCCAGAATGTCATGCATTCAGAAACTGTGCCTGTACTGAAAACATCCCCAAACTTGTTCTAGACGTTTCAAGGAGGTGTGCAGAGTGTATAGAAAGAAGCAATATTGAGTTCTCCAAAATTCCCTTTTACCTATATAATGTGAGTGGAAAATGCAGGAGAGTGGTAAATACTGTTTTCTCTAAGTTTGGAAGCTGCCCATATTATACCAGTTTTGTGCGTCTTGCTTCGTCGCCTTTTGGAAGCTGCCGCTCTCTCCGTCTCCCGCAGGCGAAGAAGCAGCTTCTTCGCGCAAATAGCATTGTGCCGGTTCAGTGAACTCCGGAGAGCGGCTTGTGCCAAAGGATTCCCGGAACAGCCACTTAGCTTCGGAGAGCTCCTAATCTCCGTCTTTGCCTCGCTTCTCGTTTAACACATAGCAAAAAGCTTTTCCACTATGTCCTGCATGGAGAAACTGTGCCAGTACTGAAAACATCCCCAATCTTGTCCAAGACGTTTCGAGGAGGTCTCCAGAGTGTTTAGAAAGAAGCAATATAGAGTTGTCCAAAACTCCTTTTTACCAATATAATGTGAGTGGAAAATACAGGAGAGTGGTAAAGTACTGTTTTCTATAAGTTTGGAAGATGAATACTATCTACCGCTGTAGTGCGGCTTGGTTCGTCGCCTTTTGGAAGCTGCCGCTCTCTCCGTCTCCCGCAGGCGAAGAAGCAGCTTCTTCGCGCAAATAGCATTGTGCCGGTTCAGTGAACTCCGGAGAGCGGCTTGTGCCAAAGGATTCCCGGAACAGCCACTTAGCTTCGGAGAGCTCCTAATCTCCGACTTTGCCTCGCTTCTCGTTTAACATTTAGCAAAAAGCTTTTCCACTATGTCTTGCATGGAGAAACTGTGCCAGTACTGAAAACATCCCCAATCTTGTCCAAGACGTTTCGAGGAGGTCTCCAGAGTGTTTAGAAAGAAGCAATATAAAGTTGTCCAAAACTCCTTTTTACCAATATAATGTGAGTGGAAAATACAGGAGAGTGGTAAAGTACTGTTTTCTATAAGTTTGGAAGATGAATACTATCTACCGCTGTAGTGCGGCTTGGTTCGTCGCCTTTTGGAAGCTGCCGCTCTCTCCGTCTCCCGCAGGCGAAGAAGCAGCTTCTTCGCGCAAATAGCATTGTGCCGGTTCAGTGAACTCCGGAGAGCGGCTTGTGCCAAAGGATTCCCGGAACAGCCACTTAGTTTCGGAGAGCTCCTAATCTCCGACTTTGCCTCGCTTCTCGTTTAACACTTAGCAAAAAGCTTTTCCACTATGTCTTGCATGGAGAAACTGTGCCAGTACTGAAAACATCCCCAATCTTGTCCAAGACGTTTCGAGGAGGTCTCCAGAGTGTTTAGAAAGAAGCAATATAAAGTTGTCCAAAACTCCTTTTTACCAATATAATGTGAGTGGAAAATACAGGAGAGTGGTAAAGTACTGTTTTCTATAAGTTTGGAAGATGAATACTATCTACCGCTGTGGTGCGGCTTGGTTCGCCGCCTTTTGGAAGCTGCCACTCTCTCCATCTCCCAGAGGCGAAAAACCGTCTTCTTCGCGCAAACAGCATTGTGCCGGTCGCGGTTAGCACCGGGCAGCGGCTTGTGCCGAAAGATGCCCGGGACAGGAACTTATCTTCGGAGAGCTCCTTATCTCCGTCTTCTGCCTCTTTTGTTGCCTAACACTTATCAACAAGCTTTGCCAATATGTCTTGCATAGAAAAACTGCGCCTGAACTTAAAAGATCCCCAATCTTGTTCCACACGTTTCGAGGAGGTCTCCAGAGTGTTTAGCAAGAAGCAATATAGAGATGTCCAAAAATTTTTTTACCAATAAAATGTGAGTGGAAAATGCAAGAGAGTGGTAAAGTACTGTTTTCTATAACTTTGGAAGCTAAAAGCTTTCTACCGCTGTGGTGCGGCTTGGTTCTTCGCCTTTGGGAAGCTACCGCTCTCTCCACCTCCCGGAGGCGAAAAAGCGGCTTCGTCACGCAAAGAGCATTTTGCCGGTCGCGGTGAGCTCCGGGCAGCGGCTTGTGCCGAAAGATGAGCGGGACAGCCACTTAGCTTCGGAGAGCTCCTTATCTCCGTCTTTGCCTCGCTCCTCGTTTAACACTTAGAAAAATGCTTTTCCAATATGGTTTCCAAGGAGAAACTGTGCCAGTTCCGAAAACGTCCCCAAACTTGTTCTAGAAGTTTCGAGGAGGTCTGAAGACTGTTTAGCAAGAAGAAATATAGAGTTGTCCAAAACTCCCTTTTACCAATATAATGTGAGTGGAAAATACAGGAGAGTGGTAAAGTACTGTTTACTAAAAGTGTAGAAGGTGCCCACACTATACCTGAGTGATGCGGCTTAATACTTCGCCTTTTGGAAGCTGCCGCTGTCTCCTGCTCCCGGAGGCGAGGAAGCGGCTTCGTCGCGCAAAGAGCATTGAGCCGGTCGCGGTAAGGTCCGGGCAGCGGCTTGTGCCGAAAGATGTCCGGGACCGCCACTTAGCTTCAGAGAGCTCCTTATCTCCGTCTTTGCCTCGCTTTTCATTTAACACTTAGCAAAACGCTTTTCCTCTATGGCGTGCAAGTAGAAATTGTGACAGTACTGAAAATATCCCCAATCTTGTTCTAGAAGTTTAAAGGAGGTCTGCAGACTGTTTAGCAAGAAGCAATATAGACTTTTCCAAAACTCCTTTTTACCAATATCATGTGAGTGGAAAACCTAGGAGAGTGGTAAAGCACTGTTTTCTAAAAGTTTGGAAGCTGCCCACACTATACAACTGTGGTGCGGCTTAATTCTTCGCCTTTGGGAAGCTGCCGCTCTCTCCGTCTCCCGGAGGCGAAGAAGCAGCTTCTTCGCGTAAGGAGCATTGTGCCGGTCGCGGTTAGCTCCGGGCAGCGGCTAGTTCCGCAAGATGCCTGGGACAGCCACTTAGCTTCGGAGAGCGCTGTATCTCCATATTCTGCCTCTTTTGTCTCCTAACACTTATCAAAAAGCTTTTCCAGAATGTCATGCATTCAGAAACTGTGCCTGTACTGAAAACATCCCCAAACTTGTTCTAGACGTTTCAAGGAGGTGTGCAGAGTGTATAGAAAGAAGCAATATTGAGTTCTCCAAAATTCCCTTTTACCAATATAATGTGAGTGGAAAATGCAGGAGAGTGGTAAATACTGTTTTCTCTAAGTTTGGAAGCTGCCCATATTATACCAGTTTTGTGCGTCTTGCTTCGTCGCCTTTTGGAAGCTGCCGCTCTCTCCGTCTCCCGCAGGCGAAGAAGCAGCTTCTTCGCGCAAATAGCATTGTGCCGGTTCAGTGAACTCCGGAGAGCGGCTTGTGCCAAAGGATTCCCGGAACAGCCACTTAGCTTCGGAGAGCTCCTAATCTCCGTCTTTGCCTCGCTTCTCGTTTAACACATAGCAAAAAGCTTTTCCACTATGTCCTGCATGGAGAAACTGTGCCAGTACTGAAAACATCCCCAATCTTGTCCAAGACGTTTCGAGGAGGTCTCCAGAGTGTTTAGAAAGAAGCAATATAAAGTTGTCCAAAACTCCTTTTTACCAATATAATGTGAGTGGAAAATACAGGAGAGTGGTAAAGTACTGTTTTCTATAAGTTTGGAAGATGAATACTATCTACCGCTGTAGTGCGGCTTGGTTCGTCTCCTTTTGGAAGCTGCCACTCTCTCCATCTCCCAGAGGCGAAAAACCGTCTTCTTCGCGCAAACAGCATTGTTCCGGTCGCGGTTAGCACCGGGCAGCGGCTTGTGCCGAAAGATGCCCGGGACAGGAACTTATCTTCGGAGAGCTCTGTATCTCCGTCTTCTGCCTCTTTTGTTGCCTAACACTTATCAACAAGCTTTGCCAATATGTCTTGCATAGAAAAACTGCGCCTGAACTTAAAATATCCCCAATCTTGTTCAAGACGTTTCGAGGAGGTCTCCAGAGTGTTTAGCAAGAAGCAATATAGAGATGTCCAAAAATTTTTTTACCAATAAAATGTGAGTGGAAAATGCAAGAGAGTTGTAAAGTACTGTTTTCTATAACTTTGGAAGCTGACTGCTATCTACCGCTGTGGTGCGGCTTGGTTCTTCGCCTTTGGGAAGCTACCGCTCTCTCCACCTCCCGGAGGCGAAAAAGCGGCTTCGTCGCGCAAAGAGCATTTTGCCGGTCGCGGTGAGCTCCGGGCAGCGGCTTGTGCCGAAAGATGAGCGGGACAGCCACTTAGCTTCGGAGAGCTCCTTATCTCCGTCTTTGCCTCGCTCCTCGTTTAACACTTAGCAAAACGCTTTTCCAATATGGTTTCCAAGGAGAAACTGTGCCAGTTCCGAAAACGTCCCCAAACTTGTTCTAGAAGTTTCAAGGAGGTGTGCAGAGTGTTTAGAAAGAAGCAATATAGAGTTGTCCAAAACTCCCTTTTACCAATATAATGTGAGTGGAAAATACAGGAGAGTGGTAAAGTACTGTTTTCTAAAAGTGTAGAAGGTGCCCACACTATACCTGAGTGATGCGGCTTAATACTTCGCCTTTTGGAAGCTGCCGCTGTCTCCTGCTCCCGGAGGCGAGGAAGCGGCTTCGTCGCGCAAAGAGCATTGAGCCGGTCGCGGTAAGGTCCGGGCAGCGGCTTGTGCCGAAAGATGTCCGGGACCGCCACTTAGCTTCAGAGAGCTCCTTATCTCCGTCTTTGCCTCGCTTTTCATTTAACACTTAGCAAAACGCTTTTCCTCTATGGCGTGCAAGTAGAAATTGTGACTGTACTGAAAATATCCCCAATCTTGTTCTAGAAGTTTAAAGGAGGTCTGCAGACTGTTTAGCAAGAAGCAATATAGACTTTTCCAAAACTCCTTTTTACCAATATCATGTGAGTGGAAAACCTAGGAGAGTGGTAAAGCACTGTTTTCTAAAAGTTTGGAAGCTGCCCACACTATACAACTGTGGTGCGGCTTAATTCTTCGCCTTTGGGAAGCTGCCGCTCTCTCCGTCTCCCGGAGGCGAAGAAGCAGCTTCTTCGCGTAAGGAGCATTGTGCCGGTCGCGGTTAGCTCCGGGCAGCGGCTAGTTCCGCAAGATGCCTGGGACAGCCACTTAGCTTCGGAGAGCTCTGTATCTCCATATTCTGCCTCTTTTGTCTCCTAACACTTATCAAAAAGCTTTTCCAGAATGTCATGCATTCAGAAACTGTGCCTGTACTGAAAACATCCCCAAACTTGTTCTAGACGTTTCAAGGAGGTGTGCAGAGTGTATAGAAAGAAGCAATATTGAGTTCTCCAAAATTCCCTTTTACCAATATAATGTGAGTGGAAAATGCAGGAGAGTGGTAAATACTGTTTTCTCTAAGTTTGGAAGCTGCCCATATTATACCAGTTTTGTGCGTCTTGCTTCGTCGCCTTTTGGAAGCTGCCGCTCTCTCCGTCTCCCGCAGGCGAAGAAGCAGCTTCTTCGCGCAAATAGCATTGTGCCGGTTCAGTGAACTCCGGAGAGCGGCTTGTGCCAAAGGATTCCCGGAACAGCCACTTAGCTTCGGAGAGCTCCTAATCTCCGTCTTTGCCTCGCTTCTCGTTTAACACATAGCAAAAAGCTTTTCCACTATGTCCTGCATGGAGAAACTGTGCCAGTACTGAAAACATCCCCAATCTTGTCCAAGACGTTTCGAGGAGGTCTCCAGAGTGTTTAGAAAGAAGCAATATAGAGTTGTCCAAAACTCCTTTTTACCAATATAATGTGAGTGGAAAATACAGGAGAGTGGTAAAGTACTGTTTTCTATAAGTTTGGAAGATGAATACTATCTACCGCTGTAGTGCGGCTTGGTTCGTCGCCTTTTGGAAGCTGCCGCTCTCTCCGTCTCCCGCAGGCGAAGAAGCAGCTTCTTCGCGCAAATAGCATTGTGCCGGTTCAGTGAACTCCGGAGAGCGGCTTGTGCCAAAGGATTCCCGGAACAGCCACTTAGCTTCGGAGAGCTCCTAATCTCCGACTTTGCCTCGCTTCTCGTTTAACATTTAGCAAAAAGCTTTTCCACTATGTCTTGCATGGAGAAACTGTGCCAGTACTGAAAACATCCCCAATCTTGTCCAAGACGTTTCGAGGAGGTCTCCAGAGTGTTTAGAAAGAAGCAATATAAAGTTGTCCAAAACTCCTTTTTACCAATATAATGTGAGTGGAAAATACAGGAGAGTGGTAAAGTACTGTTTTCTATAAGTTTGGAAGATGAATACTATCTACCGCTGTAGTGCGGCTTGGTTCGTCGCCTTTTGGAAGCTGCCGCTCTCTCCGTCTCCCGCAGGCGAAGAAGCAGCTTCTTCGCGCAAATAGCATTGTGCCGGTTCAGTGAACTCCGGAGAGCGGCTTGTGCCAAAGGATTCCCGGAACAGCCACTTAGTTTCGGAGAGCTCCTAATCTCCGACTTTGCCTCGCTTCTCGTTTAACACTTAGCAAAAAGCTTTTCCACTATGTCTTGCATGGAGAAACTGTGCCAGTACTGAAAACATCCCCAATCTTGTCCAAGACGTTTCGAGGAGGTCTCCAGAGTGTTTAGAAAGAAGCAATATAAAGTTGTCCAAAACTCCTTTTTACCAATATAATGTGAGTGGAAAATACAGGAGAGTGGTAAAGTACTGTTTTCTATAAGTTTGGAAGATGAATACTATCTACCGCTGTGGTGCGGCTTGGTTCGCCGCCTTTTGGAAGCTGCCACTCTCTCCATCTCCCAGAGGCGAAAAACCGTCTTCTTCGCGCAAACAGCATTGTGCCGGTCGCGGTTAGCACCGGGCAGCGGCTTGTGCCGAAAGATGCCCGGGACAGGAACTTATCTTCGGAGAGCTCCTTATCTCCGTCTTCTGCCTCTTTTGTTGCCTAACACTTATCAACAAGCTTTGCCAATATGTCTTGCATAGAAAAACTGCGCCTGAACTTAAAAGATCCCCAATCTTGTTCCACACGTTTCGAGGAGGTCTCCAGAGTGTTTAGCAAGAAGCAATATAGAGATGTCCAAAAATTTTTTTACCAATAAAATGTGAGTGGAAAATGCAAGAGAGTGGTAAAGTACTGTTTTCTATAACTTTGGAAGCTAAAAGCTTTCTACCGCTGTGGTGCGGCTTGGTTCTTCGCCTTTGGGAAGCTACCGCTCTCTCCACCTCCCGGAGGCGAAAAAGCGGCTTCGTCACGCAAAGAGCATTTTGCCGGTCGCGGTGAGCTCCGGGCAGCGGCTTGTGCCGAAAGATGAGCGGGACAGCCACTTAGCTTCGGAGAGCTCCTTATCTCCGTCTTTGCCTCGCTCCTCGTTTAACACTTAGAAAAACGCTTTTCCAATATGGTTTCCAAGGAGAAACTGTGCCAGTTCCGAAAACGTCCCCAAACTTGTTCTAGAAGTTTCGAGGAGGTCTGAAGACTGTTTAGCAAGAAGAAATATAGAGTTGTCCAAAACTCCCTTTTACCAATATAATGTGAGTGGAAAATACAGGAGAGTGGTAAAGTACTGTTTACTAAAAGTGTAGAAGGTGCCCACACTATACCTGAGTGATGCGGCTTAATACTTCGCCTTTTGGAAGCTGCCGCTGTCTCCTGCTCCCGGAGGCGAGGAAGCGGCTTCGTCGCGCAAAGAGCATTGAGCCGGTCGCGGTAAGGTCCGGGCAGCGGCTTGTGCCGAAAGATGTCCGGGACCGCCACTTAGCTTCAGAGAGCTCCTTATCTCCGTCTTTGCCTCGCTTTTCATTTAACACTTAGCAAAACGCTTTTCCTCTATGGCGTGCAAGTAGAAATTGTGACAGTACTGAAAATATCCCCAATCTTGTTCTAGAAGTTTAAAGGAGGTCTGCAGACTGTTTAGCAAGAAGCAATATAGACTTTTCCAAAACTCCTTTTTACCAATATCATGTGAGTGGAAAACCTAGGAGAGTGGTAAAGCACTGTTTTCTAAAAGTTTGGAAGCTGCCCACACTATACAACTGTGGTGCGGCTTAATTCTTCGCCTTTGGGAAGCTGCCGCTCTCTCCGTCTCCCGGAGGCGAAGAAGCAGCTTCTTCGCGTAAGGAGCATTGTGCCGGTCGCGGTTAGCTCCGGGCAGCGGCTAGTTCCGCAAGATGCCTGGGACAGCCACTTAGCTTCGGAGAGCGCTGTATCTCCATATTCTGCCTCTTTTGTCTCCTAACACTTATCAAAAAGCTTTTCCAGAATGTCATGCATTCAGAAACTGTGCCTGTACTGAAAACATCCCCAAACTTGTTCTAGACGTTTCAAGGAGGTGTGCAGAGTGTATAGAAAGAAGCAATATTGAGTTCTCCAAAATTCCCTTTTACCAATATAATGTGAGTGGAAAATGCAGGAGAGTGGTAAATACTGTTTTCTCTAAGTTTGGAAGCTGCCCATATTATACCAGTTTTGTGCGTCTTGCTTCGTCGCCTTTTGGAAGCTGCCGCTCTCTCCGTCTCCCGCAGGCGAAGAAGCAGCTTCTTCGCGCAAATAGCATTGTGCCGGTTCAGTGAACTCCGGAGAGCGGCTTGTGCCAAAGGATTCCCGGAACAGCCACTTAGCTTCGGAGAGCTCCTAATCTCCGTCTTTGCCTCGCTTCTCGTTTAACACATAGCAAAAAGCTTTTCCACTATGTCCTGCATGGAGAAACTGTGCCAGTACTGAAAACATCCCCAATCTTGTCCAAGACGTTTCGAGGAGGTCTCCAGAGTGTTTAGAAAGAAGCAATATAAAGTTGTCCAAAACTCCTTTTTACCAATATAATGTGAGTGGAAAATACAGGAGAGTGGTAAAGTACTGTTTTCTATAAGTTTGGAAGATGAATACTATCTACCGCTGTAGTGCGGCTTGGTTCGTCTCCTTTTGGAAGCTGCCACTCTCTCCATCTCCCAGAGGCGAAAAACCGTCTTCTTCGCGCAAACAGCATTGTTCCGGTCGCGGTTAGCACCGGGCAGCGGCTTGTGCCGAAAGATGCCCGGGACAGGAACTTATCTTCGGAGAGCTCTGTATCTCCGTCTTCTGCCTCTTTTGTTGCCTAACACTTATCAACAAGCTTTGCCAATATGTCTTGCATAGAAAAACTGCGCCTGAACTTAAAATATCCCCAATCTTGTTCAAGACGTTTCGAGGAGGTCTCCAGAGTGTTTAGCAAGAAGCAATATAGAGATGTCCAAAAATTTTTTTACCAATAAAATGTGAGTGGAAAATGCAAGAGAGTTGTAAAGTACTGTTTTCTATAACTTTGGAAGCTGACTGCTATCTACCGCTGTGGTGCGGCTTGGTTCTTCGCCTTTGGGAAGCTACCGCTCTCTCCACCTCCCGGAGGCGAAAAAGCGGCTTCGTCGCGCAAAGAGCATTTTGCCGGTCGCGGTGAGCTCCGGGCAGCGGCTTGTGCCGAAAGATGAGCGGGACAGCCACTTAGCTTCGGAGAGCTCCTTATCTCCGTCTTTGCCTCGCTCCTCGTTTAACACTTAGCAAAACGCTTTTCCAATATGGTTTCCAAGGAGAAACTGTGCCAGTTCCGAAAACGTCCCCAAACTTGTTCTAGAAGTTTCAAGGAGGTGTGCAGAGTGTTTAGAAAGAAGCAATATAGAGTTGTCCAAAACTCCCTTTTACCAATATAATGTGAGTGGAAAATACAGGAGAGTGGTAAAGTACTGTTTTCTAAAAGTGTAGAAGGTGCCCACACTATACCTGAGTGATGCGGCTTAATACTTCGCCTTTTGGAAGCTGCCGCTGTCTCCTGCTCCCGGAGGCGAGGAAGCGGCTTCGTCGCGCAAAGAGCATTGAGCCGGTCGCGGTAAGGTCCGGGCAGCGGCTTGTGCCGAAAGATGTCCGGGACCGCCACTTAGCTTCAGAGAGCTCCTTATCTCCGTCTTTGCCTCGCTTTTCATTTAACACTTAGCAAAACGCTTTTCCTCTATGGCGTGCAAGTAGAAATTGTGACTGTACTGAAAATATCCCCAATCTTGTTCTAGAAGTTTAAAGGAGGTCTGCAGACTGTTTAGCAAGAAGCAATATAGACTTTTCCAAAACTCCTTTTTACCAATATCATGTGAGTGGAAAACCTAGGAGAGTGGTAAAGCACTGTTTTCTAAAAGTTTGGAAGCTGCCCACACTATACAACTGTGGTGCGGCTTAATTCTTCGCCTTTGGGAAGCTGCCGCTCTCTCCGTCTCCCGGAGGCGAAGAAGCAGCTTCTTCGCGTAAGGAGCATTGTGCCGGTCGCGGTTAGCTCCGGGCAGCGGCTAGTTCCGCAAGATGCCTGGGACAGCCACTTAGCTTCGGAGAGCTCTGTATCTCCATATTCTGCCTCTTTTGTCTCCTAACACTTATCAAAAAGCTTTTCCAGAATGTCATGCATTCAGAAACTGTGCCTGTACTGAAAACATCCCCAAACTTGTTCTAGACGTTTCAAGGAGGTGTGCAGAGTGTATAGAAAGAAGCAATATTGAGTTCTCCAAAATTCCCTTTTACCAATATAATGTGAGTGGAAAATGCAGGAGAGTGGTAAATACTGTTTTCTCTAAGTTTGGAAGCTGCCCATATTATACCAGTTTTGTGCGTCTTGGTTCGTCGCCTTTTGGAAGCTGCCGCTCTCTCCGTCTCCCGCAGGCGAAGAAGCAGCTTCTTCGCGCAAATAGCATTGTGCCGGTTCAGTGAACTCCGGAGAGCGGCTTGTGCCAAAGGATTCCCGGAACAGCCACTTAGCTTCGGAGAGCTCCTAATCTCCGTCTTTGCCTCGCTTCTCGTTTAACACATAGCAAAAAGCTTTTCCACTATGTCCTGCATGGAGAAACTGTGCCAGTACTGAAAACATCCCCAATCTTGTCCAAGACGTTTCGAGGAGGTCTCCAGAGTGTTTAGAAAGAAGCAATATAGAGTTGTCCAAAACTCCTTTTTACCAATATAATGTGAGTGGAAAATACAGGAGAGTGGTAAAGTACTGTTTTCTATAAGTTTGGAAGATGAATACTATCTACCGCTGTAGTGCGGCTTGGTTCGTCGCCTTTTGGAAGCTGCCGCTCTCTCCGTCTCCCGCAGGCGAAGAAGCAGCTTCTTCGCGCAAATAGCATTGTGCCGGTTCAGTGAACTCCGGAGAGCGGCTTGTGCCAAAGGATTCCCGGAACAGCCACTTAGCTTCGGAGAGCTCCTAATCTCCGACTTTGCCTCGCTTCTCGTTTAACATTTAGCAAAAAGCTTTTCCACTATGTCTTGCATGGAGAAACTGTGCCAGTACTGAAAACATCCCCAATCTTGTCCAAGACGTTTCGAGGAGGTCTCCAGAGTGTTTAGAAAGAAGCAATATAAAGTTGTCCAAAACTCCTTTTTACCAATATAATGTGAGTGGAAAATACAGGAGAGTGGTAAAGTACTGTTTTCTATAAGTTTGGAAGATGAATACTATCTACCGCTGTAGTGCGGCTTGGTTCGTCGCCTTTTGGAAGCTGCCACTCTCTCCATCTCCCAGAGGCGAAAAACCGTCTTCTTCGCGCAAACAGCATTGTGCCGGTCGCGGTTAGCACCGGGCAGCGGCTTGTGCCGAAAGATGCCCGGGACAGGAACTTATCTTCGGAGAGCTCCTTATCTCCGTCTTCTGCCTCTTTTGTTGCCTAACACTTATCAACAAGCTTTGCCAATATGTCTTGCATAGAAAAACTGCGCCTGAACTTAAAAGATCCCCAATCTTGTTCCACACGTTTCGAGGAGGTCTCCAGAGTGTTTAGCAAGAAGCAATATAGAGATGTCCAAAAATTTTTTTACCAATAAAATGTGAGTGGAAAATGCAAGAGAGTGGTAAAGTACTGTTTTCTATAACTTTGGAAGCTAAAAGCTTTCTACCGCTGTGGTGCGGCTTGGTTCTTCGCCTTTGGGAAGCTACCGCTCTCTCCACCTCCCGGAGGCGAAAAAGCGGCTTCGTCGCGCAAAGAGCATTTTGCCGGTCGCGGTGAGCTCCGGGCAGCGGCTTGTGCCGAAAGATGAGCGGGACAGCCACTTAGCTTCGGAGAGCTCCTTATCTCCGTCTTTGCCTCGCTCCTCGTTTAACACTTAGCAAAACGCTTTTCCAATATGGTTTCCAAGGAGAAACTGTGCCAGTTCCGAAAACGTCCCCAAACTTGTTCTAGAAGTTTCGAGGAGGTCTGAAGACTGTTTAGCAAGAAGAAATATAGAGTTGTCCAAAACTCCCTTTTACCAATATAATGTGAGTGGAAAACACAGGAGAGGGGTAAAGTACTGTTTTCTAAAAGTGTAGAAGGTGCCCACACTATACCTGAGTGATGCGGCTTAATACTTCGCCTTTTGGAAGCTGCCGCTTTCTCCCTCTCCCGGAGGCGAAGAAGCAGCTTCTTCGCGTAAGGAGCATTGTGCCGGTCGCGGTTAGCTCCGGGCAGCGGCTAGTTCCGCAAGATGCCTGGGACAGCCACTTAGCTTCGGAGAGCTCTGTATCTCCATATTCTGCCTCTTTTGTCTCCTAACAGTTATCAAAAAGCTTTTCCAGAATGTCATGCATTCAGAAACTGTGCCTGTACTGAAAACATCCCCAAACTTGTTCTAGACGTTTCAAGGAGGTGTGCAGAGTGTATAGAAAGAAGCAATATTGAGTTCTCCAAAATTCCCTTTTACCAATATAATGTGAGTGGAAAATGCAGGAGAGTGGTAAATACTGTTTTCTCTAAGTTTGGAAGCTGCCCATATTATACCAGTTTTGTGCGTCTTGCTTCGTCGCCTTTTGGAAGCTGCCGCTCTCTCCGTCTCCCGCAGGCGAAGAAGCAGCTTCTTCGCGCAAATAGCATTGTGCCGGTTCAGTGAACTCCGGAGAGCGGCTTGTGCCAAAGGATTCCCGGAACAGCCACTTAGCTTCGGAGAGCTCCTAATCTCCGTCTTTGCCTCGCTTCTCGTTTAACACTTAGCAAAAAGCTTTTCCACTATGTCTTGCATGGAGAAACTGTGCCAGTACTGAAAACATCCCCAATCTTGTCCAAGACGTTTCGAGGAGGTCTCCAGAGTGTTTAGAAAGAAGCAATATAAAGTTTTCCAAAACTCCTTTTTACCAATATAATGTGAGTGGAAAATACAGGAGAGTGGTAAAGTACTGTTTTCTATAAGTTTGGAAGATGAATACTATCTACCGCTGTAGTGCGGCTTGGTTCGTCTCCTTTTGGAAGCTGCCACTCTCTCCATCTCCCAGAGGCGAAAAACCGTCTTCTTCGCGCAAACAGCATTGTTCCGGTCGCGGTTAGCACCGGGCAGCGGCTTGTGCCGAAAGATGCCCGGGACAGGAACTTATCTTCGGAGAGCTCTGTATCTCCGTCTTCTGCCTCTTTTGTTGCCTAACACTTATCAACAAGCTTTGCCAATATGTCTTGCATAGAAAAACTGCGCCTGAACTTAAAAGATCCCCAATCTTGTTCAAGACGTTTCGAGGAGGTCTCCAGAGTGTTTAGCAAGAAGCAATATAGAGATGTCCAAAAATTTTTTTACCAATAAAATGTGAGTGGAAAATGCAAGAGAGTGGTAAAGTACTGTTTTCTATAACTTTGGAAGCTGACTGCTATCTACCGCTGTGGTGCGGCTTGGTTCTTCGCCTTTGGGAAGCTACCGCTCTCTCCACCTCCCGGAGGCGAAAAAGCGGCTTCGTCGCGCAAAGAGCATTTTGCCGGTCGCGGTGAGCTCCGGGCAGCGGCTTGTGCCGAAAGATGAGCGGGACAGCCACTTAGCTTCGGAGAGCTCCTTATCTCCGTCTTTGCCTCGCTCCTCGTTTAACACTTAGCAAAACGATTTTCCAATATGGTTTCCAAGGACAAACTGTGCCAGTTCCGAAAACGTCCCCAAACTTGTTCTAGAAGTTTCAAGGAGGTGTGCAGAGTGTTTAGAAAGAAGCAATATAGAGTTGTCCAAAACTCCCTTTTACCAATATAATGTGAGTGGAAAATACAGGAGAGTGGTAAAGTACTGTTTTCTAAAAGTGTAGAAGGTGCCCACACTATACCTGAGTGATGCGGCTTAATACTTCGCCTTTTGGAAGCTGCCGCTGTCTCCTGCTCCCGGAGGCGAGGAAGCGGCTTCGTCGCGCAAAGAGCATTGAGCCGGTCGCAGTAAGGTCCGGGCAGCGGCTTGTGCCGAAAGATGTCCGGGACCGCCACTTAGCTTCAGAGAGCTCCTTATCTCCGTCTTTGCCTCGCTTTTCATTTAACACTTAGCAAAACGCTTTTCCTCTATGGCGTGCAAGTAGAAATTGTGACTGTACTGAAAATATCCCCAATCTTGTTCTAGAAGTTTAAAGGAGGTCTGCAGACTGTTTAGCAAGAAGCAATATAGACTTTACCAAAACTCCTTTTTACCAATATAATGTGAGTGGAAAACTCAGGAGAGTGGTAAAGCACTGTTTTCTAAAAGTTTGGAAGCTGCCCACACTATACAACTGTGGTGCGGCTTAATTCTTCGCCTTTGGGAAGCTGCCGCTCTCTCCGTCTCCCGGAGGCGAAGAAGCAGCTTCTTCACGTAAGGAGCATTGTGCCGGTCGCGGTTAGCTCCGGGCAGCGGCTAGTTCCGCAAGATTCCTGGGACAGCCACTTAGCTTCGGAGAGCTCTGTATCTCCATATTCTGCCTCTTTTGTCTCCTAACACTTATCAAAAAGCTTTTCCAGAATGTCATGCATTCAGAAACTGTGCCTGTACTGAAAACATCCCCAAACTTGTTCTAGACGTTTCAAGGAGGTGTGCAGAGTGTATAGAAAGAAGCAATATTGAGTTCTCCAAAATTCCCTTTTACCAATATAATGTGAGTGGAAAATGCAGGAGAGTGGTAAATACTGTTTTCTCTAAGTTTGGAAGCTGCCCATATTATACCAGTTTTGTGCGTCTTGCTTCGTCGCCTTTTGGAAGCTGCCGCTCTCTCCGTCTCCCGCAGGCGAAGAAGCAGCTTCTTCGCGCAAATAGCATTGTGCCGGTTCAGTGAACTCCGGAGAGCGGCTTGTGCCAAAGGATTCCCGGAACAGCCACTTAGCTTCGGAGAGCTCCTAATCTCCGTCTTTGCCTCGCTTCTCGTTTAACACATAGCAAAAAGCTTTTCCACTATGTCCTGCATGGAGAAACTGTGCCAGTACTGAAAACATCCCCAATCTTGTCCAAGACGTTTCGAGGAGGTCTCCAGAGTGTTTAGAAAGAAGCAATATAAAGTTGTCCAAAACTCCTTTTTACCAATATAATGTGAGTGGAAAATACAGGAGAGTGGTAAAGTACTGTTTTCTATAAGTTTGGAAGATGAATACTATCTACCGCTGTAGTGCGGCTTGGTTCGTCTCCTTTTGGAAGCTGCCACTCTCTCCATCTCCCAGAGGCGAAAAACCGTCTTCTTCGCGCAAACAGCATTGTGCCGGTCGCGGTTAGCACCGGGCAGCGGCTTGTGCCGAAAGATGCCCGGGACAGGAACTTATCTTCGGAGAGCTCTGTATCTCCGTCTTCTGCCTCTTTTGTTGCCTAACACTTATCAACAAGCTTTGCCAATATGTCTTGCATAGAAAAACTGCGCCTGAACTTAAAAGATCCCCAATCTTGTTCCACACGTTTCGAGGAGGTCTCCAGAGTGTTTAGCAAGAAGCAATATAGAGATGTCCAAAAATTTTTTTACCAATAAAATGTGAGTGGAAAATGCAAGAGAGTGGTAAAGTACTGTTTTCTATAACTTTGGAAGCTGACTGCTATCTACCGCTGTGGTGCGGCTTGGTTCTTCGCCTTTGGGAAGCTACCGCTCTCTCCATCCCCCGGAGGCGAAAAAGCGGCTTCGTCGCGCAAAGAGCATTTTGCCGGTCGCGGTGAGCTCCGGGCAGCGGCTTGTGCCGAAAGATGAGCGGGACAGCCACTTAGCTTCGGAGAGCTCCTTATCTCCGTCTTTGCCTCGCTCCTCGTTTAACACTTAGCAAAATGATTTTCCAATATGGTTTCCAAGGAGAAACTGTGCCAGTTCCGAAAACGTCCCCAAACTTGTTCTAGAAGTTTCAAGGAGGTGTGCAGAGTGTTTAGAAAGAAGCAATATAGAGTTGTCCAAAACTCCCTTTTACCAATATAATGTGAGTGGAAAATACAGGAGAGTGGTAAAGTACTGTTTTCTAAAAGTGTAGAAGGTGCCCACACTATACCTGAGTGATGCGGCTTAATACTTCGCCTTTTGGAAGCTGCCGCTGTCTCCTGCTCCCGGAGGCGAGGAAGCGGCTTCGTCGCGCAAAGAGCATTGAGCCGGTCGCGGTAAGGTCCGGGCAGCGGCTTGTGCCGAAAGATGTCCGGGACCGCCACTTAGCTTCAGAGAGCTCCTTATCTCCGTCTTTGCCTCGCTTTTCATTTAACACTTAGCAAAACGCTTTTCCTCTATGGCGTGCAAGTAGAAATTGTGACAGTACTGAAAATATCCCCAATCTTGTTCTAGAAGTTTAAAGGAGGTCTGCAGACTGTTTAGCAAGAAGCAATATAGACTTTTCCAAAACTCCTTTTTACCAATATCATGTGAGTGGAAAACCTAGGAGAGTGGTAAAGCACTGTTTTCTAAAAGTTTGGAAGCTGCCCACACTATACAACTGTGGTGCGGCTTAATTCTTCGCCTTTGGGAAGCTGCCGCTCTCTCCGTCTCCCGGAGGCGAAGAAGCAGCTTCTTCGCGTAAGGAGCATTGTGCCGGTCGCGGTTAGCTCCGGGCAGCGGCTAGTTCCGCAAGATGCCTGGGACAGCCACTTAGCTTCGGAGAGCGCTGTATCTCCATATTCTGCCTCTTTTGTCTCCTAACACTTATCAAAAAGCTTTTCCAGAATGTCATGCATTCAGAAACTGTGCCTGTACTGAAAACATCCCCAAACTTGTTCTAGACGTTTCAAGGAGGTGTGCAGAGTGTATAGAAAGAAGCAATATTGAGTTCTCCAAAATTCCCTTTTACCAATATAATGTGAGTGGAAAATGCAGGAGAGTGGTAAATACTGTTTTCTCTAAGTTTGGAAGCTGCCCATATTATACCAGTTTTGTGCGTCTTGCTTCGTCGCCTTTTGGAAGCTGCCGCTCTCTCCGTCTCCCGCAGGCGAAGAAGCAGCTTCTTCGCGCAAATAGCATTGTGCCGGTTCAGTGAACTCCGGAGAGCGGCTTGTGCCAAAGGATTCCCGGAACAGCCACTTAGCTTCGGAGAGCTCCTAATCTCCGTCTTTGCCTCGCTTCTCGTTTAACACATAGCAAAAAGCTTTTCCACTATGTCCTGCATGGAGAAACTGTGCCAGTACTGAAAACATCCCCAATGTTGTCCAAGACGTTTCGAGGAGGTCTCCAGAGTGTTTAGAAAGAAGCAATATAGAGATGTCCAAAACTCCTTTTTACCAATATAATGTGAGTGGAAAATACAGGAGAGTGGTAAAGTACTGTTTTCTATAAGTTTGGAAGATGAATACTATCTACCGCTGTAGTGCGGCTTGGTTCGTCTCCTTTTGGAAGCTGCCACTCTCTCCATCTCCCAGAGGCGAAAAACCGTCTTCTTCGCGCAAACAGCATTGTGCCGGTCGCGGTTAGCACCGGGCAGCGGCTTGTGCCGAAAGATGCCCGGGACAGGAACTTATCTTCGGAGAGCTCTGTATCTCCGTCTTCTGCCTCTTTTGTTGCCTAACACTTATCAACAAGCTTTGCCAATATGTCTTGCATAGAAAAACTGCGCCTGAACTTAAAAGATCCCCAATCTTGTTCAAGACGTTTCGAGGAGGTCTCCAGAGTGTTTAGCAAGAAGCAATATAGAGATGTCCAAAAATTTTTTTACCAATAAAATGTGAGTGGAAAATGCAAGAGAGTGGTAAAGTACTGTTTTCTATAACTTTGGAAGCTGACTGCTATCTACCGCTGTGGTGCGGCTTGGTTCTTCGCCTTTGGGAAGCTACCGCTCTCTCCACCTCCCGGAGGCGAAAAAGCGGCTTCGTCGCGCAAAGAGCATTTTGCCGGTCGCGGTGAGCTCCGGGCAGCGGCTTGTGCCGAAAGATGAGCGGGACAGCCACTTAGCTTCGGAGAGCTCCTTATCTCCGTCTTTGCCTCGCTCCTCGTTTAACACTTAGCAAAACGATTTTCCAATATGGTTTCCAAGGACAAACTGTGCCAGTTCCGAAAACGTCCCCAAACTTGTTCTAGAAGTTTCAAGGAGGTGTGCAGAGTGTTTAGAAAGAAGCAATATAGAGTTGTCCAAAACTCCCTTTTACCAATATAATGTGAGTGGAAAATACAGGAGAGTGGTAAAGTACTGTTTTCTAAAAGTGTAGAAGGTGCCCACACTATACCTGAGTGATGCGGCTTAATACTTCGCCTTTTGGAAGCTGCCGCTGTCTCCTGCTCCCGGAGGCGAGGAAGCGGCTTCGTCGCGCAAAGAGCATTGAGCCGGTCGCGGTAAGGTCCGGGCAGCGGCTTGTGCCGAAAGATGTCCGGGACCGCCACTTAGCTTCAGAGAGCTCCTTATCTCCGTCTTTGCCTCGCTTTTCATTTAACACTTAGCAAAACGCTTTTCCTCTATGGCGTGCAAGTAGAAATTGTGACTGTACTGAAAATATCCCCAATCTTGTTCTAGAAGTTTAAAGGAGGTCTGCAGACTGTTTAGCAAGAAGCAATATAGACTTTACCAAAACTCCTTTTTACCAATATAATGTGAGTGGAAAACTCAGGAGAGTGGTAAAGCACTGTTTTCTAAAAGTTTGGAAGCTGCCCACACTATACAACTGTGGTGCGGCTTAATTCTTCGCCTTTGGGAAGCTGCCGCTCTCTCCGTCTCCCGGAGGCGAAGAAGCAGCTTCTTCACGTAAGGAGCATTGTGCCGGTCGCGGTTAGCTCCGGGCAGCGGCTAGTTCCGCAAGATTCCTGGGACAGCCACTTAGCTTCGGAGAGCTCTGTATCTCCATATTCTGCCTCTTTTGTCTCCTAACACTTATCAAAAAGCTTTTCCAGAATGTCATGCATTCAGAAACTGTGCCTGTACTGAAAACATCCCCAAACTTGTTCTAGACGTTTCAAGGAGGTGTGCAGAGTGTATAGAAAGAAGCAATATTGAGTTCTCCAAAATTCCCTTTTACCAATATAATGTGAGTGGAAAATGCAGGAGAGTGGTAAATACTGTTTTCTCTAAGTTTGGAAGCTGCCCATATTATACCAGTTTTGTGCGTCTTGCTTCGTCGCCTTTTGGAAGCTGCCGCTCTCTCCGTCTCCCGCAGGCGAAGAAGCAGCTTCTTCGCGCAAATAGCATTGTGCCGGTTCAGTGAACTCCGGAGAGCGGCTTGTGCCAAAGGATTCCCGGAACAGCCACTTAGCTTCGGAGAGCTCCTAATCTCCGTCTTTGCCTCGCTTCTCGTTTAACACATAGCAAAAAGCTTTTCCACTATGTCCTGCATGGAGAAACTGTGCCAGTACTGAAAACATCCCCAATCTTGTCCAAGACGTTTCGAGGAGGTCTCCAGAGTGTTTAGAAAGAAGCAATATAAAGTTGTCCAAAACTCCTTTTTACCAATATAATGTGAGTGGAAAATACAGGAGAGTGGTAAAGTACTGTTTTCTATAAGTTTGGAAGATGAATACTATCTACCGCTGTAGTGCGGCTTGGTTCGTCTCCTTTTGGAAGCTGCCACTCTCTCCATCTCCCAGAGGCGAAAAACCGTCTTCTTCGCGCAAACAGCATTGTGCCGGTCGCGGTTAGCACCGGGCAGCGGCTTGTGCCGAAAGATGCCCGGGACAGGAACTTATCTTCGGAGAGCTCTGTATCTCCGTCTTCTGCCTCTTTTGTTGCCTAACACTTATCAACAAGCTTTGCCAATATGTCTTGCATAGAAAAACTGCGCCTGAACTTAAAAGATCCCCAATCTTGTTCCACACGTTTCGAGGAGGTCTCCAGAGTGTTTAGCAAGAAGCAATATAGAGATGTCCAAAAATTTTTTTACCAATAAAATGTGAGTGGAAAATGCAAGAGAGTGGTAAAGTACTGTTTTCTATAACTTTGGAAGCTGACTGCTATCTACCGCTGTGGTGCGGCTTGGTTCTTCGCCTTTGGGAAGCTACCGCTCTCTCCATCCCCCGGAGGCGAAAAAGCGGCTTCGTCGCGCAAAGAGCATTTTGCCGGTCGCGGTGAGCTCCGGGCAGCGGCTTGTGCCGAAAGATGAGCGGGACAGCCACTTAGCTTCGGAGAGCTCCTTATCTCCGTCTTTGCCTCGCTCCTCGTTTAACACTTAGCAAAATGATTTTCCAATATGGTTTCCAAGGAGAAACTGTGCCAGTTCCGAAAACGTCCCCAAACTTGTTCTAGAAGTTTCAAGGAGGTGTGCAGAGTGTTTAGAAAGAAGCAATATAGAGTTGTCCAAAACTCCCTTTTACCAATATAATGTGAGTGGAAAATACAGGAGAGTGGTAAAGTACTGTTTTCTAAAAGTGTAGAAGGTGCCCACACTATACCTGAGTGATGCGGCTTAATACTTCGCCTTTTGGAAGCTGCCGCTGTCTCCTGCTCCCGGAGGCGAGGAAGCGGCTTCGTCGCGCAAAGAGCATTGAGCCGGTCGCGGTAAGGTCCGGGCAGCGGCTTGTGCCGAAAGATGTCCGGGACCGCCACTTAGCTTCAGAGAGCTCCTTATCTCCGTCTTTGCCTCGCTTTTCATTTAACACTTAGCAAAATGCTTTTCCTCTATGGCGTGCAAGTAGAAATTGTGACTGTACTGAAAATATCCCCAATCTTGTTCTAGAAGTTTAAAGGAGGTCTGCAGACTGTTTAGCAAGAAGCAATATAGACTTTACCAAAACTCCTTTTTACCAATATCATGTGAGTGGAAAACCTAGGAGAGTGGTAAAGCACTGTTTTCTAAAAGTTTGGAAGCTGCCCACACTATACAACTGTGGTGCGGCTTAATTCTTCGCCTTTGGGAAGCTGCCGCTCTCTCCGTCTCCCGGAGGCGAAGAAGCAGCTTCTTCACGTAAGGAGCATTGTGCCGGTCGCGGTTAGCTCCGGGCAGCGGCTAGTTCCGCAAGATTCCTGGGACAGCCACTTAGCTTCGGAGAGCTCTGTATCTCCATATTCTGCCTCTTTTGTCTCCTAACACTTATCAAAAAGCTTTTCCAGAATGTCATGCATTCAGAAACTGTGCCAGTACTGAAAACATCCCCAAACTTGTTCTAGACGTTTCAAGGAGGTGTGCAGAGTGTATAGAAAGAAGCAATATTGAGTTCTCCAAAATTCCCTTTTACCAATATAATGTGAGTGGAAAATGCAGGAGAGTGGTAAATACTGTTTTCTCTAAGTTTGGAAGCTGCCCATATTATACCAGTTTTGTGCGTCTTGCTTCGTCGCCTTTTGGAAGCTGCCGCTCTCTCCGTCTCCCGCAGGCGAAGAAGCAGCTTCTTCGCGCAAATAGCATTGTGCCGGTTCAGTGAACTCCGGAGAGCGGCTTGTGCCAAAGGATTCCCGGAACAGCCACTTAGTTTCGGAGAGCTCCTAATCTCTGTCTTTGCCTCGCTTCTCGTTTAACACTTAGCAAAAAGCTTTTCCACTATGTCTTGCATGGAGAAACTGTGCCAGTACGGAAAACATCCCCAATCTTGTCCAAGACGTTTCGAGGAGGTCTCCAGAGTGTTTAGAAAGAAGCAATATAGAGTTGTCCAAAACTCCTTTTTACCAATATAATGTGAGTGGAAAATACAGGAGAGTGGTAAAGTACTGTTTTCTATAAGTTTGGAAGATGAATACTATCTACCGCTGTAGTGCGGCTTGGTTCGTCGCCTTTTGGAAGCTGCCACTCTCTCCATCTCCCAGAGGCGAAAAACCGTCTTCTTCGCGCAAACAGCATTGTGCCGGTCGCGGTTAGCACCGGGCAGCGGCTTGTGCCGAAAGATGCCCGGGACAGGAACTTATCTTCGGAGAGCTCTGTATCTCCGTCTTCTGCCTCTTTTGTTGCCTAACACTTATCAACAAGCTTTGCCAATATGTCTTGCATAGAAAAACTGCGCCTGAACTTAAAAGATCCCCAATCTTGTTCCACACGTTTCGAGGAGGTCTCCAGAGTGTTTAGCAAGAAGCAATATAGAGATGTCCAAAAATTTTTTTACCAATAAAATGTGAGTGGAAAATGCAAGAGAGTGGTAAAGTACTGTTTTCTATAACTTTGGAAGCTGACTGCTATCTACCGCTGTGGTGCGGCTTGGTTCTTCGCCTTTGGGAAGCTACCGCTCTCTCCACCTCCCGGAGGCGAAAAAGCGGCTTCGTCGCGCAAAGAGCATTTTGCCGGTCGCGGTGAGCTCCGGGCAGCGGCTTGTGCCGAAAGATGAGCGGGACAGCCACTTAGTTTCGGAGAGCTCCTAATCTCCATCTTTGCCTCGCTTCTCGTTTAACAATTAGCAAAAAGCTTTTCCACTATGTCTTGCATGGACAAACTGTGCCAGTACTGAAAACATCCCCAATCTTGTCCAAGATGTTTCGAGGAGGTCTCCAGAGTGTTTAGAAAGAAGCAATATAAAGTTGTCCAAAACTCCTTTTTACCAATATAATGTGAGTGGAAAATACAGGAGAGTGGTAAAGTACTGTTTTCTATAAGTTTGGAAGATGAATACTATCTACCGCTGTGGTGCGGCTTGGTTCGCCGCCTTTTGGAAGCTGCCACTCTCTCCATCTCCCAGAGGCGAAAAACCGTCTTCTTCGCGCAAACAGCATTGTGCCGGTCGCGGTTAGCACCGGGCAGCGGCTTGTGCCGAAAGATTCCCGGGACAGGAACTTATCTTCGGAGAGCTCCTTATCTCCGTCTTCTGCCTCTTTTGTTGCCTAACACTTATCAACAAGCTTTGCCAATATGTCTTGCATAGAAAAACTGCGCCTGAACTTAAAAGATCCCCAATCTTGTTCAAGACGTTTCGAGGAGGTCTCCAGAGTGTTTAGCAAGAAGCAATATAGAGATGTCCAAAAATTTTTTTACCAATAAAATGTGAGTGGAAAATGCAAGAGAGTGGTAAAGTACTGTTTTCTATAACTTTGGAAGCTGACTGCTATCTACCGCTGTGGTGCGGCTTGGTTCTTCGCCTTTGGGAAGCTACCGCTCTCTCCACCTCCCGGAGGCGAAAAAGCGGCTTCGTCGCGCAAAGAGCATTTTGCCGGTCGCGGTGAGCTCCGGGCAGCGGCTTGTGCCGAAAGATGTCCGGGACCGCCACTTAGCTTCAGAGAGCTCCTTATCTCCGTCTTTGCCTCGCTTTTCATTTAACACTTAGCAAAACGCTTTTCCTCTATGGCGTGCAAGTAGAAATTGTGACTGTACTGAAAATATCCCCAATCTTGTTCTAGAAGTTTAAAGGAGGTCTGCAGACTGTTTAGCAAGAAGCAATATAGACTTGTCCAAAACTCCTTTTTACCAATATAATGTGAGTGGAAAACTCAGGAGAGTGGTAAAGCACTGTTTTCTAAAAGTTTGGAAGCTGCCCACACTATACAACTGTGGTGCGGCTTAATTCTTCGCCTTTGGGAAGCTGCCGCTCTCTCCGTCTCCCGGAGGCGAAGAAGCAGCTTCTTCGCGTAAGGAGCATTGTGCCGGTCGCGGTTAGCTCCGGGCAGCGGCTAGTTCCGCAAGATGCCTGGGACAGCCACTTAGCTTCGGAGAGCTCTGTATCTCCATATTCTGCCTCTTTTGTCTCCTAACACTTATCAAAAAGCTTTTCCAGAATGTCATGCATTCAGAAACTGTGCCAGTACTGAAAACATCCCCAAACTTGTTCTAGACGTTTCAAGGAGGTGTGCAGAGTGTATAGAAAGAAGCAATATTGAGTTCTCCAAAATTCCCTTTTACCAATATAATGTGAGTGGAAAATGCAGGAGAGTGGTAAATACTGTTTTCTCTAAGTTTGGAAGCTGCCCATATTATACCAGTTTTGTGCGTCTTGCTTCGTCGCCTTTTGGAAGCTGCCGCTCTCTCCGTCTCCCGCAGGCGAAGAAGCAGCTTCTTCGCGCAAATAGCATTGTGCCGGTTCAGTGAACTCCGGAGAGCGGCTTGTGCCAAAGGATTCCCGGAACAGCCACTTAGCTTCGGAGAGCTCCTAATCTCCGTCTTTGCCTCGCTTCTCGTTTAACAATTAGCAAAAAGCTTTTCCACTATGTCTTGCATGGAGAAACTGTGCCAGTACTGAAAACATCCCCAATCTTGTCCAAGACGTTTCGAGGATGTCTCCAGAGTGTTTAGAAAGAAGCAATATAGAGTTGTCCAAAACTCCTTTTTACCAATATAATGTGAGTGGAAAATACAGGAGAGTGGTAAAGTACTGTTTTCTATACGTTTGGAAGATGAATACTATCTACCGCTGTAGTGCGGCTTGGTTCGTCGCCTTTTGGAAGCTGCCACTCTCTCCATCTCCCAGAGGCGAAAAACCGTCTTCTTCGCGCAAACAGCATTGTGCCGGTCGCGGTTAGCACCGGGCAGCGGCTTGTGCCGAAAGATGCCCGGCACAGGAACTTATCTTCGGAGAGCTCTGTATCTCCGTCTTCTGCCTCTTTTGTTGCCTAACACTTATCAACAAGCTTTGCCAATATGTCTTGCATAGAAAAACTGCGCCTGAACTTAAAATATCCCCAATCTTGTTCCACACGTTTCGAGGAGGTCTCCAGAGTGTTTAGCAAGAAGCAATATAGAGATGTCCAAAAATTTTTTTACCAATAAAATGTGAGTGGAAAATGCAAGAGAGTGGAAAAGTACTGTTTTCTATAACTTTGGAAGCTGACTGCTATCTACCGCTGTGGTGCGGCTTGGTTCTTCGCCTTTGGGAAGCTACCGCTCTCTCCACCTCCCGGAGGCGAAAAAGCGGCTTCGTCGCGCAAAGAGCATTTTGCCGGTCGCGGTGAGCTCCGGGCAGCGGCTTGTGCCGAAAGATGAGCGGGACAGCCACTTAGCTTCGGAGAGCTCCTTATCTCCGTCTTTGCCTCGCTCCTCGTTTAACACTTAGCAAAACGATTTTCCAATATGGTTTCCAAGGAGAAACTGTGCCAGTTCCGAAAACGTCCCCAAACTTGTTCTAGAAGTTTCAAGGAGGTGTGCAGAGTGTTTAGAAAGAAGCAATATAGAGTTGTCCAAAACTCCCTTTTACCAATATAATGTGAGTGGAAAATACAGGAGAGTGGTAAAGTACTGTTTTCTAAAAGTGTAGAAGGTGCCCACACTATACCTGAGTGATGCGGCTTAATACTTCGCCTTTTGGAAGCTGCCGCTTTCTCCTGCTCCCGGAGGCGAAAAAGCGGCTTCGTCGCGCAAAGAGCATTGAGCCGGTCGCGGTAAGGTCCGGGCAGCGGCTTGTGCCGAAAGATGTCCGGGACCGCCACTTAGCTTCAGAGAGCTCCTTATCTCCGTCTTTGCCTCGCTTTTCATTTAACACTTAGCAAAACGCTTTTCCTCTATGGCGTGCAAGTAGAAATTGTGACTGTACTGAAAATATCCCCAATCTTGTTCTAGAAGTTTAAAGGAGGTCTGCAGACTGTTTAGCAAGAAGCAATATAGACTTGTCCAAAACTCCTTTTTACCAATATAATGTGAGTGGAAAACTCAGGAGAGTGGTAAAGCACTGTTTTCTAAAAGTTTGGAAGCTGCCCACACTATACAACTGTGGTGCGGCTTAATTCTTCGCCTTTGGGAAGCTGCCGCTCTCTCCGTCTCCCGGAGGCGAAGAAGCAGCTTCTTCGCGTAAGGAGCATTGTGCCGGTCGCGGTTAGCTCCGGGCAGCGGCTAGTTCCGCAAGATGCCTGGGACAGCCACTTAGCTTCGGAGAGCTCTGTATCTCCATATTCTGCCTCTTTTGTCTCCTAACACTTATCAAAAAGCTTTTCCAGAATGTCATGCATTCAGAAACTGTGCCAGTACTGAAAACATCCCCAAACTTGTTCTAGACGTTTCAAGGAGGTGTGCAGAGTGTATAGAAAGAAGCAATATTGAGTTCTCCAAAATTCCCTTTTACCAATATAATGTGAGTGGAAAATGCAGGAGAGTGGTAAATACTGTTTTCTCTAAGTTTGGAAGCTGCCCATATTATACCAGTTTTGTGCGTCTTGCTTCGTCGCCTTTTGGAAGCTGCCGCTCTCTCCGTCTCCCGCAGGCGAAGAAGCAGCTTCTTCGCGCAAATAGCATTGTGCCGGTTCAGTGAACTCCGGAGAGCGGCTTGTGCCAAAGGATTCCCGGAACAGCCACTTAGTTTCGGAGAGCTCCTAATCTCCGTCTTTGCCTCGCTTCTCGTTTAACAATTAGCAAAAAGCTTTTCCACTATGTCTTGCATGGAGAAACTGTGCCAGTACTGAAAACATCCCCAATCTTGTCCAAGACGTTTCGAGGAGGTCTCCAGAGGGTTTTAGAAAGAAGCAATATAAAGTTGTCCAAAACTCCTTTTTACCAATATAATGTGAGTGGAAAATACAGGAGAGTGGTAAAGTACTGTTTTCTATAAGTTTGGAAGATGAATACTATCTACCGCTGTGGTGCGGCTTGGTTCGCCGCCTTTTGGAAGCTGCCACTCTCTCCATCTCCCAGAGGCGAAAAACCGTCTTCTTCGCGCAAACAGCATTGTGCCGGTCGCGGTTAGCACCGGGCAGCGGCTTGTGCCGAAAGATGCCCGGGACAGGAACTTATCTTCGGAGAGCTCCTTATCTCCGTCTTCTGCCTCTTTTGTTGCCTAACACTTATCAACAAGCTTTGCCAATATGTCTTGCATAGAAAAACTGCGCCTGAACTTAAAAGATCCCCAATCTTGTTCCACACGTTTCGAGGAGGTCTCCAGAGTGTTTAGCAAGAAGCAATATAGAGATGTCCAAAAATTTTTTTACCAATAAAATGTGAGTGGAAAATGCAAGAGAGTGGTAAAGTACTGTTTTCTATAACTTTGGAAGCTGACTGCTTTCTACCGCTGTGGTGCGGCTTGGTTCTTCGCCTTTGGGAAGCTACCGCTCTCTCCATCTCCCGGAGGCGAAAAAGCGGCTTCGTCGCGCAAAGAGCATTTTGCCGGTCGCGGTGAGCTCCGGGCAGCGGCTTGTCCCGAAAGATGAGCGGGACAGCCACTTAGCTTCGGAGAGCTCCTTATCTCCGTCTTTGCCTCGCTCCTCGTTTAACACTTAGCAAAACGATTTTCCAATATGGTTTCCAAGGAGAAACTGTGCCAGTTCCGAAAACGTCCCCAAACTTGTTCTAGAAGTTTCAAGGAGGTGTGCAGAGTGTTTAGAAAGAAGCAATATAGAGTTGTCCAAAACTCCCTTTTACCAATATAATGTGAGTGGAAAATACAGGAGAGTGGTAAAGTACTGTTTTCTAAAAGTGTAGAAGGTGCCCACACTATACCTGAGTGATGCGGCTTAATACTTCGCCTTTTGGAAGCTGCCGCTGTCTCCTGCTCCCGGAGGCGAGGAAGCGGCTTCGTCGCGCAAAGAGCATTGAGCCGGTCGCGGTAAGGTCCGGGCAGCGGCTTGTGCCGAAAGATGTCCGGGACCGCCACTTAGCTTCAGAGAGCTCCTTATCTCCGTCTTTGCCTCGCTTTTCATTTAACACTTAGCAAAACGCTTTTCCTCTATGGCGTGCAAGTAGAAATTGTGACAGTACTGAAAATATCCCCAATCTTGTTCTAGAAGTTTAAAGGAGGTCTGCAGACTGTTTAGCAAGAAGCAATATAGACTTTTCCAAAACTCCTTTTTACCAATATCATGTGAGTGGAAAACCTAGGAGAGTGGTAAAGCACTGTTTTCTAAAAGTTTGGAAGCTGCCCACACTATACAACTGTGGTGCGGCTTAATTCTTCGCCTTTGGGAAGCTGCCGCTCTCTCCGTCTCCCGGAGGCGAAGAAGCAGCTTCTTCGCGTAAGGAGCATTGTGCCGGTCGCGGTTAGCTCCGGGCAGCGGCTAGTTCCGCAAGATGCCTGGGACAGCCACTTAGCTTCGGAGAGCTCTGTATCTCCATATTCTGCCTCTTTTGTCTCCTAACACTTATCAAAAAGCTTTTCCAGAATGTCATGCATTCAGAAACTGTGCCTGTACTGAAAACATCCCCAAACTTGTTCTAGACGTTTCAAGGAGGTGTGCAGAGTGTATAGAAAGAAGCAATATTGAGTTCTCCAAAATTCCCTTTTACCAATATAATGTGAGTGGAAAATGCAGGAGAGTGGTAAATACTGTTTTCTCTAAGTTTGGAAGCTGCCCATATTATACCAGTTTTGTGCGTCTTGCTTCGTCGCCTTTTGGAAGCTGCCGCTCTCTCCGTCTCCCGCAGGCGAAGAAGCAGCTTCTTCGCGCAAATAGCATTGTGCCGGTTCAGTGAACTCCGGAGAGCGGCTTGTGCCAAAGGATTCCCGGAACAGCCACTTAGCTTCGGAGAGCTCCTAATCTCCGTCTTTGACTCGCTTCTCGTTTAACACTTAGCAAAAAGCTTTTCCACTATGTCCTGCATGGAGAAACTGTGCCAGTACTGAAAACATCCCCAATATTGTCCAAGACGTTTCGAGGAGGTCTCCAGAGTGTTTAGAAAGAAGCAATATAGAGTTGTCCAAAACTCCTTTTTACCAATATAATGTGAGTGGAAAATACAGGAGAGTGGTAAAGTACTGTTTTCTATAAGTTTGGAAGATGAATACTATCTACCGCTGTGGTGCGGCTTGGTTCGTCGCCTTTTGGAAGCTGCCACTCTCTCCATCTCCCAGAGGTGAAAAACCGTCTTCTTCGCGCAAACAGCATTGTGCCGGTCGCGGTTAGCACCGGGCAGCGGCTTGTGCCGAAAGATGCCCGGGACAGGAACTTATCTTCGGAGAGCTCTGTATCTCCGTCTTCTGCCTCTTTTGTTGCCTAACACTTATCAACAAGCTTTGCCAATATGTCTTGCATAGAAAAACTGCGCCTGAACTTAAAATATCCCCAATCTTGTTCCACACGTTTCGAGGAGGTCTCCAGAGTGTTTAGCAAGAAGCAATATAGAGATGTCCAAAAATTTTTTTACCAATAAAATGTGAGTGGAAAATGCAAGAGAGTGGAAAAGTACTGTTTTCTATAACTTTGGAAGCTGACTGCTATCTACCGCTGTGGTGCGGCTTGGTTCTTCGCCTTTGGGAAGCTACCGCTCTCTCCACCTCCCGGAGGCGAAAAAGCGGCTTCGTCGCGCAAAGAGCATTTTGCCGGTCGCGGTGAGCTCCGGGCAGCGGCTTGTGCCGAAAGATGAGCGGGACAGCCACTTAGCTTCGGAGAGCTCCTTATCTCCGTCTTTGCCTCGCTCCTCGTTTAACACTTAGCAAAACGATTTTCCAATATGGTTTCCAAGGAGAAACTGTGCCAGTTCCGAAAACGTCCCCAAACTTGTTCTAGAAGTTTCAAGGAGGTGTGCAGAGTGTTTAGAAAGAAGCAATATAGAGTTGTCCAAAACTCCCTTTTACCAATATAATGTGAGTGGAAAATACAGGAGAGTGGTAAAGTACTGTTTTCTAAAAGTGTAGAAGGTGCCCACACTATACCTGAGTGAGGCGGCTTAATTCTTCGCCTTTTGGAAGCTGCCGCTCTCTCCTGCTCCCGGAGGCGAGGAAGCGGCTTCGTCGCGCGAAGAGCGTTGAGCCGGTCGCGGTAAGGTCCGGGCAGCGGCTTGTGCCGCAAGATGCCCGGGACCGCCACTTAGCTTCAGAGAGCTCCTTATCTCCGTCTTTGCCTCGCTTTTCATTTAACACTTAGCAAAAAGCTTTTCCTCTATGGCGTGCAAGTAGAAATTGTGACTGTACTGAAAATATCCCCAATCTTGTTCTAGAAGTTTAAAGGAGGTCTGCAGACTGTTTAGCAAGAAGCAATATAGACTTGTCCAAAACTCCTTTTTACCAATATCATGTGAGTGGAAAACCTAGGAGAGAGGTAAACACTGTTTTCTAAAAGTTTGGAAGCTGCCCACACTATACAACTGTGGTGCGGCTTAATTCTTCGCCTTTGGGAAGCTGCCGCTCTCTCCATCTCCCGGAGGCGAAGAAGCAGCTTCTTCGCGTAAGGAGCATTGTGCCGGTCGCGGTTAGCTCCGGGCAGCGGCTTGTGCCGAAAGATGCCCGGCACAGGAACATATCTTCGGAGAGCTCTGTATCTCCATATTCTGCCTCTTTTGTCGCCTAACACTTATCAAAAAGCATTTCCAGAATGTCATGCATTCAGAAACTGTGCCTGTACTGAAAACATCCCCAAACTTGTTCTAGACGTTTCAAGGAGGTGTGCAGAGTGTATAGAAAGAAGCAATATTGAGTTCTCCAAAATTCCCTTTTACCAATATAATGTGAGTGGAAAATGCAGGAGAGTGGTAAATACTGTTTTCTCTAAGTTTGGAAGCTGCCCATATTATACCAGTTTTGTGCGTCTTGCTTCGTCGCCTTTTGGAAGCTGCCGCTCTCTCCGTCTCCCGCAGGCGAAGAAGCAGCTTCTTCGCGCAAATAGCATTGTGCCGGTTCAGTGAACTCCGGAGAGCGGCTTGTGCCAAAGGATTCCCGGAACAGCCACTTAGCTTCGGAGAGCTCCTAATCTCCGACTTTGCCTCGCTTCTCGTTTAACATTTAGCAAAAAGCTTTTCCACTATGTCTTGCATGGAGAAACTGTGCCAGTACTGAAAACATCCCCAATCTTGTCCAAGACGTTTCGAGGAGGTCTCCAGAGTGTTTAGAAAGAAGCAATATAGAGTTGTCCAAAACTCCTTTTTACCAATATAATGTGAGTGGAAAATACAGGAGAGTGGTAAAGTACTGTTTTCTATAAGTTTGGAAGATGAATACTATCTACCGCTGTAGTCCGGCTTGGTTCGTCGCCTTTTGGAAGCTGCCACTCTCTCCATCTCCCAGAGGCGAAAAACCGTCTTCTTCGCGCAAACAGCATTGTGCCGGTCGCGGTTAGCACCGGGCAGCGGCTTGTGCCGAAAGATGCCCGGGACAGGAACTTATCTTCGGAGAGCTCTGTATCTCCGTCTTCTGCCTCTTTTGTTGCCTAACACTTATCAACAAGCTTTGCCAATATGTCTTGCATAGAAAAACTGCGCCTGAACTTAAAAGATCCCCAATCTTGTTCAAGACGTTTCGAGGAGGTCTCCAGAGTGTTTAGCAAGAAGCAATATAGAGATGTCCAAAAATTTTTTTACCAATAAAATGTGAGTGGAAAATGCAAGAGAGTGGTAAAGTACTGTTTTCTATAACTTTGGAAGCTGACTGCTATCTACCGCTGTGGTGCGGCTTGGTTCTTCGCCTTTGGGAAGCTACCGCTCTCTCCACCTCCCGGAGGCGAAAAAGCGGCTTCGTCGCGCAAAGAGCATTTTGCCGGTCGCGGTGAGCTCCGGGCAGCGGCTTGTGCCGAAAGATGAGCGGGACAGCCACTTAGCTTCGGAGAGCTCCTTATCTCCGTCTTTGCCTCGCTCCTCGTTTAACACTTAGCAAAACGATTTTCCAATATGGTTTCCAAGGAGAAACTGTGCCAGTTCCGAAAACGTCCCCAAACTTGTTCTAGAAGTTTCAAGGAGGTGTGCAGAGTGTTTAGAAAGAAGCAATATAGAGTTGTCCAAAACTCCCTTTTACCAATATAATGTGAGTGGAAAATACAGGAGAGTGGTAAAGTACTGTTTTCTAAAAGTGTAGAAGGTGCCCACACTATACCTGAGTGATGCGGCTTAATACTTCGCCTTTTGGAAGCTGCCGCTGTCTCCTGCTCCCGGAGGCGAGGAAGCGGCTTCGTCGCGCAAAGAGCATTGAGCCGGTCGCGGTAAGGTCCGGGCAGCGGCTTGTGCCGAAAGATGTCCGGGACCGCCACTTAGCTTCAGAGAGCTCCTTATCTCCGTCTTTGCCTCGCTTTTCATTTAACACTTAGCAAAACGCTTTTCCTCTATGGCGTGCAAGTAGAAATTGTGACAGTACTGAAAATATCCCCAATCTTGTTCTAGAAGTTTAAAGGAGGTCTGCAGACTGTTTAGCAAGAAGCAATATAGACTTTTCCAAAACTCCTTTTTACCAATATCATGTGAGTGGAAAACCTAGGAGAGTGGTAAAGCACTGTTTTCTAAAGGTTTGGAAGCTGCCCACACTATACAACTGTGGTGCGGCTTAATTCTTCGCCTTTGGGAAGCTGCCGCTCTCTCCGTCTCCCGGAGGCGAAGAAGCAGCTTCTTCGCGTAAGGAGCATTGTGCCGGTCGCGGTTAGCTCCGGGCAGCGGCTAGTTCCGCAAGATGCCTGGGACAGCCACTTAGCTTCGGAGAGCTCTGTATCTCCATATTCTGCCTCTTTTGTCTCCTAACACTTATCAAAAAGCTTTTCCAGAATGTCATGCATTCAGAAACTGTGCCTGTACTGAAAACATCCCAAAACTTGTTCTAGACGTTTCAAGGAGGTGTGCAGAGTGTATAGAAAGAAGCAATATTGAGTTCTCCAAAATTCCCTTTTACCAATATAATGTGAGTGGAAAATGCAGGAGAGTGGTAAATACTGTTTTCTCTAAGTTTGGAAGCTGCCCATATTATACCAGTTTTGTGCGTCTTGCTTCGTCGCCTTTTGGAAGCTGCCGCTCTCTCCGTCTCCCGCAGGCGAAGAAGCAGCTTCTTCGCGCAAATAGCATTGTGCCGGTTCAGTGAACTCCGGAGAGCGGCTTGTGCCAAAGGATTCCCGGAACAGCCACTTAGCTTCGGAGAGCTCCTAATCTCCGTCTTTGACTCGCTTCTCGTTTAACACTTAGCAAAAATCTTTTCCACTATGTCTTGCATGGAGAAACTGTGCCAGTACTGAAAACATCCCCAATCTTGTCCAAGACGTTTCGAGGAGGTCTCCAGAGTGTTTAGAAAGAAGCAATATAGAGTTGTCCAAAACTCCTTTTTACCAATATAATGTGAGTGGAAAATACAGGAGAGTGGTAAAGTACTGTTTTCTATACGTTTGGAAGATGAATACTATCTACCGCTGTAGTGCGGCTTGGTTCGTCGCCTTTTGGAAGCTGCCACTCTCTCCATCTCCCAGAGGCGAAAAACCGTCTTCTTCGCGCAAACAGCATTGTGCCGGTCGCGGTTAGCACCGGGCAGCGGCTTGTGCCGAAAGATGCCCGGCACAGGAACTTATCTTCGGAGAGCTCTGTATCTCCGTCTTCTGCCTCTTTTGTTGCCTAACACTTATCAACAAGCTTTGCCAATATGTCTTGCATAGAAAAACTGCGCCTGAACTTAAAATATCCCCAATCTTGTTCCACACGTTTCGAGGAGGTCTCCAGAGTGTTTAGCAAGAAGCAATATAGAGATGTCCAAAAATTTTTTTACCAATAAAATGTGAGTGGAAAATGCAAGAGAGTGGAAAAGTACTGTTTTCTATAACTTTGGAAGCTGACTGCTATCTACCGCTGTGGTGCGGCTTGGTTCTTCGCCTTTGGGAAGCTACCGCTCTCTCCACCTCCCGGAGGCGAAAAAGCGGCTTCGTCGCGCAAAGAGCATTTTGCCGGTCGCGGTGAGCTCCGGGCAGCGGCTTGTGCCGAAAGATGAGCGGGACAGCCACTTAGCTTCGGAGAGCTCCTTATCTCCGTCTTTGCCTCGCTCCTCGTTTAACACTTAGCAAAACGATTTTCCAATATGGTTTCCAAGGAGAAACTGTGCCAGTTCCGAAAACGTCCCCAAACTTGTTCTAGAAGTTTCAAGGAGGTGTGCAGAGTGTTTAGAAAGAAGCAATATAGAGTTGTCCAAAACTCCCTTTTACCAATATAATGTGAGTGGAAAATACAGGAGAGTGGTAAAGTACTGTTTTCTAAAAGTGTAGAAGGTGCCCACACTATACCTGAGTGATGCGGCTTAATACTTCGCCTTTTGGAAGCTGCCGCTGTCTCCTGCTCCCGGAGGCGAGGAAGCGGCTTCGTCGCGCAAAGAGCATTGAGCCGGTCGCGGTAAGGTCCGGGCAGCGGCTTGTGCCGAAAGATGTCCGGGACCGCCACTTAGCTTCAGAGAGCTCCTTATCTCCGTCTTTGCCTCGCTTTTCATTTAACACTTAGCAAAACGCTTTTCCTCTATGGCGTGCAAGTAGAAATTGTGACAGTACTGAAAATATCCCCAATCTTGTTCTAGAAGTTTAAAGGAGGTCTGCAGACTGTTTAGCAAGAAGCAATATAGACTTTTCCAAAACTCCTTTTTACCAATATCATGTGAGTGGAAAACCTAGGAGAGTGGTAAAGCACTGTTTTCTAAAAGTTTGGAAGCTGCCCACACTATACAACTGTGGTGCGGCTTAATTCTTCGCCTTTGGGAAGCTGCCGCTCTCTCCGTCTCCCGGAGGCGAAGAAGCAGCTTCTTCGCGTAAGGAGCATTGTGCCGGTCGCGGTTAGCTCCGGGCAGCGGCTAGTTCCGCAAGATGCCTGGGACAGCCACTTAGCTTCGGAGAGCTCTGTATCTCCATATTCTGCCTCTTTTGTCTCCTAACACTTATCAAAAAGCTTTTCCAGAATGTCATGCATTCAGAAACTGTGCCTGTACTGAAAACATCCCCAAACTTGTTCTAGACGTTTCAAGGAGGTGTGCAGAGTGTATAGAAAGAAGCAATATTGAGTTCTCCAAAATTCCCTTTTACCAATATAATGTGAGTGGAAAATGCAGGAGAGTGGTAAATACTGTTTTCTCTAAGTTTGGAAGCTGCCCATATTATACCAGTTTTGTGCGTCTTGCTTCGTCGCCTTTTGGAAGCTGCCGCTCTCTCCGTCTCCCGCAGGCGAAGAAGCAGCTTCTTCGCGCAAATAGCATTGTGCCGGTTCAGTGAACTCCGGAGAGCGGCTTGTGCCAAAGGATTCCCGGAACAGCCACTTAGCTTCGGAGAGCTCCTAATCTCCGTCTTTGACTCGCTTCTCGTTTAACACTTAGCAAAAAGCTTTTCCACTATGTCCTGCATGGAGAAACTGTGCCAGTACTGAAAACATCCCCAATATTGTCCAAGACGTTTCGAGGAGGTCTCCAGAGTGTTTAGAAAGAAGCAATATAGAGTTGTCCAAAACTCCTTTTTACCAATATAATGTGAGTGGAAAATACAGGAGAGTGGTAAAGTACTGTTTTCTATAAGTTTGGAAGATGAATACTATCTACCGCTGTGGTGCGGCTTGGTTCGTCGCCTTTTGGAAGCTGCCACTCTCTCCATCTCCCAGAGGTGAAAAACCGTCTTCTTCGCGCAAACAGCATTGTGCCGGTCGCGGTTAGCACCGGGCAGCGGCTTGTGCCGAAAGATGCCCGGGACAGGAACTTATCTTCGGAGAGCTCTGTATCTCCGTCTTCTGCCTCTTTTGTTGCCTAACACTTATCAACAAGCTTTGCCAATATGTCTTGCATAGAAAAACTGCGCCTGAACTTAAAATATCCCCAATCTTGTTCCACACGTTTCGAGGAGGTCTCCAGAGTGTTTAGCAAGAAGCAATATAGAGATGTCCAAAAATTTTTTTACCAATAAAATGTGAGTGGAAAATGCAAGAGAGTGGAAAAGTACTGTTTTCTATAACTTTGGAAGCTGACTGCTATCTACCGCTGTGGTGCGGCTTGGTTCTTCGCCTTTGGGAAGCTACCGCTCTCTCCACCTCCCGGAGGCGAAAAAGCGGCTTCGTCGCGCAAAGAGCATTTTGCCGGTCGCGGTGAGCTCCGGGCAGCGGCTTGTGCCGAAAGATGAGCGGGACAGCCACTTAGCTTCGGAGAGCTCCTTATCTCCGTCTTTGCCTCGCTCCTCGTTTAACACTTAGCAAAACGATTTTCCAATATGGTTTCCAAGGAGAAACTGTGCCAGTTCCGAAAACGTCCCCAAACTTGTTCTAGAAGTTTCAAGGAGGTGTGCAGAGTGTTTAGAAAGAAGCAATATAGAGTTGTCCAAAACTCCCTTTTACCAATATAATGTGAGTGGAAAATACAGGAGAGTGGTAAAGTACTGTTTTCTAAAAGTGTAGAAGGTGCCCACACTATACCTGAGTGAGGCGGCTTAATTCTTCGCCTTTTGGAAGCTGCCGCTCTCTCCTGCTCCCGGAGGCGAGGAAGCGGCTTCGTCGCGCGAAGAGCGTTGAGCCGGTCGCGGTAAGGTCCGGGCAGCGGCTTGTGCCGCAAGATGCCCGGGACCGCCACTTAGCTTCAGAGAGCTCCTTATCTCCGTCTTTGCCTCGCTTTTCATTTAACACTTAGCAAAAAGCTTTTCCTCTATGGCGTGCAAGTAGAAATTGTGACTGTACTGAAAATATCCCCAATCTTGTTCTAGAAGTTTAAAGGAGGTCTGCAGACTGTTTAGCAAGAAGCAATATAGACTTGTCCAAAACTCCTTTTTACCAATATCATGTGAGTGGAAAACCTAGGAGAGAGGTAAACACTGTTTTCTAAAAGTTTGGAAGCTGCCCACACTATACAACTGTGGTGCGGCTTAATTCTTCGCCTTTGGGAAGCTGCCGCTCTCTCCATCTCCCGGAGGCGAAGAAGCAGCTTCTTCGCGTAAGGAGCATTGTGCCGGTCGCGGTTAGCTCCGGGCAGCGGCTTGTGCCGAAAGATGCCCGGCACAGGAACATATCTTCGGAGAGCTCTGTATCTCCATATTCTGCCTCTTTTGTCGCCTAACACTTATCAAAAAGCATTTCCAGAATGTCATGCATTCAGAAACTGTGCCTGTACTGAAAACATCCCCAAACTTGTTCTAGACGTTTCAAGGAGGTGTGCAGAGTGTATAGAAAGAAGCAATATTGAGTTCTCCAAAATTCCCTTTTACCAATATAATGTGAGTGGAAAATGCAGGAGAGTGGTAAATACTGTTTTCTCTAAGTTTGGAAGCTGCCCATATTATACCAGTTTTGTGCGTCTTGCTTCGTCGCCTTTTGGAAGCTGCCGCTCTCTCCGTCTCCCGCAGGCGAAGAAGCAGCTTCTTCGCGCAAATAGCATTGTGCCGGTTCAGTGAACTCCGGAGAGCGGCTTGTGCCAAAGGATTCCCGGAACAGCCACTTAGCTTCGGAGAGCTCCTAATCTCCGACTTTGCCTCGCTTCTCGTTTAACATTTAGCAAAAAGCTTTTCCACTATGTCTTGCATGGAGAAACTGTGCCAGTACTGAAAACATCCCCAATCTTGTCCAAGACGTTTCGAGGAGGTCTCCAGAGTGTTTAGAAAGAAGCAATATAGAGTTGTCCAAAACTCCTTTTTACCAATATAATGTGAGTGGAAAATACAGGAGAGTGGTAAAGTACTGTTTTCTATAAGTTTGGAAGATGAATACTATCTACCGCTGTAGTCCGGCTTGGTTCGTCGCCTTTTGGAAGCTGCCACTCTCTCCATCTCCCAGAGGCGAAAAACCGTCTTCTTCGCGCAAACAGCATTGTGCCGGTCGCGGTTAGCACCGGGCAGCGGCTTGTGCCGAAAGATGCCCGGGACAGGAACTTATCTTCGGAGAGCTCTGTATCTCCGTCTTCTGCCTCTTTTGTTGCCTAACACTTATCAACAAGCTTTGCCAATATGTCTTGCATAGAAAAACTGCGCCTGAACTTAAAAGATCCCCAATCTTGTTCAAGACGTTTCGAGGAGGTCTCCAGAGTGTTTAGCAAGAAGCAATATAGAGATGTCCAAAAATTTTTTTACCAATAAAATGTGAGTGGAAAATGCAAGAGAGTGGTAAAGTACTGTTTTCTATAACTTTGGAAGCTGACTGCTATCTACCGCTGTGGTGCGGCTTGGTTCTTCGCCTTTGGGAAGCTACCGCTCTCTCCACCTCCCGGAGGCGAAAAAGCGGCTTCGTCGCGCAAAGAGCATTTTGCCGGTCGCGGTGAGCTCCGGGCAGCGGCTTGTGCCGAAAGATGAGCGGGACAGCCACTTAGCTTCGGAGAGCTCCTTATCTCCGTCTTTGCCTCGCTCCTCGTTTAACACTTAGCAAAACGATTTTCCAATATGGTTTCCAAGGAGAAACTGTGCCAGTTCCGAAAACGTCCCCAAACTTGTTCTAGAAGTTTCAAGGAGGTGTGCAGAGTGTTTAGAAAGAAGCAATATAGAGTTGTCCAAAACTCCCTTTTACCAATATAATGTGAGTGGAAAATACAGGAGAGTGGTAAAGTACTGTTTTCTAAAAGTGTAGAAGGTGCCCACACTATACCTGAGTGATGCGGCTTAATACTTCGCCTTTTGGAAGCTGCCGCTGTCTCCTGCTCCCGGAGGCGAGGAAGCGGCTTCGTCGCGCAAAGAGCATTGAGCCGGTCGCGGTAAGGTCCGGGCAGCGGCTTGTGCCGAAAGATGTCCGGGACCGCCACTTAGCTTCAGAGAGCTCCTTATCTCCGTCTTTGCCTCGCTTTTCATTTAACACTTAGCAAAACGCTTTTCCTCTATGGCGTGCAAGTAGAAATTGTGACAGTACTGAAAATATCCCCAATCTTGTTCTAGAAGTTTAAAGGAGGTCTGCAGACTGTTTAGCAAGAAGCAATATAGACTTTTCCAAAACTCCTTTTTACCAATATCATGTGAGTGGAAAACCTAGGAGAGTGGTAAAGCACTGTTTTCTAAAGGTTTGGAAGCTGCCCACACTATACAACTGTGGTGCGGCTTAATTCTTCGCCTTTGGGAAGCTGCCGCTCTCTCCGTCTCCCGGAGGCGAAGAAGCAGCTTCTTCGCGTAAGGAGCATTGTGCCGGTCGCGGTTAGCTCCGGGCAGCGGCTAGTTCCGCAAGATGCCTGGGACAGCCACTTAGCTTCGGAGAGCTCTGTATCTCCATATTCTGCCTCTTTTGTCTCCTAACACTTATCAAAAAGCTTTTCCAGAATGTCATGCATTCAGAAACTGTGCCTGTACTGAAAACATCCCCAAACTTGTTCTAGACGTTTCAAGGAGGTGTGCAGAGTGTATAGAAAGAAGCAATATTGAGTTCTCCAAAATTCCCTTTTACCAATATAATGTGAGTGGAAAATGCAGGAGAGTGGTAAATACTGTTTTCTCTAAGTTTGGAAGCTGCCCATATTATACCAGTTTTGTGCGTCTTGCTTCGTCGCCTTTTGGAAGCTGCCGCTCTCTCCGTCTCCCGCAGGCGAAGAAGCAGCTTCTTCGCGCAAATAGCATTGTGCCGGTTCAGTGAACTCCGGAGAGCGGCTTGTGCCAAAGGATTCCCGGAACAGCCACTTAGCTTCGGAGAGCTCCTAATCTCCGTCTTTGACTCGCTTCTCGTTTAACACTTAGCAAAAAGCTTTTCCACTATGTCTTGCATGGAGAAACTGTGCCAGTACTGAAAACATCCCCAATCTTGTCCAAGACGTTTCGAGGAGGTCTCCAGAGTGTTTAGAAAGAAGCAATATAGAGTTGTCCAAAACTCCTTTTTACCAATATAATGTGAGTGGAAAATACAGGAGAGTGGTAAAGTACTGTTTTCTATAAGTTTGGAAGATGAATACTATCTACCGCTGTAGTGCGGCTTGGTTCGTCGCCTTTTGGAAGCTGCCACTCTCTCCATCTCCCAGAGGCGAAAAACCGTCTTCTTCGCGCAAACAGCATTGTGCCGGTCGCGGTTAGCACCGGGCAGCGGCTTGTGCCGAAAGATGCCCGGGACAGGAACTTATCTTCGGAGAGCTCTGTATCTCCGTCTTCTGCCTCTTTTGTTGCCTAACACTTATCAACAAGCTTTGCCAATATGTCTTGCATAGAAAAACTGCGCCTGAACTTAAAAGATCCCCAATCTTGTTCAAGACGTTTCGAGGAGGTCTCCAGAGTGTTTAGCAAGAAGCAATATAGAGATGTCCAAAAATTTTTTTACCAATAAAATGTGAGTGGAAAATGCAAGAGAGTGGTAAAGTACTGTTTTCTATAACTTTGGAAGCTGACTGCTATCTACCGCTGTGGTGCGGCTTGGTTCTTCGCCTTTGGGAAGCTACCGCTCTCTCCACCTCCCGGAGGCGAAAAAGCGGCTTCGTCGCGCAAAGAGCATTTTGCCGGTCGCGGTGAGCTCCGGGCAGCGGCTTGTGCCGAAAGACGCCCGGGACAGCCACTTAGCTTCGGAGAGCTCCTTATCTCCGTCTTTGCCTCGCTCCTCGTTTAACACTTAGCAAAACGATTTTCCAATATGGTTTCCAAGGAGAAACTGTGCCAGTTCCGAAAACGTCCCCAAACTTGTTCTAGAAGTTTCAAGGAGGTGTGCAGAGTGTTTAGAAAGAAGCAATATAGAGTTGTCCAAAACTCCCTTTTACCAATATAATGTGAGTGGAAAATACAGGAGAGTGGTAAAGTACTGTTTTCTAAAAGTGTAGAAGGTGCCCACACTATACCTGAGTGATGCGGCTTAATACTTCGCCTTTTGGAAGCTGCCGCTGTCTCCTGCTCCCGGAGGCGAGGAAGCGGCTTCGTCGCGCAAAGAGCATTGAGCCGGTCGCGGTAAGGTCCGGGCAGCGGCTTGTGCCGAAAGATGTCCGGGACCGCCACTTAGCTTCAGAGAGCTCCTTATCTCCGTCTTTGCCTCGCTTTTCATTTAACACTTAGCAAAACGCTTTTCCTCTATGGCGTGCAAGTAGAAATTGTGACAGTACTGAAAATATCCCCAATCTTGTTCTAGAAGTTTAAAGGAGGTCTGCAGACTGTTTAGCAAGAAGCAATATAGACTTTTCCAAAACTCCTTTTTACCAATATCATGTGAGTGGAAAACCTAGGAGAGTGGTAAAGCACTGTTTTCTAAAAGTTTGGAAGCTGCCCACACTATACAACTGTGGTGCGGCTTAATTCTTCGCCTTTGGGAAGCTGCCGCTCTCTCCGTCTCCCGGAGGCGAAGAAGCAGCTTCTTCGCGTAAGGAGCATTGTGCCGGTCGCGGTTAGCTCCGGGCAGCGGCTAGTTCCGCAAGATGCCTGGGACAGCCACTTAGCTTCGGAGAGCTCTGTATCTCCATATTCTGCCTCTTTTGTCTCCTAACACTTATCAAAAAGCTTTTCCAGAATGTCATGCATTCAGAAACTGTGCCTGTACTGAAAACATCCCCAAACTTGTTCTAGACGTTTCGAGGAGGTCTCCAGAGTGTTTAGAAAGAAGCAATATAAAGTTGTCCAAAACTCCTTTTTACCAATATAATGTGAGTGGAAAATACAGGAGAGTGGTAAAGTACTGTTTTCTATAAGTTTGGAAGATGAATACTATCTACCGCTGTAGTGCGGCTTGGTTCGTCGCCTTTTGGAAGCTGCCGCTCTCTCCGTCTCCCGCAGGCGAAGAAGCAGCTTCTTCGCGCAAATAGCATTGTGCCGGTTCAGTGAACTCCGGAGAGCGGCTTGTGCCAAAGGATTCCCGGAACAGCCACTTAGTTTCGGAGAGCTCCTAATCTCCGTCTTTGCCTCGCTTCTCGTTTAACAATTAGCAAAAAGATTTTCCACTATGTCCTGCATGGAGAAACTGTGCCAGTACTGAAAACATCCCCAATCTTGTCCAAGACGTTTCGAGGAGGTCTCCAGAGTGTTTAGAAAGAAGCAATATAGAGTTGTCCAAAACTCCTTTTTACCAATATAATGTGAGTGGAAAATACAGGAGAGTGGTAAAGTACTGTTTTCTATAAGTTTGGAAGATGAATACTATCTACCGCTGTAGTGCGGCTTGGTTCGTCGCCTTTTGGAAGCTGCCACTCTCTCCATCTCCCAGAGGCGAAAAACCGTCTTCTTCGCGCAAACAGCATTGTGCCGGTCGCGGTTAGCACCGGGCAGCGGCTTGTGCCGAAAGATGCCCAGGACAGGAACTTATCTTCGGAGAGCTCTGTATCTCCGTCTTCTGCCTCTTTTGTTGCCTAACACTTATCAACAAGCTTTGCCAATATGTCTTGCATAGAAAAACTGCGCCTGAACTTAAAAGATCCCCAATCTTGTTCCACACGTTTCGAGGAGGTCTCCAGAGTGTTTAGCAAGAAGCAATATAGAGATGTCCAAAAATTTTTTTACCAATAAAATGTGAGTGGAAAATGCAAGAGAGTGGTAAAGTACTGTTTTCTATAACTTTGGAAGCTAAAAGCTTTCTACCGCTGTGGTGCGGCTTGGTTCTTCGCCTTTGGGAAGCTACCGCTCTCTCCATCTTCCGGAGGCGAAAAAGCGGCTTCGTCGCGCAAAGAGCATTTTGCCGGTCGCGGTGAGCTCCGGGCAGCGGCTTGTGCCGAAAGATGAGCGGGACAGCCACTTAGCTTCGGAGAGCTCCTTATCTCCGTCTTTGCCTCGCTCCTCGTTTAACACTTAGCAAAACGCTTTTCCAATATGGTTTCCAAGGAGAAACTGTGCCAGTTCCGAAAACGTCCCCAAACTTGTTCTAGAAGTTTCAAGGAGGTCTGAAGACTGTTTAGCAAGAAGAAATATAGAGTTGTCCAAAACTCCCTTTAACCAATATAATATGAGGGGAAAACACAGGAGAGGGGTAAAGTACTGTTTTCTAAAAGTGTAGAAGGTGCCCACACTATACCAGTGTGGTGCGGCTCAATTCTTCGCCTTTTGGAAGCTGCCGCTGTCTCCTGCTCCCGGAGGCGAGGAAGCGGCTTCGTCGCGCAAAGAGCATTGAGCCGGTCGCGGTAAGGTCCGGGCAGCGGCTTGTGCCGAAAGATGTCCGGGACCGCCACTTAGCTTCAGAGAGCTCCTTATCTCCGTCTTTGCCTCGCTTTTCATTTAACACTTAGCAAAAAGCTTTTCCTCTATGGCGTGCAAGTAGAAATTGTGACTGTACTGAAAATATCCCCAATCTTGTTCTAGAAGTTTAAAGGAGGTCTGCAGACTGTTTAGCAAGAAGCAATATAGACTTGTCCAAAACTCCTTTTTACCAATATCATGTGAGTGGAATACCTAGGAGAGAGGTAAACACTGTTTTCTAAAAGTTTGGAAGCTGCCCACACTATACAACTGTGGTGCGGCTTAATTCTTCGCCTTTGGGAAGCTGCCGCTCTCTCCATCTCCCGGAGGCGAAGAAGCAGCTTCTTCGCGTAAGGAGCATTGTGCCGGTCGCGGTTAGCTCCGGGCAGCGGCTTGTGCCGAAAGATGCCCGGCACAGGAACATATCTTCGGAGAGCTCTGTATCTCCATATTCTGCCTCTTTTGTCGCCTAACACTTATCAAAAAGCATTTCCAGAATGTCATGCATTCAGAAACTGTGCCTGTACTGAAAACATCCCCAAACTTGTTCTAGACGTTTCAAGGAGGTGTGCAGAGTGTATAGAAAGAAGCAATATTGAGTTCTCCAAAATTCCCTTTTACCAATATAATGTGAGTGGAAAATGCAGGAGAGTGGTAAATACTGTTTTCTCTAAGTTTGGAAGCTGCCCATATTATACCAGTTTTGTGCGTCTTGCTTCGTCGCCTTTTGGAAGCTGCCGCTCTCTCCGTCTCCCGCAGGCGAAGAAGCAGCTTCTTCGCGCAAATAGCATTGTGCCGGTTCAGTGAACTCCGGAGAGCGGCTTGTGCCAAAGGATTCCCGGAACAGCCACTTAGCTTCGGAGAGCTCCTAATCTCCGACTTTGCCTCGCTTCTCGTTTAACATTTAGCAAAAAGCTTTTCCACTATGTCTTGCATGGAGAAACTGTGCCAGTACTGAAAACATCCCCAATCTTGTCCAAGACGTTTCGAGGAGGTCTCCAGAGTGTTTAGAAAGAAGCAATATAGAGTTGTCCAAAACTCCTTTTTACCAATATAATGTGAGTGGAAAATACAGGAGAGTGGTAAAGTACTGTTTTCTATAAGTTTGGAAGATGAATACTATCTACCGCTGTAGTCCGGCTTGGTTCGTCGCCTTTTGGAAGCTGCCACTCTCTCCATCTCCCAGAGGCGAAAAACCGTCTTCTTCGCGCAAACAGCATTGTGCCGGTCGCGGTTAGCACCGGGCAGCGGCTTGTGCCGAAAGATGCCCGGGACAGGAACTTATCTTCGGAGAGCTCTGTATCTCCGTCTTCTGCCTCTTTTGTTGCCTAACACTTATCAACAAGCTTTGCCAATATGTCTTGCATAGAAAAACTGCGCCTGAACTTAAAAGATCCCCAATCTTGTTCAAGACGTTTCGAGGAGGTCTCCAGAGTGTTTAGCAAGAAGCAATATAGAGATGTCCAAAAATTTTTTTACCAATAAAATGTGAGTGGAAAATGCAAGAGAGTGGTAAAGTACTGTTTTCTATAACTTTGGAAGCTGACTGCTATCTACCGCTGTGGTGCGGCTTGGTTCTTCGCCTTTGGGAAGCTACCGCTCTCTCCACCTCCCGGAGGCGAAAAAGCGGCTTCGTCGCGCAAAGAGCATTTTGCCGGTCGCGGTGAGCTCCGGGCAGCGGCTTGTGCCGAAAGATGAGCGGGACAGCCACTTAGCTTCGGAGAGCTCCTTATCTCCGTCTTTGCCTCGCTCCTCGTTTAACACTTAGCAAAACGATTTTCCAATATGGTTTCCAAGGAGAAACTGTGCCAGTTCCGAAAACGTCCCCAAACTTGTTCTAGAAGTTTCAAGGAGGTGTGCAGAGTGTTTAGAAAGAAGCAATATAGAGTTGTCCAAAACTCCCTTTTACCAATATAATGTGAGTGGAAAATACAGGAGAGTGGTAAAGTACTGTTTTCTAAAAGTGTAGAAGGTGCCCACACTATACCTGAGTGATGCGGCTTAATACTTCGCCTTTTGGAAGCTGCCGCTGTCTCCTGCTCCCGGAGGCGAGGAAGCGGCTTCGTCGCGCAAAGAGCATTGAGCCGGTCGCGGTAAGGTCCGGGCAGCGGCTTGTGCCGAAAGATGTCCGGGACCGCCACTTAGCTTCAGAGAGCTCCTTATCTCCGTCTTTGCCTCGCTTTTCATTTAACACTTAGCAAAACGCTTTTCCTCTATGGCGTGCAAGTAGAAATTGTGACAGTACTGAAAATATCCCCAATCTTGTTCTAGAAGTTTAAAGGAGGTCTGCAGACTGTTTAGCAAGAAGCAATATAGACTTTTCCAAAACTCCTTTTTACCAATATCATGTGAGTGGAAAACCTAGGAGAGTGGTAAAGCACTGTTTTCTAAAGGTTTGGAAGCTGCCCACACTATACAACTGTGGTGCGGCTTAATTCTTCGCCTTTGGGAAGCTGCCGCTCTCTCCGTCTCCCGGAGGCGAAGAAGCAGCTTCTTCGCGTAAGGAGCATTGTGCCGGTCGCGGTTAGCTCCGGGCAGCGGCTAGTTCCGCAAGATGCCTGGGACAGCCACTTAGCTTCGGAGAGCTCTGTATCTCCATATTCTGCCTCTTTTGTCTCCTAACACTTATCAAAAAGCTTTTCCAGAATGTCATGCATTCAGAAACTGTGCCTGTACTGAAAACATCCCCAAACTTGTTCTAGACGTTTCAAGGAGGTGTGCAGAGTGTATAGAAAGAAGCAATATTGAGTTCTCCAAAATTCCCTTTTACCAATATAATGTGAGTGGAAAATGCAGGAGAGTGGTAAATACTGTTTTCTCTAAGTTTGGAAGCTGCCCATATTATACCAGTTTTGTGCGTCTTGCTTCGTCGCCTTTTGGAAGCTGCCGCTCTCTCCGTCTCCCGCAGGCGAAGAAGCAGCTTCTTCGCGCAAATAGCATTGTGCCGGTTCAGTGAACTCCGGAGAGCGGCTTGTGCCAAAGGATTCCCGGAACAGCCACTTAGCTTCGGAGAGCTCCTAATCTCCGTCTTTGACTCGCTTCTCGTTTAACACTTAGCAAAAAGCTTTTCCACTATGTCTTGCATGGAGAAACTGTGCCAGTACTGAAAACATCCCCAATCTTGTCCAAGACGTTTCGAGGAGGTCTCCAGAGTGTTTAGAAAGAAGCAATATAGAGTTGTCCAAAACTCCTTTTTACCAATATAATGTGAGTGGAAAATACAGGAGAGTGGTAAAGTACTGTTTTCTATACGTTTGGAAGATGAATACTATCTACCGCTGTAGTGCGGCTTGGTTCGTCGCCTTTTGGAAGCTGCCACTCTCTCCATCTCCCAGAGGCGAAAAACCGTCTTCTTCGCGCAAACAGCATTGTGCCGGTCGCGGTTAGCACCGGGCAGCGGCTTGTGCCGAAAGATGCCCGGCACAGGAACTTATCTTCGGAGAGCTCTGTATCTCCGTCTTCTGCCTCTTTTGTTGCCTAACACTTATCAACAAGCTTTGCCAATATGTCTTGCATAGAAAAACTGCGCCTGAACTTAAAATATCCCCAATCTTGTTCCACACGTTTCGAGGAGGTCTCCAGAGTGTTTAGCAAGAAGCAATATAGAGATGTCCAAAAATTTTTTTACCAATAAAATGTGAGTGGAAAATGCAAGAGAGTGGAAAAGTACTGTTTTCTATAACTTTGGAAGCTGACTGCTATCTACCGCTGTGGTGCGGCTTGGTTCTTCGCCTTTGGGAAGCTACCGCTCTCTCCACCTCCCGGAGGCGAAAAAGCGGCTTCGTCGCGCAAAGAGCATTTTGCCGGTCGCGGTGAGCTCCGGGCAGCGGCTTGTGCCGAAAGATGAGCGGGACAGCCACTTAGCTTCGGAGAGCTCCTTATCTCCGTCTTTGCCTCGCTCCTCGTTTAACACTTAGCAAAACGATTTTCCAATATGGTTTCCAAGGAGAAACTGTGCCAGTTCCGAAAACGTCCCCAAACTTGTTCTAGAAGTTTCAAGGAGGTGTGCAGAGTGTTTAGAAAGAAGCAATATAGAGTTGTCCAAAACTCCCTTTTACCAATATAATGTGAGTGGAAAATACAGGAGAGTGGTAAAGTACTGTTTTCTAAAAGTGTAGAAGGTGCCCACACTATACCTGAGTGATGCGGCTTAATACTTCGCCTTTTGGAAGCTGCCGCTTTCTCCTGCTCCCGGAGGCGAAAAAGCGGCTTCGTCGCGCAAAGAGCATTGAGCCGGTCGCGGTAAGGTCCGGGCAGCGGCTTGTGCCGAAAGATGTCCGGGACCGCCACTTAGCTTCAGAGAGCTCCTTATCTCCGTCTTTGCCTCGCTTTTCATTTAACACTTAGCAAAACGCTTTTCCTCTATGGCGTGCAAGTAGAAATTGTGACTGTACTGAAAATATCCCCAATCTTGTTCTAGAAGTTTAAAGGAGGTCTGCAGACTGTTTAGCAAGAAGCAATATAGACTTGTCCAAAACTCCTTTTTACCAATATCATGTGAGTGGAAAACTCAGGAGAGTGGTAAAGCACTGTTTTCTAAAAGTTTGGAAGCTGCCCACACTATACAACTGTGGTGCGGCTTAATTCTTCGCCTTTGGGAAGCTGCCGCTCTCTCCGTCTCCCGGAGGCGAAGAAGCAGCTTCTTCGCGTAAGGAGCATTGTGCCGGTCGCGGTTAGCTCCGGGCAGCGGCTAGTTCCGCAAGATGCCTGGGACAGCCACTTAGCTTCGGAGAGCTCTGTATCTCCATATTCTGCCTCTTTTGTCTCCTAACACTTATCAAAAAGCTTTTCCAGAATGTCATGCATTCAGAAACTGTGCCAGTACTGAAAACATCCCCAAACTTGTTCTAGACGTTTCAAGGAGGTGTGCAGAGTGTATAGAAAGAAGCAATATTGAGTTCTCCAAAATTCCCTTTTACCAATATAATGTGAGTGGAAAATGCAGGAGAGTGGTAAATACTGTTTTCTCTAAGTTTGGAAGCTGCCCATATTATACCAGTTTTGTGCGTCTTGCTTCGTCGCCTTTTGGAAGCTGCCGCTCTCTCCGTCTCCCGCAGGCGAAGAAGCAGCTTCTTCGCGCAAATAGCATTGTGCCGGTTCAGTGAACTCCGGAGAGCGGCTTGTGCCAAAGGATTCCCGGAACAGCCACTTAGTTTCGGAGAGCTCCTAATCTCCGTCTTTGCCTCGCTTCTCGTTTAACAATTAGCAAAAAGCTTTTCCACTATGTCTTGCATGGAGAAACTGTGCCAGTACTGAAAACATCCCCAATCTTGTCCAAGACGTTTCGAGGAGGTCTCCAGAGGGTTTTAGAAAGAAGCAATATAAAGTTGTCCAAAACTCCTTTTTACCAATATAATGTGAGTGGAAAATACAGGAGAGTGGTAAAGTACTGTTTTCTATAAGTTTGGAAGATGAATACTATCTACCGCTGTGGTGCGGCTTGGTTCGCCGCCTTTTGGAAGCTGCCACTCTCTCCATCTCCCAGAGGCGAAAAACCGTCTTCTTCGCGCAAACAGCATTGTGCCGGTCGCGGTTAGCACCGGGCAGCGGCTTGTGCCGAAAGATGCCCGGGACAGGAACTTATCTTCGGAGAGCTCCTTATCTCCGTCTTCTGCCTCTTTTGTTGCCTAACACTTATCAACAAGCTTTGCCAATATGTCTTGCATAGAAAAACTGCGCCTGAACTTAAAAGATCCCCAATCTTGTTCCACACGTTTCGAGGAGGTCTCCAGAGTGTTTAGCAAGAAGCAATATAGAGATGTCCAAAAATTTTTTTACCAATAAAATGTGAGTGGAAAATGCAAGAGAGTGGTAAAGTACTGTTTTCTATAACTTTGGAAGCTGACTGCTTTCTACCGCTGTGGTGCGGCTTGGTTCTTCGCCTTTGGGAAGCTACCGCTCTCTCCATCTCCCGGAGGCGAAAAAGCGGCTTCGTCGCGCAAAGAGCATTTTGCCGGTCGCGGTGAGCTCCGGGCAGCGGCTTGTCCCGAAAGATGAGCGGGACAGCCACTTAGCTTCGGAGAGCTCCTTATCTCCGTCTTTGCCTCGCTCCTCGTTTAACACTTAGCAAAACGATTTTCCAATATGGTTTCCAAGGAGAAACTGTGCCAGTTCCGAAAACGTCCCCAAACTTGTTCTAGAAGTTTCAAGGAGGTGTGCAGAGTGTTTAGAAAGAAGCAATATAGAGTTGTCCAAAACTCCCTTTTACCAATATAATGTGAGTGGAAAATACAGGAGAGTGGTAAAGTACTGTTTTCTAAAAGTGTAGAAGGTGCCCACACTATACCTGAGTGATGCGGCTTAATACTTCGCCTTTTGGAAGCTGCCGCTGTCTCCTGCTCCCGGAGGCGAGGAAGCGGCTTCGTCGCGCAAAGAGCATTGAGCCGGTCGCGGTAAGGTCCGGGCAGCGGCTTGTGCCGAAAGATGTCCGGGACCGCCACTTAGCTTCAGAGAGCTCCTTATCTCCGTCTTTGCCTCGCTTTTCATTTAACACTTAGCAAAACGCTTTTCCTCTATGGCGTGCAAGTAGAAATTGTGACAGTACTGAAAATATCCCCAATCTTGTTCTAGAAGTTTAAAGGAGGTCTGCAGACTGTTTAGCAAGAAGCAATATAGACTTTTCCAAAACTCCTTTTTACCAATATCATGTGAGTGGAAAACCTAGGAGAGTGGTAAAGCACTGTTTTCTAAAGGTTTGGAAGCTGCCCACACTATACAACTGTGGTGCGGCTTAATTCTTCGCCTTTGGGAAGCTGCCGCTCTCTCCGTCTCCCGGAGGCGAAGAAGCAGCTTCTTCGCGTAAGGAGCATTGTGCCGGTCGCGGTTAGCTCCGGGCAGCGGCTAGTTCCGCAAGATGCCTGGGACAGCCACTTAGCTTCGGAGAGCTCTGTATCTCCATATTCTGCCTCTTTTGTCTCCTAACACTTATCAAAAAGCTTTTCCAGAATGTCATGCATTCAGAAACTGTGCCTGTACTGAAAACATCCCCAAACTTGTTCTAGACGTTTCAAGGAGGTGTGCAGAGTGTATAGAAAGAAGCAATATTGAGTTCTCCAAAATTCCCTTTTACCAATATAATGTGAGTGGAAAATGCAGGAGAGTGGTAAATACTGTTTTCTCTAAGTTTGGAAGCTGCCCATATTATACCAGTTTTGTGCGTCTTGCTTCGTCGCCTTTTGGAAGCTGCCGCTCTCTCCGTCTCCCGCAGGCGAAGAAGCAGCTTCTTCGCGCAAATAGCATTGTGCCGGTTCAGTGAACTCCGGAGAGCGGCTTGTGCCAAAGGATTCCCGGAACAGCCACTTAGCTTCGGAGAGCTCCTAATCTCCGTCTTTGCCTCGCTTCTCGTTTAACACATAGCAAAAAGCTTTTCCACTATGTCTTGCATGGAGAAACTGTGCCAGTACTGAAAACATCCCCAATCTTGTCCAAGACGTTTCGAGGAGGTCTCCAGAGTGTTTAGAAAGAAGCAATATAGAGTTGTCCAAAACTCCTTTTTACCAATATAATGTGAGTGGAAAATACAGGAGAGTGGTAAAGTACTGTTTTCTATAAGTTTGGAAGATGAATACTATCTACCGCTGTAGTGCGGCTTGGTTCGTCGCCTTTTGGAAGCTGCCACTCTCTCCATCTCCCAGAGGCGAAAAACCGTCTTCTTCGCGTAAACAGCATTGTGCCGGTCGCGGTTAGCACCGGGCAGCGGCTTGTGCCGAAAGATGCCCGGGACAGGAACTTATCTTCGGAGAGCTCTGTATCTCCGTCTTCTGCCTCTTTTGTTGCCTAACACTTATCAACAAGCTTTGCCAATATGTCTTGCATAGAAAAACTGCGCCTGAACTTAAAAGATCCCCAATCTTGTTCAAGACGTTTCGAGGAGGTCTCCAGAGTGTTTAGCAAGAAGCAATATAGAGATGTCCAAAAATTTTTTTACCAATAAAATGTGAGTGGAAAATGCAAGAGAGTGGTAAAGTACTGTTTTCTATAACTTTGGAAGCTGACTGCTATCTACCGCTGTGGTGCGGCTTGGTTCTTCGCCTTTGGGAAGCTACCGCTCTCTCCACCTCCCGGAGGCGAAAAAGCGGCTTCGTCGCGCAAAGAGCATTTTGCCGGTCGCGGTGAGCTCCGGGCAGCGGCTTGTGCCGAAAGACGCCCGGGACAGCCACTTAGCTTCGGAGAGCTCCTTATCTCCGTCTTTGCCTCGCTCCTCGTTTAACACTTAGCAAAACGATTTTCCAATATGGTTTCCAAGGAGAAACTGTGCCAGTTCCGAAAACGTCCCCAAACTTGTTCTAGAAGTTTCAAGGAGGTGTGCAGAGTGTTTAGAAAGAAGCAATATAGAGTTGTCCAAAACTCCCTTTTACCAATATAATGTGAGTGGAAAATACAGGAGAGTGGTAAAGTACTGTTTTCTAAAAGTGTAGAAGGTGCCCACACTATACCTGAGTGATGCGGCTTAATACTTCGCCTTTTGGAAGCTGCCGCTGTCTCCTGCTCCCGGAGGCGAGGAAGCGGCTTCGTCGCGCAAAGAGCATTGAGCCGGTCGCGGTAAGGTCCGGGCAGCGGCTTGTGCCGAAAGATGTCCGGGACCGCCACTTAGCTTCAGAGAGCTCCTTATCTCCGTCTTTGCCTCGCTTTTCATTTAACACTTAGCAAAACGCTTTTCCTCTATGGCGTGCAAGTAGAAATTGTGACAGTACTGAAAATATCCCCAATCTTGTTCTAGAAGTTTAAAGGAGGTCTGCAGACTGTTTAGCAAGAAGCAATATAGACTTTTCCAAAACTCCTTTTTACCAATATCATGTGAGTGGAAAACCTAGGAGAGTGGTAAAGCACTGTTTTCTAAAAGTTTGGAAGCTGCCCACACTATACAACTGTGGTGCGGCTTAATTCTTCGCCTTTGGGAAGCTGCCGCTCTCTCCGTCTCCCGGAGGCGAAGAAGCAGCTTCTTCGCGTAAGGAGCATTGTGCCGGTCGCGGTTAGCTCCGGGCAGCGGCTAGTTCCGCAAGATGCCTGGGACAGCCACTTAGCTTCGGAGAGCTCTGTATCTCCATATTCTGCCTCTTTTGTCTCCTAACACTTATCAAAAAGCTTTTCCAGAATGTCATGCATTCAGAAACTGTGCCTGTACTGAAAACATCCCCAAACTTGTTCTAGACGTTTCGAGGAGGTCTCCAGAGTGTTTAGAAAGAAGCAATATAAAGTTGTCCAAAACTCCTTTTTACCAATATAATGTGAGTGGAAAATACAGGAGAGTGGTAAAGTACTGTTTTCTATAAGTTTGGAAGATGAATACTATCTACCGCTGTAGTGCGGCTTGGTTCGTCGCCTTTTGGAAGCTGCCGCTCTCTCCGTCTCCCGCAGGCGAAGAAGCAGCTTCTTCGCGCAAATAGCATTGTGCCGGTTCAGTGAACTCCGGAGAGCGGCTTGTGCCAAAGGATTCCCGGAACAGCCACTTAGTTTCGGAGAGCTCCTAATCTCCGTCTTTGCCTCGCTTCTCGTTTAACAATTAGCAAAAAGCTTTTCCACTATGTCCTGCATGGAGAAACTGTGCCAGTACTGAAAACATCCCCAATCTTGTCCAAGACGTTTCGAGGAGGTCTCCAGAGTGTTTAGAAAGAAGCAATATAGAGTTGTCCAAAACTCCTTTTTACCAATATAATGTGAGTGGAAAATACAGGAGAGTGGTAAAGTACTGTTTTCTATAAGTTTGGAAGATGAATACTATCTACCGCTGTAGTGCGGCTTGGTTCGTCGCCTTTTGGAAGCTGCCACTCTCTCCATCTCCCAGAGGCGAAAAACCGTCTTCTTCGCGCAAACAGCATTGTGCCGGTCGCGGTTAGCACCGGGCAGCGGCTTGTGCCGAAAGATGCCCAGGACAGGAACTTATCTTCGGAGAGCTCTGTATCTCCGTCTTCTGCCTCTTTTGTTGCCTAACACTTATCAACAAGCTTTGCCAATATGTCTTGCATAGAAAAACTGCGCCTGAACTTAAAAGATCCCCAATCTTGTTCCACACGTTTCGAGGAGGTCTCCAGAGTGTTTAGCAAGAAGCAATATAGAGATGTCCAAAAATTTTTTTACCAATAAAATGTGAGTGGAAAATGCAAGAGAGTGGTAAAGTACTGTTTTCTATAACTTTGGAAGCTAAAAGCTTTCTACCGCTGTGGTGCGGCTTGGTTCTTCGCCTTTGGGAAGCTACCGCTCTCTCCATCTTCCGGAGGCGAAAAAGCGGCTTCGTCGCGCAAAGAGCATTTTGCCGGTCGCGGTGAGCTCCGGGCAGCGGCTTGTGCCGAAAGATGAGCGGGACAGCCACTTAGCTTCGGAGAGCTCCTTATCTCCGTCTTTGCCTCGCTCCTCGTTTAACACTTAGCAAAACGCTTTTCCAATATGGTTTCCAAGGAGAAACTGTGCCAGTTCCGAAAACGTCCCCAAACTTGTTCTAGAAGTTTCAAGGAGGTCTGAAGACTGTTTAGCAAGAAGAAATATAGAGTTGTCCAAAACTCCCTTTAACCAATATAATATGAGGGGAAAACACAGGAGAGGGGTAAAGTACTGTTTTCTAAAAGTGTAGAAGGTGCCCACACTATACCAGTGTGGTGCGGCTCAATTCTTCGCCTTTTGGAAGCTGCCGCTGTCTCCTGCTCCCGGAGGCGAGGAAGCGGCTTCGTCGCGCAAAGAGCATTGAGCCGGTCGCGGTAAGGTCCGGGCAGCGGCTTGTGCCGAAAGATGTCCGGGACCGCCACTTAGCTTCAGAGAGCTCCTTATCTCCGTCTTTGCCTCGCTTTTCATTTAACACTTAGCAAAACGCTTTTCCTCTATGGCGTGCAAGTAGAAATTGTGACAGTACTGAAAATATCCCCAATCTTGTTCTAGAAGTTTAAAGGAGGTCTGCAGACTGTTTAGCAAGAAGCAATATAGACTTTTCCAAAACTCCTTTTTACCAATATCATGTGAGTGGAAAACCTAGGAGAGTGGTAAAGCACTGTTTTCTAAAAGTTTGGAAGCTGCCCACACTATACAACTGTGGTGCGGCTTAATTCTTCGCCTTTGGGAAGCTGCCGCTCTCTCCGTCTCCCGGAGGCGAAGAAGCAGCTTCTTCGCGTAAGGAGCATTGTGCCGGTCGCGGTTAGCTCCGGGCAGCGGCTAGTTCCGCAAGATGCCTGGGACAGCCACTTAGCTTCGGCGAGCTCTGTATCTCCATATTCTGCCTCTTTTGTCTCCTAACACTTATCAAAAAGCTTTTCCAGAATGTCATGCATTCAGAAACTGTGCCTGTACTGAAAACATCCCCAAACTTGTTCTAGACGTTTCAAGGAGGTGTGCAGAGTGTATAGAAAGAAGCAATATTGAGTTCTCCAAAATTCCCTTTTACCAATATAATGTGAGTGGAAAATGCAGGAGAGTGGTAAATACTGTTTTCTCTAAGTTTGGAAGCTGCCCATATTATACCAGTTTTGTGCGTCTTGCTTCGTCGCCTTTTGGAAGCTGCCGCTCTCTCCGTCTCCCGCAGGCGAAGAAGCAGCTTCTTCGCGCAAATAGCATTGTGCCGGTTCAGTGAACTCCGGAGAGCGGCTTGTGCCAAAGGATTCCCGGAACAGCCACTTAGCTTCGGAGAGCTCCTAATCTCCGTCTTTGACTCGCTTCTCGTTTAACACTTAGCAAAACGATTTTCCACTATGTCCTGCATGGAGAAACTGTGCCAGTACTGAAAACATCCCCAATCTTGTCCAAGACGTTTCGAGGAGGTCTCCAGAGTGTTTAGAAAGAAGCAATATAGAGTTGTCCAAAACTCCTTTTTACCAATATAATGTGAGTGGAAAATACAGGAGAGTGGTAAAGTACTGTTTTCTATAAGTTTGGAAGATGAATACTATCTACCGCTGTGGTGCGGCTTGGTTCGTCGCCTTTTGGAAGCTGCCACTCTCTCCATCTCCCAGAGGCGAAAAACCGTCTTCTTCGCGCAAGCAGCATTGTGCCGGTCGCGGTTAGCACCGGGCAGCGGCTTGTGCCGAAAGATGCCCGGGACAGGAACTTATCTTCGGAGAGCTCCTTATCTCCGTCTTCTGCCTCTTTTGTTGCCTAACACTTATCAACAAGCTTTGCCAATATGTCTTGCATAGAAAAACTGCGCCTGACTTAAAAGATCCCCAATCTTGTTCAAGACGTTTCGAGGAGGTCTCCAGAGTGTTTAGCAAGAAGCAATATAGAGATGTCCAAAAATTTTTTTACCAATAAAATGTGAGTGGAAAATGCAAGAGAGTGGTAAAGTACTGTTTTCTATAACTTTGGAAGCTGACTGCTATCTACCGCTGTGGTGCGGCTTGGTTCTTCGCCTTTGGGAAGCTACCGCTCTCTCCACCTCCCGGAGGCGAAAAAGCGGCTTCGTCGCGCAAAGAGCATTTTGCCGGTCGCGGTGAGCTCCGGGCAGCGGCTTGTGCCGAAAGATGAGCGGGACAGCCACTTAGCTTCGGAGAGCTCCTTATCTCCGTCTTTGCCTCGCTCCTCGTTTAACACTTAGCAAAACGCTTTTCCAATATGGTTTCCAAGGAGAAACTGTGCCAGTTCCGAAAACGTCCCCAAACTTGTTCTAGAAGTTTCGAGGAGGTCTGAAGACTGTTTAGCAAGAAGAAATATAGAGTTGTCCAAAACTCCCTTTAACCAATATAATATGAGGGGAAAACACAGGAGAGGGGTAAAGTACTGTTTTCTAAAAGTGTAGAAGGTGCCCACACTATACCAGTGTGGTGCGGCTCAATTCTTCGCCTTTTGGAAGCTGCCGCTGTCTCCTGCTCCCGGAGGCGAGGAAGCGGCTTCGTCGCGCAAAGAGCATTGAGCCGGTCGCGGTAAGGTCCGGGCAGCGGCTTGTGCCGAAAGATGTCCGGGACCGCCACTTAGATTCAGAGAGCTCCTTATCTCCGTCTTTGCCTCGCTTTTCATTTAACACTTAGCAAAACGCTTTTCCTCTATGGCGTGCAAGTAGAAATTGTGACAGTACTGAAAATATCCCCAATCTTGTTCTAGAAGTTTAAAGGAGGTCTGCAGACTGTTTAGCAAGAAGCAATATAGACTTTTCCAAAACTCCTTTTTACCAATATCATGTGAGTGGAAAACCTAGGAGAGTGGTAAAGCACTGTTTTCTAAAAGTTTGGAAGCTGCCCACACTATACAACTGTGGTGCGGCTTAATTCTTCGCCTTTGGGAAGCTGCCGCTCTCTCCGTCTCCCGGAGGCGAAGAAGCAGCTTCTTCGCGTAAGGAGCATTGTGCCGGTCGCGGTTAGCTCCGGGCAGCGGCTAGTTCCGCAAGATGCCTGGGACAGCCACTTAGCTTCGGAGAGCTCTGTATCTCCATATTCTGCCTCTTTTGTCTCCTAACACTTATCAAAAAGCTTTTCCAGAATGTCATGCATTCAGAAACTGTGCCAGTACTGAAAACATCCCCAATCTTGTCCAAGACGTTTCGAGGAGGTCTCCAGAGTGTTTAGAAAGAAGCAATATAGAGTTGTCCAAAACTCCTTTTTACCAATATAATGTGAGTGGAAAATACAGGAGAGTGGTAAAGTACTGTTTTCTATAAGTTTGGAAGATGAATACTATCTACCGCTGTAGTGCGGCTTGGTTCGTCGCCTTTTGGAAGCTGCCACTCTCTCCATCTCCCAGAGGCGAAAAACCGTCTTCTTCGCGCAAACAGCATTGTGCCGGTCGCGGTTAGCACCGGGCAGCGGCTTGTGCCGAAAGATGCCCGGGACAGGAACTTATCTTCGGAGAGCTCTGTATCTCCGTCTTCTGCCTCTTTTGTTGCCTAACACTTATCAACAAGCTTTGCCAATATGTCTTGCATAGAAAAACTGCGCCTGAACTTAAAATATCCCCAATCTTGTTCCACACGTTTCGAGGAGGTCTCCAGAGTGTTTAGCAAGAAGCAATATAGAGATGTCCAAAAATTTTTTTACCAATAAAATGTGAGTGGAAAATGCAAGAGAGTGGAAAAGTACTGTTTTCTATAACTTTGGAAGCTGACTGCTATCTACCGCTGTGGTGCGGCTTGGTTCTTCGCCTTTGGGAAGCTACCGCTCTCTCCACCTCCCGGAGGCGAAAAAGCGGCTTCGTCGCGCAAAGAGCATTTTGCCGGTCGCGGTGAGCTCCGGGCAGCGGCTTGTGCCGAAAGACGCCCGGGACAGCCACTTAGCTTCGGAGAGCTCCTTATCTCCGTCTTTGCCTCGCTCCTCGTTTAACACTTAGCAAAACGATTTTCCAATATGGTTTCCAAGGAGAAACTGTGCCAGTTCCGAAAACGTCCCCAAACTTGTTCTAGAAGTTTCAAGGAGGTGTGCAGAGTGTTTAGAAAGAAGCAATATAGAGTTGTCCAAAACTCCCTTTTACCAATATAATGTGAGTGGAAAATACAGGAGAGTGGTAAAGTACTGTTTTCTAAAAGTGTAGAAGGTGCCCACACTATACCTGAGTGATGCGGCTTAATACTTCGCCTTTTGGAAGCTGCCGCTTTCTCCTGCTCCCGGAGGCGAAAAAGCGGCTTCGTCGCGCAAAGAGCATTGAGCCGGTCGCGGTAAGGTCCGGGCAGCGGCTTGTGCCGAAAGATGTCCGGGACCGCCACTTAGCTTCAGAGAGCTCCTTATCTCCGTCTTTGCCTCGCTTTTCATTTAACACTTAGCAAAACGCTTTTCCTCTATGGCGTGCAAGTAGAAATTGTGACTGTACTGAAAATATCCCCAATCTTGTTCTAGAAGTTTAAAGGAGGTCTGCAGACTGTTTAGCAAGAAGCAATATAGACTTGTCCAAAACTCCTTTTTACCAATATCATGTGAGTGGAAAACTCAGGAGAGTGGTAAAGCACTGTTTTCTAAAAGTTTGGAAGCTGCCCACACTATACAACTGTGGTGCGGCTTAATTCTTCGCCTTTGGGAAGCTGCCGCTCTCTCTGTCTCCCGGAGGCGAAGAAGCAGCTTCTTCGCGTAAGGAGCATTGTGCCGGTCGCGGTTAGCTCCGGGCAGCGGCTAGTTCCGCAAGATGCCTGGGACAGCCACTTAGCTTCGGAGAGCTCTGTATCTCCATATTCTGCCTCTTTTGTCTCCTAACACTTATCAAAAAGCTTTTCCAGAATGTCATGCATTCAGAAACTGTGCCAGTACTGAAAACATCCCCAAACTTGTTCTAGACGTTTCAAGGAGGTGTGCAGAGTGTATAGAAAGAAGCAATATTGAGTTCTCCAAAATTCCCTTTTACCAATATAATGTGAGTGGAAAATGCAGGAGAGTGGTAAATACTGTTTTCTCTAAGTTTGGAAGCTGCCCATATTATACCAGTTTTGTGCGTCTTGCTTCGTCGCCTTTTGGAAGCTGCCGCTCTCTCCGTCTCCCGCAGGCGAAGAAGCAGCTTCTTCGCGCAAATAGCATTGTGCCGGTTCAGTGAACTCCGGAGAGCGGCTTGTGCCAAAGGATTCCCGGAACAGCCACTTAGTTTCGGAGAGCTCCTAATCTCCGTCTTTGCCTCGCTTCTCGTTTAACAATTAGCAAAAAGCTTTTCCACTATGTCTTGCATGGAGAAACTGTGCCAGTACTGAAAACATCCCCAATCTTGTCCAAGACGTTTCGAGGAGGTCTCCAGAGGGTTTTAGAAAGAAGCAATATAAAGTTGTCCAAAACTCCTTTTTACCAATATAATGTGAGTGGAAAATACAGGAGAGTGGTAAAGTACTGTTTTCTATAAGTTTGGAAGATGAATACTATCTACCGCTGTGGTGCGGCTTGGTTCGCCGCCTTTTGGAAGCTGCCACTCTCTCCATCTCCCAGAGGCGAAAAACCGTCTTCTTCGCGCAAACAGCATTGTGCCGGTCGCGGTTAGCACCGGGCAGCGGCTTGTGCCGAAAGATGCCCGGGACAGGAACTTATCTTCGGAGAGCTCCTTATCTCCGTCTTCTGCCTCTTTTGTTGCCTAACACTTATCAACAAGCTTTGCCAATATGTCTTGCATAGAAAAACTGCGCCTGAACTTAAAAGATCCCCAATCTTGTTCCACACGTTTCGAGGAGGTCTCCAGAGTGTTTAGCAAGAAGCAATATAGAGATGTCCAAAAATTTTTTTACCAATAAAATGTGAGTGGAAAATGCAAGAGAGTGGTAAAGTACTGTTTTCTATAACTTTGGAAGCTGACTGCTTTCTACCGCTGTGGTGCGGCTTGGTTCTTCGCCTTTGGGAAGCTACCGCTCTCTCCATCTCCCGGAGGCGAAAAAGCGGCTTCGTCGCGCAAAGAGCATTTTGCCGGTCGCGGTGAGCTCCGGGCAGCGGCTTGTCCCGAAAGATGAGCGGGACAGCCACTTAGCTTCGGAGAGCTCCTTATCTCCGTCTTTGCCTCGCTCCTCGTTTAACACTTAGCAAAACGATTTTCCAATATGGTTTCCAAGGAGAAACTGTGCCAGTTCCGAAAACGTCCCCAAACTTGTTCTAGAAGTTTCAAGGAGGTGTGCAGAGTGTTTAGAAAGAAGCAATATAGAGTTGTCCAAAACTCCCTTTTACCAATATAATGTGAGTGGAAAATACAGGAGAGTGGTAAAGTACTGTTTTCTAAAAGTGTAGAAGGTGCCCACACTATACCTGAGTGATGCGGCTTAATACTTCGCCTTTTGGAAGCTGCCGCTGTCTCCTGCTCCCGGAGGCGAGGAAGCGGCTTCGTCGCGCAAAGAGCATTGAGCCGGTCGCGGTAAGGTCCGGGCAGCGGCTTGTGCCGAAAGATGTCCGGGACCGCCACTTAGCTTCAGAGAGCTCCTTATCTCCGTCTTTGCCTCGCTTTTCATTTAACACTTAGCAAAACGCTTTTCCTCTATGGCGTGCAAGTAGAAATTGTGACAGTACTGAAAATATCCCCAATCTTGTTCTAGAAGTTTAAAGGAGGTCTGCAGACTGTTTAGCAAGAAGCAATATAGACTTTTCCAAAACTCCTTTTTACCAATATCATGTGAGTGGAAAACCTAGGAGAGTGGTAAAGCACTGTTTTCTAAAGGTTTGGAAGCTGCCCACACTATACAACTGTGGTGCGGCTTAATTCTTCGCCTTTGGGAAGCTGCCGCTCTCTCCGTCTCCCGGAGGCGAAGAAGCAGCTTCTTCGCGTAAGGAGCATTGTGCCGGTCGCGGTTAGCTCCGGGCAGCGGCTAGTTCCGCAAGATGCCTGGGACAGCCACTTAGCTTCGGAGAGCTCTGTATCTCCATATTCTGCCTCTTTTGTCTCCTAACACTTATCAAAAAGCTTTTCCAGAATGTCATGCATTCAGAAACTGTGCCTGTACTGAAAACATCCCCAAACTTGTTCTAGACGTTTCAAGGAGGTGTGCAGAGTGTATAGAAAGAAGCAATATTGAGTTCTCCAAAATTCCCTTTTACCAATATAATGTGAGTGGAAAATGCAGGAGAGTGGTAAATACTGTTTTCTCTAAGTTTGGAAGCTGCCCATATTATACCAGTTTTGTGCGTCTTGCTTCGTCGCCTTTTGGAAGCTGCCGCTCTCTCCGTCTCCCGCAGGCGAAGAAGCAGCTTCTTCGCGCAAATAGCATTGTGCCGGTTCAGTGAACTCCGGAGAGCGGCTTGTGCCAAAGGATTCCCGGAACAGCCACTTAGCTTCGGAGAGCTCCTAATCTCCGTCTTTGACTCGCTTCTCGTTTAACACTTAGCAAAAAGCTTTTCCACTATGTCTTGCATGGAGAAACTGTGCCAGTACTGAAAACATCCCCAATCTTGTCCAAGACGTTTCGAGGAGGTCTCCAGAGTGTTTAGAAAGAAGCAATATAGAGTTGTCCAAAACTCCTTTTTACCAATATAATGTGAGTGGAAAATACAGGAGAGTGGTAAAGTACTGTTTTCTATAAGTTTGGAAGATGAATACTATCTACCGCTGTAGTGCGGCTTGGTTCGTCGCCTTTTGGAAGCTGCCACTCTCTCCATCTCCCAGAGGCGAAAAACCGTCTTCTTCGCGTAAACAGCATTGTGCCGGTCGCGGTTAGCACCGGGCAGCGGCTTGTGCCGAAAGATGCCCGGGACAGGAACTTATCTTCGGAGAGCTCTGTATGTCCGTCTTCTGCCTCTTTTGTTGCCTAACACTTATCAACAAGCTTTGCCAATATGTCTTGCATAGAAAAACTGCGCCTGAACTTAAAAGATCCCCAATCTTGTTCCACACGTTTCGAGGAGGTCTCCAGAGTGTTTAGCAAGAAGCAATATAGAGATGTCCAAAAATTTTTTTACCAATAAAATGTGAGTGGAAAATGCAAGAGAGTGGTAAAGTACTGTTTTCTATAACTTTGGAAGCTGACTGCTATCTACCGCTGTGGTGCGGCTTGGTTCTTCGCCTTTGGGAAGCTACCGCTCTCTCCACCTCCCGGAGGCGAAAAAGCGGCTTCGTCGCGCAAAGAGCATTTTGCCGGTCGCGGTGATCTCCGGGCAGCGGCTTGTGCCGAAAGATGAGCGGGACAGCCACTTAGCTTCGGAGAGCTCCTTATCTCCGTCTTTGCCTCGCTCCTCGTTTAACACTTAGCAAAACGATTTTCCAATATGGTTTCCAAGGAGAAACTGTGCCAGTTCCGAAAACGTCCCCAAACTTGTTCTAGAAGTTTCAAGGAGGTGTGCAGAGTGTTTAGAAAGAAGCAATATAGAGTTGTCCAAAACTCCCTTTTACCAATATAATGTGAGTGGAAAATACAGGAGAGTGGTAAAGTACTGTTTTCTAAAAGTGTAGAAGGTGCCCACACTATACCTGAGTGATGCGGCTTAATACTTCGCCTTTTGGAAGCTGCCGCTGTCTCCTGCTCCCGGAGGCGAGGAAGCGGCTTCGTCGCGCAAAGAGCATTGAGCCGGTCGCGGTAAGGTCCGGGCAGCGGCTTGTGCCGAAAGATGTCCGGGACCGCCACTTAGCTTCAGAGAGCTCCTTATCTCCGTCTTTGCCTCGCTTTTCATTTAACACTTAGCAAAACGCTTTTCCTCTATGGCGTGCAAGTAGAAATTGTGACAGTACTGAAAATATCCCCAATCTTGTTCTAGAAGTTTAAAGGAGGTCTGCAGACTGTTTAGCAAGAAGCAATATAGACTTTTCCAAAACTCCTTTTTACCAATATCATGTGAGTGGAAAACCTAGGAGAGTGGTAAAGCACTGTTTTCTAAAAGTTTGGAAGCTGCCCACACTATACAACTGTGGTGCGGCTTAATTCTTCGCCTTTGGGAAGCTGCCGCTCTCTCCGTCTCCCGGAGGCGAAGAAGCAGCTTCTTCGCGTAAGGAGCATTGTGCCGGTCGCGGTTAGCTCCGGGCAGCGGCTAGTTCCGCAAGATGCCTGGGACAGCCACTTAGCTTCGGAGAGCTCTGTATCTCCATATTCTGCCTCTTTTGTCTCCTAACACTTATCAAAAAGCTTTTCCAGAATGTCATGCATTCAGAAACTGTGCCTGTACTGAAAACATCCCCAAACTTGTTCTAGACGTTTCGAGGAGGTCTCCAGAGTGTTTAGAAAGAAGCAATATAAAGTTGTCCAAAACTCCTTTTTACCAATATAATGTGAGTGGAAAATACAGGAGAGTGGTAAAGTACTGTTTTCTATAAGTTTGGAAGATGAATACTATCTACCGCTGTAGTGCGGCTTGGTTCGTCGCCTTTTGGAAGCTGCCGCTCTCTCCGTCTCCCGCAGGCGAAGAAGCAGCTTCTTCGCGCAAATAGCATTGTGCCGGTTCAGTGAACTCCGGAGAGCGGCTTGTGCCAAAGGATTCCCGGAACAGCCACTTAGTTTCGGAGAGCTCCTAATCTCCGTCTTTGCCTCGCTTCTCGTTTAACAATTAGCAAAAAGCTTTTCCACTATGTCCTGCATGGAGAAACTGTGCCAGTACTGAAAACATCCCCAATCTTGTCCAAGACGTTTCGAGGAGGTCTCCAGAGTGTTTAGAAAGAAGCAATATAGAGTTGTCCAAAACTCCTTTTTACCAATATAATGTGAGTGGAAAATACAGGAGAGTGGTAAAGTACTGTTTTCTATAAGTTTGGAAGATGAATACTATCTACCGCTGTAGTGCGGCTTGGTTCGTCGCCTTTTGGAAGCTGCCACTCTCTCCATCTCCCAGAGGCGAAAAACCGTCTTCTTCGCGCAAACAGCATTGTGCCGGTCGCGGTTAGCACCGGGCAGCGGCTTGTGCCGAAAGATGCCCAGGACAGGAACTTATCTTCGGAGAGCTCTGTATCTCCGTCTTCTGCCTCTTTTGTTGCCTAACACTTATCAACAAGCTTTGCCAATATGTCTTGCATAGAAAAACTGCGCCTGAACTTAAAAGATCCCCAATCTTGTTCCACACGTTTCGAGGAGGTCTCCAGAGTGTTTAGCAAGAAGCAATATAGAGATGTCCAAAAATTTTTTTACCAATAAAATGTGAGTGGAAAATGCAAGAGAGTGGTAAAGTACTGTTTTCTATAACTTTGGAAGCTAAAAGCTTTCTACCGCTGTGGTGCGGCTTGGTTCTTCGCCTTTGGGAAGCTACCGCTCTCTCCATCTTCCGGAGGCGAAAAAGCGGCTTCGTCGCGCAAAGAGCATTTTGCCGGTCGCGGTGAGCTCCGGGCAGCGGCTTGTGCCGAAAGATGAGCGGGACAGCCACTTAGCTTCGGAGAGCTCCTTATCTCCGTCTTTGCCTCGCTCCTCGTTTAACACTTAGCAAAACGCTTTTCCAATATGGTTTCCAAGGAGAAACTGTGCCAGTTCCGAAAACGTCCCCAAACTTGTTCTAGAAGTTTCAAGGAGGTCTGAAGACTGTTTAGCAAGAAGAAATATAGAGTTGTCCAAAACTCCCTTTAACCAATATAATATGAGGGGAAAACACAGGAGAGGGGTAAAGTACTGTTTTCTAAAAGTGTAGAAGGTGCCCACACTATACCAGTGTGGTGCGGCTCAATTCTTCGCCTTTTGGAAGCTGCCGCTGTCTCCTGCTCCCGGAGGCGAGGAAGCGGCTTCGTCGCGCAAAGAGCATTGAGCCGGTCGCGGTAAGGTCCGGGCAGCGGCTTGTGCCGAAAGATGTCCGGGACCGCCGCTTAGCTTCAGAGAGCTCCTTATCTCCGTCTTTGCCTCGCTTTTCATTTAACACTTAGCAAAACGCTTTTCCTCTATGGCGTGCAAGTAGAAATTGTGACAGTACTGAAAATATCCCCAATCTTGTTCTAGAAGTTTAAAGGAGGTCTGCAGACTGTTTAGCAAGAAGCAATATAGACTTTTCCAAAACTCCTTTTTACCAATATCATGTGAGTGGAAAACCTAGGAGAGTGGTAAAGCACTGTTTTCTAAAAGTTTGGAAGCTGCCCACACTATACAACTGTGGTGCGGCTTAATTCTTCGCCTTTGGGAAGCTGCCGCTCTCTCCGTCTCCCGGAGGCGAAGAAGCAGCTTCTTCGCGTAAGGAGCATTGTGCCGGTCGCGGTTAGCTCCGGGCAGCGGCTAGTTCCGCAAGATGCCTGGGACAGCCACTTAGCTTCGGCGAGCTCTGTATCTCCATATTCTGCCTCTTTTGTCTCCTAACACTTATCAAAAAGCTTTTCCAGAATGTCATGCATTCAGAAACTGTGCCTGTACTGAAAACATCCCCAAACTTGTTCTAGACGTTTCAAGGAGGTGTGCAGAGTGTATAGAAAGAAGCAATATTGAGTTCTCCAAAATTCCCTTTTACCAATATAATGTGAGTGGAAAATGCAGGAGAGTGGTAAATACTGTTTTCTCTAAGTTTGGAAGCTGCCCATATTATACCAGTTTTGTGCGTCTTGCTTCGTCGCCTTTTGGAAGCTGCCGCTCTCTCCGTCTCCCGCAGGCGAAGAAGCAGCTTCTTCGCGCAAATAGCATTGTGCCGGTTCAGTGAACTCCGGAGAGCGGCTTGTGCCAAAGGATTCCCGGAACAGCCACTTAGCTTCGGAGAGCTCCTAATCTCCGTCTTTGACTCGCTTCTCGTTTAACACTTAGCAAAACGATTTTCCACTATGTCCTGCATGGAGAAACTGTGCCAGTACTGAAAACATCCCCAATCTTGTCCAAGACGTTTCGAGGAGGTCTCCAGAGTGTTTAGAAAGAAGCAATATAGAGTTGTCCAAAACTCCTTTTTACCAATATAATGTGAGTGGAAAATACAGGAGAGTGGTAAAGTACTGTTTTCTATAAGTTTGGAAGATGAATACTATCTACCGCTGTGGTGCGGCTTGGTTCGTCGCCTTTTGGAAGCTGCCACTCTCTCCATCTCCCAGAGGCGAAAAACCGTCTTCTTCGCGCAAGCAGCATTGTGCCGGTCGCGGTTAGCACCGGGCAGCGGCTTGTGCCGAAAGATGCCCGGGACAGGAACTTATCTTCGGAGAGCTCCTTATCTCCGTCTTCTGCCTCTTTTGTTGCCTAACACTTATCAACAAGCTTTGCCAATATGTCTTGCATAGAAAAACTGCGCCTGACTTAAAAGATCCCCAATCTTGTTCAAGACGTTTCGAGGAGGTCTCCAGAGTGTTTAGCAAGAAGCAATATAGAGATGTCCAAAAATTTTTTTACCAATAAAATGTGAGTGGAAAATGCAAGAGAGTGGTAAAGTACTGTTTTCTATAACTTTGGAAGCTGACTGCTATCTACCGCTGTGGTGCGGCTTGGTTCTTCGCCTTTGGGAAGCTACCGCTCTCTCCACCTCCCGGAGGCGAAAAAGCGGCTTCGTCGCGCAAAGAGCATTTTGCCGGTCGCGGTGAGCTCCGGGCAGCGGCTTGTGCCGAAAGATGAGCGGGACAGCCACTTAGCTTCGGAGAGCTCCTTATCTCCGTCTTTGCCTCGCTCCTCGTTTAACACTTAGCAAAACGCTTTTCCAATATGGTTTCCAAGGAGAAACTGTGCCAGTTCCGAAAACGTCCCCAAACTTGTTCTAGAAGTTTCGAGGAGGTCTGAAGACTGTTTAGCAAGAAGAAATATAGAGTTGTCCAAAACTCCCTTTAACCAATATAATATGAGGGGAAAACACAGGAGAGGGGTAAAGTACTGTTTTCTAAAAGTGTAGAAGGTGCCCACACTATACCAGTGTGGTGCGGCTCAATTCTTCGCCTTTTGGAAGCTGCCGCTGTCTCCTGCTCCCGGAGGCGAGGAAGCGGCTTCGTCGCGCAAAGAGCATTGAGCCGGTCGCGGTAAGGTCCGGGCAGCGGCTTGTGCCGAAAGATGTCCGGGACCGCCACTTAGATTCAGAGAGCTCCTTATCTCCGTCTTTGCCTCGCTTTTCATTTAACACTTAGCAAAACGCTTTTCCTCTATGGCGTGCAAGTAGAAATTGTGACAGTACTGAAAATATCCCCAATCTTGTTCTAGAAGTTTAAAGGAGGTCTGCAGACTGTTTAGCAAGAAGCAATATAGACTTTTCCAAAACTCCTTTTTACCAATATCATGTGAGTGGAAAACCTAGGAGAGTGGTAAAGCACTGTTTTCTAAAAGTTTGGAAGCTGCCCACACTATACAACTGTGGTGCGGCTTAATTCTTCGCCTTTGGGAAGCTGCCGCTCTCTCCGTCTCCCGGAGGCGAAGAAGCAGCTTCTTCGCGTAAGGAGCATTGTGCCGGTCGCGGTTAGCTCCGGGCAGCGGCTAGTTCCGCAAGATGCCTGGGACAGCCACTTAGCTTCGGAGAGCTCTGTATCTCCATATTCTGCCTCTTTTGTCTCCTAACACTTATCAAAAAGCTTTTCCAGAATGTCATGCATTCAGAAACTGTGCCAGTACTGAAAACATCCCCAATCTTGTCCAAGACGTTTCGAGGAGGTCTCCAGAGTGTTTAGAAAGAAGCAATATAGAGTTGTCCAAAACTCCTTTTTACCAATATAATGTGAGTGGAAAATACAGGAGAGTGGTAAAGTACTGTTTTCTATAAGTTTGGAAGATGAATACTATCTACCGCTGTAGTGCGGCTTGGTTCGTCGCCTTTTGGAAGCTGCCACTCTCTCCATCTCCCAGAGGCGAAAAACCGTCTTCTTCGCGCAAACAGCATTGTGCCGGTCGCGGTTAGCACCGGGCAGCGGCTTGTGCCGAAAGATGCCCGGGACAGGAACTTATCTTCGGAGAGCTCTGTATCTCCGTCTTCTGCCTCTTTTGTTGCCTAACACTTATCAACAAGCTTTGCCAATATGTCTTGCATAGAAAAACTGCGCCTGAACTTAAAAGATCCCCAATCTTGTTCCACACGTTTCGAGGAGGTCTCCAGAGTGTTTAGCAAGAAGCAATATAGAGATGTCCAAAAATTTTTTTACCAATAAAATGTGAGTGGAAAATGCAAGAGAGTGGTAAAGTACTGTTTTCTATAACTTTGGAAGCTGACTGCTATCTACCGCTGTGGTGCGGCTTGGTTCTTCGCCTTTGGGAAGCTACCGCTCTCTCCACCTCCCGGAGGCGAAAAAGCGGCTTCGTCGCGCAAAGAGCATTTTGCCGGTCGCGGTGAGCTCCGGGCAGCGGCTTGTGCCGAAAGATGAGCGGGACAGCCACTTAGCTTCGGAGAGCTCCTTATCTCCGTCTTTGCCTCGCTCCTCGTTTAACACTTAGCAAAACGATTTTCCAATATGGTTTCCAAGGAGAAACTGTGCCAGTTCCGAAAACGTCCCCAAACTTGTTCTAGAAGTTTCAAGGAGGTGTGCAGAGTGTTTAGAAAGAAGCAATATAGAGTTGTCCAAAACTCCCTTTTACCAATATAATGTGAGTGGAAAATACAGGAGAGTGGTAAAGTACTGTTTTCTAAAAGTGTAGAAGGTGCCCACACTATACCTGAGTGATGCGGCTTAATACTTCGCCTTTTGGAAGCTGCCGCTGTCTCCTGCTCCCGGAGGCGAGGAAGCGGCTTCGTCGCGCAAAGAGCATTGAGCCGGTCGCGGTAAGGTCCGGGCAGCGGCTTGTGCCGAAAGATGTCCGGGACCGCCACTTAGCTTCAGAGAGCTCCTTATCTCCGTCTTTGCCTCGCTTTTCATTTAACACTTAGCAAAACGCTTTTCCTCTATGGCGTGCAAGTAGAAATTGTGACAGTACTGAAAATATCCCCAATCTTGTTCTAGAAGTTTAAAGGAGGTCTGCAGACTGTTTAGCAAGAAGCAATATAGACTTTTCCAAAACTCCTTTTTACCAATATCATGTGAGTGGAAAACCTAGGAGAGTGGTAAAGCACTGTTTTCTAAAAGTTTGGAAGCTGCCCACACTATACAACTGTGGTGCGGCTTAATTCTTCGCCTTTGGGAAGCTGCCGCTCTCTCCGTCTCCCGGAGGCGAAGAAGCAGCTTCTTCGCGTAAGGAGCATTGTGCCGGTCGCGGTTAGCTCCGGGCAGCGGCTAGTTCCGCAAGATGCCTGGGACAGCCACTTAGCTTCGGAGAGCTCTGTATCTCCATATTCTGCCTCTTTTGTCTCCTAACACTTATCAAAAAGCTTTTCCAGAATGTCATGCATTCAGAAACTGTGCCTGTACTGAAAACATCCCCAAACTTGTTCTAGACGTTTCAAGGAGGTGTGCAGAGTGTATAGAAAGAAGCAATATTGAGTTCTCCAAAATTCCCTTTTACCAATATAATGTGAGTGGAAAATGCAGGAGAGTGGTAAATACTGTTTTCTCTAAGTTTGGAAGCTGCCCATATTATACCAGTTTTGTGCGTCTTGCTTCGTCGCCTTTTGGAAGCTGCCGCTCTCTCCGTCTCCCGCAGGCGAAGAAGCAGCTTCTTCGCGCAAATAGCATTGTGCCGGTTCAGTGAACTCCGGAGAGCGGCTTGTGCCAAAGGATTCCCGGAACAGCCACTTAGTTTCGGAGAGCTCCTAATCTCCGTCTTTGCCTCGCTTCTCGTTTAACACTTAGCAAAAAGCTTTTCCACTATGTCTTGCATGGAGAAACTGTGCCAGTACTGAAAACATCCCCAATCTTGTCCAAGACGTTTCGAGGAGGTCTCCAGAGTGTTTAGAAAGAAGCAATATAGAGTTGTCCAAAACTCCTTTTTACCAATATAATGTGAGTGGAAAATACAGGAGAGTGGTAAAGTACTGTTTTCTATAAGTTTGGAAGATGAATACTATCTACCGCTGTAGTGCGGCTTGGTTCGTCGCCTTTTGGAAGCTGCCACTCTCTCCATCTCCCAGAGGCGAAAAACCGTCTTCTTCGCGCAAGCAGCATTGTGCCGGTCGCGGTTAGCACCGGGCAGCGGCTTGTGCCGAAAGATGCCCGGGACAGGAACTTATCTTCGGAGAGCTCCTTATCTCCGTCTTCTGCCTCTTTTGTTGCCTAACACTTATCAACAAGCTTTGCCAATATGTCTTGCATAGAAAAACTGCGCCTGAACTTAAAAGATCCCCAATCTTGTTCCACACGTTTCGAGGAGGTCTCCAGAGTGTTTAGCAAGAAGCAATATAGAGATGTCCAAAAATTTTTTTACCAATAAAATGTGAGTGGAAAATGCAAGAGAGTGGTAAAGTACTGTTTTCTATAACTTTGGAAGCTGACTGCTATCTACCGCTGTGGTGCGGCTTGGTTCTTCGCCTTTGGGAAGCTACCGCTCTCTCCACCTCCCGGAGGCGAAAAAGCGGCTTCGTCGCGCAAAGAGCATTTTGCCGGTCGCGGTGAGCTCCGGGCAGCGGCTTGTGCCGAAAGATGAGCGGGACAGCCACTTAGCTTCGGAGAGCTCCTTATCTCCGTCTTTGCCTCGCTCCTCGTTTAACACTTAGCAAAACGATTTTCCAATATGGTTTCCAAGGAGAAACTGTGCCAGTTCCGAAAACGTCCCCAAACTTGTTCTAGAAGTTTCAAGGAGGTGTGCAGAGTGTTTAGAAAGAAGCAATATAGAGTTGTCCAAAACTCCCTTTTACCAATATAATGTGAGTGGAAAATACAGGAGAGTGGTAAAGTACTGTTTTCTAAAAGTGTAGAAGGTGCCCACACTATACCTGAGTGATGCGGCTTAATACTTCGCCTTTTGGAAGCTGCCGCTGTCTCCTGCTCCCGGAGGCGAGGAAGCGGCTTCGTCGCGCAAAGAGCATTGAGCCGGTCGCGGTAAGGTCCGGGCAGCGGCTTGTGCCGAAAGATGTCCGGGACCGCCACTTAGCTTCAGAGAGCTCCTTATCTCCGTCTTTGCCTCGCTTTTCATTTAACACTTAGCAAAACGCTTTTCCTCTATGGCGTGCAAGTAGAAATTGTGACAGTACTGAAAATATCCCCAATCTTGTTCTAGAAGTTTAAAGGAGGTCTGCAGACTGTTTAGCAAGAAGCAATATAGACTTTTCCAAAACTCCTTTTTACCAATATCATGTGAGTGGAAAACCTAGGAGAGTGGTAAAGCACTGTTTTCTAAAAGTTTGGAAGCTGCCCACACTATACAACTGTGGTGCGGCTTAATTCTTCGCCTTTGGGAAGCTGCCGCTCTCTCCGTCTCCCGGAGGCGAAGAAGCAGCTTCTTCGCGTAAGGAGCATTGTGCCGGTCGCGGTTAGCTCCGGGCAGCGGCTAGTTCCGCAAGATGCCTGGGACAGCCACTTAGCTTCGGAGAGCTCTGTATCTCCATATTCTGCCTCTTTTGTCTCCTAACACTTATCAAAAAGCTTTTCCAGAATGTCATGCATTCAGAAACTGTGCCTGTACTGAAAACATCCCCAAACTTGTTCTAGACGTTTCAAGGAGGTGTGCAGAGTGTATAGAAAGAAGCAATATTGAGTTCTCCAAAATTCCCTTTTACCAATATAATGTGAGTGGAAAATGCAGGAGAGTGGTAAATACTGTTTTCTCTAAGTTTGGAAGCTGCCCATATTATACCAGTTTTGTGCGTCTTGCTTCGTCGCCTTTTGGAAGCTGCCGCTCTCTCCGTCTCCCGCAGGCGAAGAAGCAGCTTCTTCGCGCAAATAGCATTGTGCCGGTTCAGTGAACTCCGGAGAGCGGCTTGTGCCAAAGGATTCCCGGAACAGCCACTTAGCTTCGGAGAGCTCCTAATCTCCGACTTTGCCTCGCTTCTCGTTTAACATTTAGCAAAAAGCTTTTCCACTATGTCTTGCATGGAGAAACTGTGCCAGTACTGAAAACATCCCCAATCTTGTCCAAGACGTTTCGAGGAGGTCTCCAGAGTGTTTAGAAAGAAGCAATATAAAGTTGTCCAAAACTCCTTTTTACCAATATAATGTGAGTGGAAAATACAGGAGAGTGGTAAAGTACTGTTTTCTATAAGTTTGGAAGATGAATACTATCTACCGCTGTAGTGCGGCTTGGTTCGTCGCCTTTTGGAAGCTGCCGCTCTCTCCGTCTCCCGCAGGCGAAGAAGCAGCTTCTTCGCGCAAATAGCATTGTGCCGGTTCAGTGAACTCCGGAGAGCGGCTTGTGCCAAAGGATTCCCGGAACAGCCACTTAGTTTCGGAGAGCTCCTAATCTCCGTCTTTGCCTCGCTTCTCGTTTAACAATTAGCAAAAAGCTTTTCCACTATGTCCTGCATGGAGAAACTGTGCCAGTACTGAAAACATCCCCAATTTGTCCAAGACGTTTCGAGGAGGTCTCCAGAGTGTTTAGAAAGAAGCAATATAGAGTTGTCCAAAACTCCTTTTTACCAATATAATGTGAGTGGAAAATACAGGAGAGTGGTAAAGTACTGTTTTCTATAAGTTTGGAAGATGAATACTATCTACCGCTGTAGTGCGGCTTGGTTCGTCGCCTTTTGGAAGCTGCCACTCTCTCCATCTCCCAGAGGCGAAAAACCGTCTTCTTCGCGCAAACAGCATTGTGCCGGTCGCGGTTAGCACCGGGCAGCGGCTTGTGCCGAAAGATGCCCGGGACAGGAACTTATCTTCGGAGAGCTCTGTATCTCCGTCTTCTGCCTCTTTTGTTGCCTAACACTTATCAACAAGCTTTGCCAATATGTCTTGCATAGAAAAACTGCGCCTGAACTTAAAAGATCCCCAATCTTGTTCCACACGTTTCGAGGAGGTCTCCAGAGTGTTTAGCAAGAAGCAATATAGAGATGTCCAAAAATTTTTTTACCAATAAAATGTGAGTGGAAAATGCAAGAGAGTGGTAAAGTACTGTTTTCTATAACTTTGGAAGCTGACTGCTTTCTACCGCTGTGGTGCGGCTTGGTTCTTCGCCTTTGGGAAGCTACCGCTCTCTCCATCTCCCGGAGGCGAAAAAGCGGCTTCGTCGCGCAAAGAGCATTTTGCTGGTCGCGGTGAGCTCCGGGCAGCGGCTTGTGCCGAAAGATGAGCGGGACAGCCACTTAGCTTCGGAGAGCTCCTTATCTCCGTCTTTGCCTCGCTCCTCGTTTAACAATTAGCAAAAAGCTTTTCCACTATGTCCTGCATGGAGAAACTGTGCCAGTACTGAAAACATCCCCAATCTTGTCCAAGATGTTTCGAGGAGGTCTCCAGAGTGTTTAGAAAGAAGCAATATAGAGTTGTCCAAAACTCCTTTTTACCAATATAATGTGAGTGGAAAATACAGGAGAGTGGTAAAGTACTGTTTTCTATAAGTTTGGAAGATGAATACTATCTACCGCTGTAGTGCGGCTTGGTTCGTCGCCTTTTGGAAGCTGCCACTCTCTCCATCTCCCAGAGGCGAAAAACCGTCTTCTTCGCGCAAACAGCATTGTGCCGGTCGCGGTTAGCACCGGGCAGCGGCTTGTGCCGAAAGATGCCCGGGACAGGAACTTATCTTCGGAGAGCTCTGTATCTCCGTCTTCTGCCTCTTTTGTTGCCTAACACTTATCAACAAGCTTTGCCAATATGTCTTGCATAGAAAAACTGCGCCTGAACTTAAAAGATCCCCAATCTTGTTCCACACGTTTCGAGGAGGTCTCCAGAGTGTTTAGCAAGAAGCAATATAGAGATGTCCAAAAATTTTTTTACCAATAAAATGTGAGTGGAAAATGCAAGAGAGTGGTAAAGTACTGTTTTCTATAACTTTGGAAGCTGACTGCTTTCTACCGCTGTGGTGCGGCTTGGTTCTTCGCCTTTGGGAAGCTACCGCTCTCTCCATCTCCCGGAGGCGAAAAAGCGGCTTCGTCGCGCAAAGAGCATTTTGCCGGTCGCGGTGAGCTCCGGGCAGCGGCTTGTGCCGAAAGATGAGCGGGACAGCCACTTAGCTTCGGAGAGCTCCTTATCTCCGTCTTTGCCTCGCTCCTCATTTAACACTTAGCAAAACGCTTTTCCAATATGGTTTCCAAGGAGAAACTGTGCCAGTTCCGAAAACGTCCCCAAACTTGTTCTAGAAGTTTCGAGGAGGTCTGAAGACTGTTTAGCAAGAAGAAATATAGAGTTGTCCAAAACTCCCTTTAACCAATATAATATGAGGGGAAAACACAGGAGAGGGGTAAAGTACTGTTTTATGATAAGTTTGGAAGCTGCCCACACTATACCAGTGTGGTGCGGCTCAATTCTTCGCCTTTTGGAAGCTGCCGCTTTCTCCCTCTCCCGGAGGCGAAAAAGCGGCTTCGTCGCGCGAAGAGCATTGTGCCGGTCACGGAGAGCTCCGGGCAGCGGCTTGTGCCGAAAGACGCCCGGGACCGCCACTTAGCTTCAGAGAGCTCCTTATCTCCGTCTTTGCCTCGCTGTTCATTTAACACTTAGCAAAACGCTTTTCCTCTATGGCGTGCAAGTAGAAATTGTGACAGTACTGAAAATATCCCCAATCTTGTTCTAGAAGTTTAAAGGAGGTCTGCAGACTGTTTAGCAAGAAGCAATATAGACTTGTCCAAAACTCCCTTTTTACCAATATAATGTGAGTGGAAAATACAGGAGAGTGGTAAAGTACTGTTTTCTATAAGTTTGGAAGATGAATACTATCTACCGCTGTGGTGCGGCTTGGTTCGTCGCCTTTTGGAAGCTGCCGCTCTCTCCGTCTCCCGCAGGCGAAGAAGCAGCTTCTTCGCGCAAATAGCATTGTGCCGGTTCAGTGAACTCCGGAGAGCGGCTTGTGCCAAAGGATTCCCGGAACAGCCACTTAGCTTCGGAGAGCTCCTAATCTCCGTCTTTGCCTCGCTTCTCGTTTAACAATTAGCAAAAAGCTTTTCCACTATGTCCTGCATGGAGAAACTGTGCCAGTACTGAAAACATCCCCAATCTTGTCCAAGATGTTTCGAGGAGGTCTCCAGAGTGTTTAGAAAGAAGCAATATAGAGTTGTCCAAAACTCCTTTTTACCAATATAATGTGAGTGGAAAATACAGGAGAGTGGTAAAGTACTGTTTTCTATAAGTTTGGAAGATGAATACTATCTACCGCTGTAGTGCGGCTTGGTTCGTCGCCTTTTGGAAGCTGCCACTCTCTCCATCTCCCAGAGGCGAAAAACCGTCTTCTTCGCGCAAACAGCATTGTGCCGGTCGCGGTTAGCACCGGGCAGCGGCTTGTGCCGAAAGATGCCCGGGACAGGAACTTATCTTCGGAGAGCTCTGTATCTCCGTCTTCTGCCTCTTTTGTTGCCTAACACTTATCAACAAGCTTTGCCAATATGTCTTGCATAGAAAAACTGCGCCTGAACTTAAAAGATCCCCAATCTTGTTCCACACGTTTCGAGGAGGTCTCCAGAGTGTTTAGCAAGAAGCAATATAGAGATGTCCAAAAATTTTTTTACCAATAAAATGTGAGTGGAAAATGCAAGAGAGTGGTAAAGTACTGTTTTCTATAACTTTGGAAGCTGACTGCTTTCTACCGCTGTGGTGCGGCTTGGTTCTTCGCCTTTGGGAAGCTACCGCTCTCTCCATCTCCCGGAGGCGAAAAAGCGGCTTCGTCGCGCAAAGAGCATTTTGCCGGTCGCGGTGAGCTCCGGGCAGCGGCTTGTGCCGAAAGATGAGCGGGACAGCCACTTAGCTTCGGAGAGCTCCTTATCTCCGTCTTTGCCTCGCTCCTCATTTAACACTTAGCAAAACGCTTTTCCAATATGGTTTCCAAGGAGAAACTGTGCCAGTTCCGAAAACGTCCCCAAACTTGTTCTAGAATTTCGAGGAGGTCTGAAGACTGTTTAGCAAGAAGAAATATAGAGTTGTCCAAAACTCCCTTTAACCAATATAATATGAGGGGAAAACACAGGAGAGGGGTAAAGTACTGTTTTATGATAAGTTTGGAAGCTGCCCACACTATACCAGTGTGGTGCGGCTCAATTCTTCGCCTTTTGGAAGCTGCCGCTTTCTCCCTCTCCCGGAGGCGAAAAAGCGGCTTCGTCGCGTGAAGAGCATTGTGCCGGTCACGGAGAGCTCCGGGCAGCGGCTTGTGCCGAAAGACGCCCGGGACCGCCACTTAGCTTCAGAGAGCTCCTTATCTCCGTCTTTGCCTCGCTGTTCATTTAACACTTAGCAAAACGCTTTTCCTCTATGGCGTGCAAGTAGAAATTGTGACAGTACTGAAAATATCCCCAATCTTGTTCTAGAAGTTTAAAGGAGGTCTGCAGACTGTTTAGCAAGAAGCAATATAGACTTGTCCAAAACTCCTTTTTACCAATATAATGTGAGTGGAAAATACAGGAGAGTGGTAAAGTACTGTTTTCTAAAAGTTTGGAAGATGAATACTATCTACCGCTGTGGTGCGGCTTGGTTCGTAGCCTTTTGGAAGCTGCCGCTCTCTCCGTCTCCCGCAGGCGAAGAAGCAGCTTCTTCGCGCAAATAGCATTGTGCCGGTTCAGTGAACTCCGGAGAGCGGCTTGTGCCAAAGGATTCCCGGAACAGCCACTTAGTTTCGGAGAGCTCCTAATCTCCGACTTTGCCTCGCTTCTCGTTTAACACTTAGCAAAAAGCTTTTCCACTATGTCTTGCATGGAGAAACTGTGCCAGTACTGAAAACATCCCCAATTTGTCCAAGACGTTTCGAGGAGGTCCCCAGAGTGTTTAGAAAGAAGCAATATAGAGTTGTCCAAAACTTCTTTTTACCAATATAATGTGAGTGGAAAATACAGGAGAGTGGTAAAGTACTGTTTTCTATAAGTTTGGAAGATGAATACTATCTACCGCTGTAGTGCGGCTTGGTTCGTCGCCTTTTGGAAGCTGCCACTCTCTCCATCTCCCAGAGGCGAAAAACCGTCTTCTTCGCGCAAACAGCATTGTGCCGGTCGCGGTTAGCACCGGGCAGCGGCTTGTGCCGAAAGATGCCCGGGACAGGAACTTATCTTCGGAGAGCTCTGTATCTCCGTCTTCTGCCTCTTTTGTTGCCTAACACTTATCAACAAGCTTTGCCAATATGTCTTGCATAGAAAAACTGCGCCTGAACTTAAAAGATCCCCAATCTTGTTCCACACGTTTCGAGGAGGTCTCCAGAGTGTTTAGCAAGAAGCAATATAGAGATGTCCAAAAATTTTTTTACCAATAAAATGTGAGTGGAAAATGCAAGAGAGTGGTAAAGTACTGTTTTCTATAACTTTGGAAGCTGACTGCTTTCTACCGCTGTGGTGCGGCTTGGTTCTTCGCCTTTGGGAAGCTACCGCTCTCTCCATCTCCCGGAGGCGAAAAAGCGGCTTCGTCGCGCAAAGAGCATTTTGCCGGTCGCGGTGAGCTCCGGGCAGCGGCTTGTGCCGAAAGATGAGCGGGACAGCCACTTAGCTTCGGAGAGCTCCTTATCTCCGTCTTTGCCTCGCTCCTCGTTTAACAATTAGCAAAAAGCTTTTCCACTATGTCCTGCATGGAGAAACTGTGCCAGTACTGAAAACATCCCCAATCTTGTCCAAGATGTTTCGAGGAGGTCTCCAGAGTGTTTAGAAAGAAGCAATATAGAGTTGTCCAAAACTCCTTTTTACCAATATAATGTGAGTGGAAAATACAGGAGTGTGGTAAAGTACTGTTTTCTATAAGTTTGGAAGATGAATACTATCTACCGCTGTAGTGCGGCTTGGTTCGTCGCCTTTTGGAAGCTGCCACTCTCTCCATCTCCCAGAGGCGAAAAACCGTCTTCTTCGCGCAAACAGCATTGTGCCGGTCGCGGTTAGCACCGGGCAGCGGCTTGTGCCGAAAGATGCCCGGGACAGGAACTTATCTTCGGAGAGCTCTGTATCTCCGTCTTCTGCCTCTTTTGTTGCCTAACACTTATCAACAAGCTTTGCCAATATGTCTTGCATAGAAAAACTGCGCCTGAACTTAAAAGATCCCCAATCTTGTTCCACACGTTTCGAGGAGGTCTCCAGAGTGTTTAGAAAGAAGCAATATAGAGTTGTCCAAAACTTCTTTTTACCAATATAATGTGAGTGGAAAATACAGGAGAGTGGTAAAGTACTGTTTTCTATAAGTTTGGAAGATGAATACTATCTACCGCTGTAGTGCGGCTTGGTTCGTCGCCTTTTGGAAGCTGCCACTCTCTCCATCTCCCAGAGGCGAAAAACCGTCTTCTTCGCGCAAACAGCATTGTGCCGGTCGCGGTTAGCACCGGGCAGCGGCTTGTGCCGAAAGATGCCCGGGACAGGAACTTATCTTCGGAGAGCTCTGTATCTCCGTCTTCTGCCTCTTTTGTTGCCTAACACTTATCAACAAGCTTTGCCAATATGTCTTGCATAGAAAAACTGCGCCTGAACTTAAAAGATCCCCAATCTTGTTCCACACGTTTCGAGGAGGTCTCCAGAGTGTTAAGCAAGAAGCAATATAGAGATGTCCAAAAATTTTTTTACCAATAAAATGTGAGTGGAAAATGCAAGAGAGTGGTAAAGTACTGTTTTCTATAACTTTGGAAGCTGACTGCTTTCTACCGCTGTGGTGCGGCTTGGTTCTTCGCCTTTGGGAAGCTACCGCTCTCTCCATCTCCCGGAGGCGAAAAAGCGGCTTCGTCGCGCAAAGAGCATTTTGCCGGTCGCGGTGAGCTCCGGGCAGCGGCTTGTGCCGAAAGATGAGCGGGACAGCCACTTAGCTTCGGAGAGCTCCTTATCTCCGTCTTTGCCTCGCTCCTCGTTTAACAATTAGCAAAAAGCTTTTCCACTATGTCCTGCATGGAGAAACTGTGCCAGTACTGAAAACATCCCCAATCTTGTCCAAGATGTTTCGAGGAGGTCTCCAGAGTGTTTAGAAAGAAGCAATATAGAGTTGTCCAAAACTCCTTTTTACCAATATAATGTGAGTGGAAAATACAGGAGTGTGGTAAAGTACTGTTTTCTATAAGTTTGGAAGATGAATACTATCTACCGCTGTGGTGCGGCTTGGTTCGTCGCCTTTTGGAAGCTGCCACTCTCTCCATCTCCCAGAGGCGAAAAACCGTCTTCTTCGCGCAAACAGCATTGTGCCGGTCGCGGTTAGCACCGGGCAGCGGCTTGTGCCGAAAGATGCCCGGGACAGGAACTTATCTTCGGAGAGCTCTGTATCTCCGTCTTCTGCCTCTTTTGTTGCCTAACACTTATCAACAAGCTTTGCCAATATGTCTTGCATAGAAAAACTGCGCCTGAACTTAAAAGATCCCCAATCTTGTTCCACACGTTTCGAGGAGGTCTCCAGAGTGTTTAGCAAGAAGCAATATAGAGATGTCCAAAAATTTTTTTACCAATAAAATGTGAGTGGAAAATGCAAGAGAGTGGTAAAGTACTGTTTTCTATAACTTTGGAAGCTGACTGCTTTCTACCGCTGTGGTGCGGCTTGGTTCTTCGCCTTTGGGAAGCTACCGCTCTCTCCATCTCCCGGAGGCGAAAAAGCGGCTTCGTCGCGCAAAGAGCATTTTGCCGGTCGCGGTGAGCTCCGGGCAGCGGCTTGTGCCGAAAGATGAGCGGGACAGCCACTTAGCTTCGGAGAGCTCCTTATCTCCGTCTTTGCCTCGCTCCTCGTTTAACAATTAGCAAAAAGCTTTTCCACTATGTCCTGCATGGAGAAACTGTGCCAGTACTGAAAACATCCCCAATCTTGTCCAAGATGTTTCGAGGAGGTCTCCAGAGTGTTTAGAAAGAAGCAATATAGAGTTGTCCAAAACTCCTTTTTACCAATATAATGTGAGTGGAAAATACAGGAGAGTGGTAAAGTACTGTTTTCTATAAGTTTGGAAGATGAATACTATCTACCGCTGTAGTGCGGCTTGGTTCGTCGCCTTTTGGAAGCTGCCACTCTCTCCATCTCCCAGAGGCGAAAAACCGTCTTCTTCGCGCAAACAGCATTGTGCCGGTCGCGGTTAGCACCGGGCAGCGGCTTGTGCCGAAAGATGCCCGGGACAGGAACTTATCTTCGGAGAGCTCTGTATCTCCGTCTTCTGCCTCTTTTGTTGCCTAACACTTATCAACAAGCTTTGCCAATATGTCTTGCATAGAAAAACTGCGCCTGAACTTAAAAGATCCCCAATCTTGTTCCACACGTTTCGAGGAGGTCTCCAGAGTGTTTAGCAAGAAGCAATATAGAGATGTCCAAAAATTTTTTTACCAATAAAATGTGAGTGGAAAATGCAAGAGAGTGGTAAAGTACTGTTTTCTATAACTTTGGAAGCTGACTGCTTTCTACCGCTGTGGTGCGGCTTGGTTCTTCGCCTTTGGGAAGCTACCGCTCTCTCCATCTCCCGGAGGCGAAAAAGCGGCTTCGTCGCGCAAAGAGCATTTTGCCGGTCGCGGTGAGCTCCGGGCAGCGGCTTGTGCCGAAAGATGAGCGGGACAGCCACTTAGCTTCGGAGAGCTCCTTATCTCCGTCTTTGCCTCGCTCCTCATTTAACACTTAGCAAAACGCTTTTCCAATATGGTTTCCAAGGAGAAACTGTGCCAGTTCCGAAAACGTCCCCAAACTTGTTCTAGAATTTCGAGGAGGTCTGAAGACTGTTTAGCAAGAAGAAATATAGAGTTGTCCAAAACTCCCTTTAACCAATATAATATGAGGGGAAAACACAGGAGAGGGGTAAAGTACTGTTTTATGATAAGTTTGGAAGCTGCCCACACTATACCAGTGTGGTGCGGCTCAATTCTTCGCCTTTTGGAAGCTGCCGCTTTCTCCCTCTCCCGGAGGCGAAAAAGCGGCTTCGTCGCGTGAAGAGCATTGTGCCGGTCACGGAGAGCTCCGGGCAGCGGCTTGTGCCGAAAGACGCCCGGGACCGCCACTTAGCTTCAGAGAGCTCCTTATCTCCGTCTTTGCCTCGCTGTTCATTTAACACTTAGCAAAACGCTTTTCCTCTATGGCGTGCAAGTAGAAATTGTGACTGTACTGAAAATATCCCCAATCTTGTTCTAGAAGTTTAAAGGAGGTCTGCAGACTGTTTAGCAAGAAGCAATATAGACTTGTCCAAAACTCCTTTTTACCAATATAATGTGAGTGGAAAATACAGGAGAGTGGTAAAGTACTGTTTTCTAAAAGTTTGGAAGATGAATACTATCTACCGCTGTGGTGCGGCTTGGTTCGTAGCCTTTTGGAAGCTGCCGCTCTCTCCGTCTCCCGCAGGCGAAGAAGCAGCTTCTTCGCGCAAATAGCATTGTGCCGGTTCAGTGAACTCCGGAGAGCGGCTTGTGCCAAAGGATTCCCGGAACAGCCACTTAGTTTCGGAGAGCTCCTAATCTCCGACTTTGCCTCGCTTCTCGTTTAACACTTAGCAAAAAGCTTTTCCACTATGTCTTGCATGGAGAAACTGTGCCAGTACTGAAAACATCCCCAATTTGTCCAAGACGTTTCGAGGAGGTCCCCAGAGTGTTTAGAAAGAAGCAATATAGAGTTGTCCAAAACTTCTTTTTACCAATATAATGTGAGTGGAAAATACAGGAGAGTGGTAAAGTACTGTTTTCTATAAGTTTGGAAGATGAATACTATCTACCGCTGTAGTGCGGCTTGGTTCGTCGCCTTTTGGAAGCTGCCACTCTCTCCATCTCCCAGAGGCGAAAAACCGTCTTCTTCGCGCAAACAGCATTGTGCCGGTCGCGGTTAGCACCGGGCAGCGGCTTGTGCCGAAAGATGCCCGGGACAGGAACTTATCTTCGGAGAGCTCTGTATCTCCGTCTTCTGCCTCTTTTGTTGCCTAACACTTATCAACAAGCTTTGCCAATATGTCTTGCATAGAAAAACTGCGCCTGAACTTAAAAGATCCCCAATCTTGTTCCACACGTTTCGAGGAGGTCTCCAGAGTGTTTAGCAAGAAGCAATATAGAGATGTCCAAAAATTTTTTTACCAATAAAATGTGAGTGGAAAATGCAAGAGAGTGGTAAAGTACTGTTTTCTATAACTTTGGAAGCTGACTGCTTTCTACCGCTGTGGTGCGGCTTGGTTCTTCGCCTTTGGGAAGCTACCGCTCTCTCCATCTCCCGGAGGCGAAAAAGCGGCTTCGTCGCGCAAAGAGCATTTTGCCGGTCGCGGTGAGCTCCGGGCAGCGGCTTGTGCCGAAAGATGAGCGGGACAGCCACTTAGCTTCGGAGAGCTCCTTATCTCCGTCTTTGCCTCGCTCCTCGTTTAACAATTAGCAAAAAGCTTTTCCACTATGTCCTGCATGGAGAAACTGTGCCAGTACTGAAAACATCCCCAATCTTGTCCAAGATGTTTCGAGGAGGTCTCCAGAGTGTTTAGAAAGAAGCAATATAGAGTTGTCCAAAACTCCTTTTTACCAATATAATGTGAGTGGAAAATACAGGAGTGTGGTAAAGTACTGTTTTCTATAAGTTTGGAAGATGAATACTATCTACCGCTGTAGTGCGGCTTGGTTCGTCGCCTTTTGGAAGCTGCCACTCTCTCCATCTCCCAGAGGCGAAAAACCGTCTTCTTCGCGCAAACAGCATTGTGCCGGTCGCGGTTAGCACCGGGCAGCGGCTTGTGCCGAAAGATGCCCGGGACAGGAACTTATCTTCGGAGAGCTCTGTATCTCCGTCTTCTGCCTCTTTTGTTGCCTAACACTTATCAACAAGCTTTGCCAATATGTCTTGCATAGAAAAACTGCGCCTGAACTTAAAAGATCCCCAATCTTGTTCCACACGTTTCGAGGAGGTCTCCAGAGTGTTTAGAAAGAAGCAATATAGAGTTGTCCAAAACTTCTTTTTACCAATATAATGTGAGTGGAAAATACAGGAGAGTGGTAAAGTACTGTTTTCTATAAGTTTGGAAGATGAATACTATCTACCGCTGTAGTGCGGCTTGGTTCGTCGCCTTTTGGAAGCTGCCACTCTCTCCATCTCCCAGAGGCGAAAAACCGTCTTCTTCGCGCAAACAGCATTGTGCCGGTCGCGGTTAGCACCGGGCAGCGGCTTGTGCCGAAAGATGCCCGGGACAGGAACTTATCTTCGGAGAGCTCTGTATCTCCGTCTTCTGCCTCTTTTGTTGCCTAACACTTATCAACAAGCTTTGCCAATATGTCTTGCATAGAAAAACTGCGCCTGAACTTAAAAGATCCCCAATCTTGTTCCACACGTTTCGAGGAGGTCTCCAGAGTGTTTAGCAAGAAGCAATATAGAGATGTCCAAAAATTTTTTTACCAATAAAATGTGAGTGGAAAATGCAAGAGAGTGGTAAAGTACTGTTTTCTATAACTTTGGAAGCTGACTGCTTTCTACCGCTGTGGTGCGGCTTGGTTCTTCGCCTTTGGGAAGCTACCGCTCTCTCCATCTCCCGGAGGCGAAAAAGCGGCTTCGTCGCGCAAAGAGCATTTTGCCGGTCGCGGTGAGCTCCGGGCAGCGGCTTGTGCCGAAAGATGAGCGGGACAGCCACTTAGCTTCGGAGAGCTCCTTATCTCCGTCTTTGCCTCGCTCCTCGTTTAACAATTAGCAAAAAGCTTTTCCACTATGTCCTGCATGGAGAAACTGTGCCAGTACTGAAAACATCCCCAATCTTGTCCAAGATGTTTCGAGGAGGTCTCCAGAGTGTTTAGAAAGAAGCAATATAGAGTTGTCCAAAACTCCTTTTTACCAATATAATGTGAGTGGAAAATACAGGAGTGTGGTAAAGTACTGTTTTCTATAAGTTTGGAAGATGAATACTATCTACCGCTGTGGTGCGGCTTGGTTCGTCGCCTTTTGGAAGCTGCCACTCTCTCCATCTCCCAGAGGCGAAAAACCGTCTTCTTCGCGCAAACAGCATTGTGCCGGTCGCGGTTAGCACCGGGCAGCGGCTTGTGCCGAAAGATGCCCGGGACAGGAACTTATCTTCGGAGAGCTCTGTATCTCCGTCTTCTGCCTCTTTTGTTGCCTAACACTTATCAACAAGCTTTGCCAATATGTCTTGCATAGAAAAACTGCGCCTGAACTTAAAAGATCCCCAATCTTGTTCCACACGTTTCGAGGAGGTCTCCAGAGTGTTTAGCAAGAAGCAATATAGAGATGTCCAAAAATTTTTTTACCAATAAAATGTGAGTGGAAAATGCAAGAGAGTGGTAAAGTACTGTTTTCTATAACTTTGGAAGCTGACTGCTTTCTACCGCTGTGGTGCGGCTTGGTTCTTCGCCTTTGGGAAGCTACCGCTCTCTCCATCTCCCGGAGGCGAAAAAGCGGCTTCGTCGCGCAAAGAGCATTTTGCCGGTCGCGGTGAGCTCCGGGCAGCGGCTTGTGCCGAAAGATGAGCGGGACAGCCACTTAGCTTCGGAGAGCTCCTTATCTCCGTCTTTGCCTCGCTCCTCGTTTAACAATTAGCAAAAAGCTTTTCCACTATGTCCTGCATGGAGAAACTGTGCCAGTACTGAAAACATCCCCAATCTTGTCCAAGATGTTTCGAGGAGGTCTCCAGAGTGTTTAGAAAGAAGCAATATAGAGTTGTCCAAAACTCCTTTTTACCAATATAATGTGAGTGGAAAATACAGGAGAGTGGTAAAGTACTGTTTTCTATAAGTTTGGAAGATGAATACTATCTACCGCTGTAGTGCGGCTTGGTTCGTCGCCTTTTGGAAGCTGCCACTCTCTCCATCTCCCAGAGGCGAAAAACCGTCTTCTTCGCGCAAACAGCATTGTGCCGGTCGCGGTTAGCACCGGGCAGCGGCTTGTGCCGAAAGATGCCCGGGACAGGAACTTATCTTCGGAGAGCTCTGTATCTCCGTCTTCTGCCTCTTTTGTTGCCTAACACTTATCAACAAGCTTTGCCAATATGTCTTGCATAGAAAAACTGCGCCTGAACTTAAAAGATCCCCAATCTTGTTCCACACGTTTCGAGGAGGTCTCCAGAGTGTTTAGCAAGAAGCAATATAGAGATGTCCAAAAATTTTTTTACCAATAAAATGTGAGTGGAAAATGCAAGAGAGTGGTAAAGTACTGTTTTCTATAACTTTGGAAGCTGACTGCTTTCTACCGCTGTGGTGCGGCTTGGTTCTTCGCCTTTGGGAAGCTACCGCTCTCTCCATCTCCCGGAGGCGAAAAAGCGGCTTCGTCGCGCAAAGAGCATTTTGCCGGTCGCGGTGAGCTCCGGGCAGCGGCTTGTGCCGAAAGATGAGCGGGACAGCCACTTAGCTTCGGAGAGCTCCTTATCTCCGTCTTTGCCTCGCTCCTCATTTAACACTTAGCAAAACGCTTTTCCAATATGGTTTCCAAGGAGAAACTGTGCCAGTTCCGAAAACGTCCCCAAACTTGTTCTAGAATTTCGAGGAGGTCTGAAGACTGTTTAGCAAGAAGAAATATAGAGTTGTCCAAAACTCCCTTTAACCAATATAATATGAGGGGAAAACACAGGAGAGGGGTAAAGTACTGTTTTATGATAAGTTTGGAAGCTGCCCACACTATACCAGTGTGGTGCGGCTCAATTCTTCGCCTTTTGGAAGCTGCCGCTTTCTCCCTCTCCCGGAGGCGAAAAAGCGGCTTCGTCGCGTGAAGAGCATTGTGCCGGTCACGGAGAGCTCCGGGCAGCGGCTTGTGCCGAAAGACGCCCGGGACCGCCACTTAGCTTCAGAGAGCTCCTTATCTCCGTCTTTGCCTCGCTGTTCATTTAACACTTAGCAAAACGCTTTTCCTCTATGGCGTGCAAGTAGAAATTGTGACTGTACTGAAAATATCCCCAATCTTGTTCTAGAAGTTTAAAGGAGGTCTGCAGACTGTTTAGCAAGAAGCAATATAGACTTGTCCAAAACTCCTTTTTACCAATATAATGTGAGTGGAAAATACAGGAGAGTGGTAAAGTACTGTTTTCTAAAAGTTTGGAAGATGAATACTATCTACCGCTGTGGTGCGGCTTGGTTCGTAGCCTTTTGGAAGCTGCCGCTCTCTCCGTCTCCCGCAGGCGAAGAAGCAGCTTCTTCGCGCAAATAGCATTGTGCCGGTTCAGTGAACTCCGGAGAGCGGCTTGTGCCAAAGGATTCCCGGAACAGCCACTTAGTTTCGGAGAGCTCCTAATCTCCGACTTTGCCTCGCTTCTCGTTTAACACTTAGCAAAAAGCTTTTCCACTATGTCTTGCATGGAGAAACTGTGCCAGTACTGAAAACATCCCCAATTTGTCCAAGACGTTTCGAGGAGGTCCCCAGAGTGTTTAGAAAGAAGCAATATAGAGTTGTCCAAAACTTCTTTTTACCAATATAATGTGAGTGGAAAATACAGGAGAGTGGTAAAGTACTGTTTTCTATAAGTTTGGAAGATGAATACTATCTACCGCTGTAGTGCGGCTTGGTTCGTCGCCTTTTGGAAGCTGCCACTCTCTCCATCTCCCAGAGGCGAAAAACCGTCTTCTTCGCGCAAACAGCATTGTGCCGGTCGCGGTTAGCACCGGGCAGCGGCTTGTGCCGAAAGATGCCCGGGACAGGAACTTATCTTCGGAGAGCTCTGTATCTCCGTCTTCTGCCTCTTTTGTTGCCTAACACTTATCAACAAGCTTTGCCAATATGTCTTGCATAGAAAAACTGCGCCTGAACTTAAAAGATCCCCAATCTTGTTCCACACGTTTCGAGGAGGTCTCCAGAGTGTTTAGCAAGAAGCAATATAGAGATGTCCAAAAATTTTTTTACCAATAAAATGTGAGTGGAAAATGCAAGAGAGTGGTAAAGTACTGTTTTCTATAACTTTGGAAGCTGACTGCTTTCTACCGCTGTGGTGCGGCTTGGTTCTTCGCCTTTGGGAAGCTACCGCTCTCTCCATCTCCCGGAGGCGAAAAAGCGGCTTCGTCGCGCAAAGAGCATTTTGCCGGTCGCGGTGAGCTCCGGGCAGCGGCTTGTGCCGAAAGATGAGCGGGACAGCCACTTAGCTTCGGAGAGCTCCTTATCTCCGTCTTTGCCTCGCTCCTCGTTTAACAATTAGCAAAAAGCTTTTCCACTATGTCCTGCATGGAGAAACTGTGCCAGTACTGAAAACATCCCCAATCTTGTCCAAGATGTTTCGAGGAGGTCTCCAGAGTGTTTAGAAAGAAGCAATATAGAGTTGTCCAAAACTCCTTTTTACCAATATAATGTGAGTGGAAAATACAGGAGTGTGGTAAAGTACTGTTTTCTATAAGTTTGGAAGATGAATACTATCTACCGCTGTAGTGCGGCTTGGTTCGTCGCCTTTTGGAAGCTGCCACTCTCTCCATCTCCCAGAGGCGAAAAACCGTCTTCTTCGCGCAAACAGCATTGTGCCGGTCGCGGTTAGCACCGGGCAGCGGCTTGTGCCGAAAGATGCCCGGGACAGGAACTTATCTTCGGAGAGCTCTGTATCTCCGTCTTCTGCCTCTTTTGTTGCCTAACACTTATCAACAAGCTTTGCCAATATGTCTTGCATAGAAAAACTGCGCCTGAACTTAAAAGATCCCCAATCTTGTTCCACACGTTTCGAGGAGGTCTCCAGAGTGTTTAGAAAGAAGCAATATAGAGTTGTCCAAAACTTCTTTTTACCAATATAATGTGAGTGGAAAATACAGGAGAGTGGTAAAGTACTGTTTTCTATAAGTTTGGAAGATGAATACTATCTACCGCTGTAGTGCGGCTTGGTTCGTCGCCTTTTGGAAGCTGCCACTCTCTCCATCTCCCAGAGGCGAAAAACCGTCTTCTTCGCGCAAACAGCATTGTGCCGGTCGCGGTTAGCACCGGGCAGCGGCTTGTGCCGAAAGATGCCCGGGACAGGAACTTATCTTCGGAGAGCTCTGTATCTCCGTCTTCTGCCTCTTTTGTTGCCTAACACTTATCAACAAGCTTTGCCAATATGTCTTGCATAGAAAAACTGCGCCTGAACTTAAAAGATCCCCAATCTTGTTCCACACGTTTCGAGGAGGTCTCCAGAGTGTTTAGCAAGAAGCAATATAGAGATGTCCAAAAATTTTTTTACCAATAAAATGTGAGTGGAAAATGCAAGAGAGTGGTAAAGTACTGTTTTCTATAACTTTGGAAGCTGACTGCTTTCTACCGCTGTGGTGCGGCTTGGTTCTTCGCCTTTGGGAAGCTACCGCTCTCTCCATCTCCCGGAGGCGAAAAAGCGGCTTCGTCGCGCAAAGAGCATTTTGCCGGTCGCGGTGAGCTCCGGGCAGCGGCTTGTGCCGAAAGATGAGCGGGACAGCCACTTAGCTTCGGAGAGCTCCTTATCTCCGTCTTTGCCTCGCTCCTCGTTTAACAATTAGCAAAAAGCTTTTCCACTATGTCCTGCATGGAGAAACTGTGCCAGTACTGAAAACATCCCCAATCTTGTCCAAGATGTTTCGAGGAGGTCTCCAGAGTGTTTAGAAAGAAGCAATATAGAGTTGTCCAAAACTCCTTTTTACCAATATAATGTGAGTGGAAAATACAGGAGTGTGGTAAAGTACTGTTTTCTATAAGTTTGGAAGATGAATACTATCTACCGCTGTGGTGCGGCTTGGTTCGTCGCCTTTTGGAAGCTGCCACTCTCTCCATCTCCCAGAGGCGAAAAACCGTCTTCTTCGCGCAAACAGCATTGTGCCGGTCGCGGTTAGCACCGGGCAGCGGCTTGTGCCGAAAGATGCCCGGGACAGGAACTTATCTTCGGAGAGCTCTGTATCTCCGTCTTCTGCCTCTTTTGTTGCCTAACACTTATCAACAAGCTTTGCCAATATGTCTTGCATAGAAAAACTGCGCCTGAACTTAAAAGATCCCCAATCTTGTTCCACACGTTTCGAGGAGGTCTCCAGAGTGTTTAGCAAGAAGCAATATAGAGATGTCCAAAAATTTTTTTACCAATAAAATGTGAGTGGAAAATGCAAGAGAGTGGTAAAGTACTGTTTTCTATAACTTTGGAAGCTGACTGCTTTCTACCGCTGTGGTGCGGCTTGGTTCTTCGCCTTTGGGAAGCTACCGCTCTCTCCATCTCCCGGAGGCGAAAAAGCGGCTTCGTCGCGCAAAGAGCATTTTGCCGGTCGCGGTGAGCTCCGGGCAGCGGCTTGTGCCGAAAGATGAGCGGGACAGCCACTTAGCTTCGGAGAGCTCCTTATCTCCGTCTTTGCCTCGCTCCTCGTTTAACAATTAGCAAAAAGCTTTTCCACTATGTCCTGCATGGAGAAACTGTGCCAGTACTGAAAACATCCCCAAACTTGTTCTAGAAGTTTCGAGGAGGTCTGAAGACTGTTTAGCAAGAAGAAATATAGAGTTGTCCAAAACTCCCTTTAACCAATATAATATGAGGGGAAAACACAGGAGAGGGGTAAAGTACTGTTTTATGATAAGTTTGGAAGCTGCCCACACTATACCAGTGTGGTGCGGCTCAATTCTTCGCCTTTTGGAAGCTGCCGCTTTCTCCCTCTCCCGGAGGCGAAAAAGCGGCTTCGTCGCGCGAAGAGCATTGTGCCAGTCACGGAGAGCTCCGGGCAGCGGCTTGTGCCGAAAGACGCCCGGGACCGCCACTTAGCTTCAGAGAGCTCCTTATCTCCGTCTTTGCCTCGCTGTTCATTTAACACTTAGCAAAACGCTTTTCCTCTATGGCGTGCAAGTAGAAATTGTGACAGTACTGAAAATATCCCCAATCTTGTTCTAGAAGTTTAAAGGAGGTCTGCAGACTGTTTAGCAAGAAGCAATATAGACTTGTCCAAAACTCCTTTTTACCAATATAATGTGAGTGGAAAATACAGGAGAGTGGTAAAGTACTGTTTTCTAAAAGTTTGGAAGATGAATACTATCTACCGCTGTGGTGCGGCTTGGTTCGTCGCCTTTTGGAAGCTGCCGCTCTCTCCGTCTCCCGCAGGCGAAGAAGCAGCTTCTTCGCGCAAATAGCATTGTGCCGGTTCAGTGAACTCCGGAGAGCGGCTTGTGCCAAAGGATTCCCGGAACAGCCACTTAGCTTCGGAGAGCTCCTAATCTCCGTCTTTGCCTCGCTTCTCGTTTAACAATTAGCAAAAAGCTTTTCCACTATGTCCTGCATGGAGAAACTGTGCCAGTACTGAAAACATACCCAATCTTGTCCAAGATGTTTCGAGGAGGTCTCCAGAGTGTTTAGAAAGAAGCAATATAGAGTTGTCCAAAACTCCTTTTTACCAATATAATGTGAGTGGAAAATACAGGAGAGTGGTAAAGTACTGTTTTCTATAAGTTTGGAAGATGAATACTATCTACCGCTGTAGTGCGGCTTGGTTCGTCGCCTTTTGGAAGCTGCCACTCTCTCCATCTCCCAGAGGCGAAAAACCGTCTTCTTCGCGCAAACAGCATTGTGCCGGTCGCGGTTAGCACCGGGCAGCGGCTTGTGCCGAAAGATGCCCGGGACAGGAACTTATCTTCGGAGAGCTCTGTATCTCCGTCTTCTGCCTCTTTTGTTGCCTAACACTTATCAACAAGCTTTGCCAATATGTCTTGCATAGAAAAACTGCGCCTGAACTTAAAAGATCCCCAATCTTGTTCCACACGTTTCGAGGAGGTCTCCAGAGTGTTTAGCAAGAAGCAATATAGAGATGTCCAAAAATTTTTTTACCAATAAAATGTGAGTGGAAAATGCAAGAGAGTGGTAAAGTACTGTTTTCTATAACTTTGGAAGCTGACTGCTTTCTACCGCTGTGGTGCGGCTTGGTTCTTCGCCTTTGGGAAGCTACCGCTCTCTCCATCTCCCGGAGGCGAAAAAGCGGCTTCGTCGCGCAAAGAGCATTTTGCCGGTCGCGGTGAGCTCCGGGCAGCGGCTTGTGCCGAAAGATGAGCGGGACAGCCACTTAGCTTCGGAGAGCTCCTTATCTCCGTCTTTGCCTCGCTCCTCATTTAACACTTAGCAAAACGCTTTTCCAATATGGTTTCCAAGGAGAAACTGTGCCAGTTCCGAAAACGTCCCCAAACTTGTTCTAGAAGTTTCGAGGAGGTCTGAAGACTGTTTAGCAAGAAGAAATATAGAGTTGTCCAAAACTCCCTTTAACCAATATAATATGAGGGGAAAACACAGGAGAGGGGTAAAGTACTGTTTTATGATAAGTTTGGAAGCTGCCCACACTATACCAGTGTGGTGCGGCTCAATTCTTCGCCTTTTGGAAGCTGCCGCTTTCTCCCTCTCCCGGAGGCGAAAAAGCGGCTTCGTCGCGTGAAGAGCATTGTGCCGGTCACGGAGAGCTCCGGGCAGCGGCTTGTGCCGAAAGACGCCCGGGACCGCCACTTAGCTTCAGAGAGCTCCTTATCTCCGTCTTTGCCTCGCTGTTCATTTAACACTTAGCAAAACGCTTTTCCTCTATGGCGTGCAAGTAGAAATTGTGACAGTACTGAAAATATCCCCAATCTTGTTCTAGAAGTTTAAAGGAGGTCTGCAGACTGTTTAGCAAGAAGCAATATAGACTTGTCCAAAACTCCTTTTTACCAATATAATGTGAGTGGAAAATACAGGAGAGTGGTAAAGTACTGTTTTCTAAAAGTTTGGAAGATGAATACTATCTACCGCTGTGGTGCGGCTTGGTTCGTCGCCTTTTGGAAGCTGCCGCTCTCTCCGTCTCCCGCAGGCGAAGAAGCAGCTTCTTCGCGCAAATAGCATTGTGCCGGTTCAGTGAACTCCGGAGAGCGGCTTGTGCCAAAGGATTCCCGGAACAGCCACTTAGTTTCGGAGAGCTCCTAATCTCCGACTTTGCCTCGCTTCTCGTTTAACACTTAGCAAAAAGCTTTTCCACTATGTCTTGCATGGAGAAACTGTGCCAGTACTGAAAACATCCCCAATCTTGTCCAAGACGTTTCGAGGAGGTCCCCAGAGTGTTTAGAAAGAAGCAATATAGAGTTGTCCAAAACTTCTTTTTACCAATATAATGTGAGTGGAAAATACAGGAGAGTGGTAAAGTACTGTTTTCTATAAGTTTGGAAGATGAATACTATCTACCGCTGTAGTGCGGCTTGGTTCGTCGCCTTTTGGAAGCTGCCACTCTCTCCATCTCCCAGAGGCGAAAAACCGTCTTCTTCGCGCAAACAGCATTGTGCCGGTCGCGGTTAGCACCGGGCAGCGGCTTGTGCCGAAAGATGCCCGGGACAGGAACTTATCTTCGGAGAGCTCTGTATCTCCGTCTTCTGCCTCTTTTGTTGCCTAACACTTATCAACAAGCTTTGCCAATATGTCTTGCATAGAAAAACTGCGCCTGAACTTAAAAGATCCCCAATCTTGTTCCACACGTTTCGAGGAGGTCTCCAGAGTGTTTAGCAAGAAGCAATATAGAGATGTCCAAAAATTTTTTTACCAATAAAATGTGAGTGGAAAATGCAAGAGAGTGGTAAAGTACTGTTTTCTATAACTTTGGAAGCTGACTGCTTTCTACCGCTGTGGTGCGGCTTGGTTCTTCGCCTTTGGGAAGCTACCGCTCTCTCCATCTCCCGGAGGCGAAAAAGCGGCTTCGTCGCGCAAAGAGCATTTTGCCGGTCGCGGTGAGCTCCGGGCAGCGGCTTGTGCCGAAAGATGAGCGGGACAGCCACTTAGCTTCGGAGAGCTCCTTATCTCCGTCTTTGCCTCGCTCCTCGTTTAACAATTAGCAAAAAGCTTTTCCACTATGTCCTGCATGGAGAAACTGTGCCAGTACTGAAAACATCCCCAATCTTGTCCAAGATGTTTCGAGGAGGTCTCCAGAGTGTTTAGAAAGAAGCAATATAGAGTTGTCCAAAACTCCTTTTTACCAATATAATGTGAGTGGAAAATACAGGAGAGTGGTAAAGTACTGTTTTCTATAAGTTTGGAAGATGAATACTATCTACCGCTGTAGTGCGGCTTGGTTCGTCGCCTTTTGGAAGCTGCCACTCTCTCCATCTCCCAGAGGCGAAAAACCGTCTTCTTCGCGCAAACAGCATTGTGCCGGTCGCGGTTAGCACCGGGCAGCGGCTTGTGCCGAAAGATGCCCGGGACAGGAACTTATCTTCGGAGAGCTCTGTATCTCCGTCTTCTGCCTCTTTTGTTGCCTAACACTTATCAACAAGCTTTGCCAATATGTCTTGCATAGAAAAACTGCGCCTGAACTTAAAAGATCCCCAATCTTGTTCCACACGTTTCGAGGAGGTCTCCAGAGTGTTTAGCAAGAAGCAATATAGAGATGTCCAAAAATTTTTTTACCAATAAAATGTGAGTGGAAAATGCAAGAGAGTGGTAAAGTACTGTTTTCTATAACTTTGGAAGCTGACTGCTTTCTACCGCTGTGGTGCGGCTTGGTTCTTCGCCTTTGGGAAGCTACCGCTCTCTCCATCTCCCGGAGGCGAAAAAGCGGCTTCGTCGCGCAAAGAGCATTTTGCCGGTCGCGGTGAGCTCCGGGCAGCGGCTTGTGCCGAAAGATGAGCGGGACAGCCACTTAGCTTCGGAGAGCTCCTTATCTCCGTCTTTGCCTCGCTCCTCATTTAACACTTAGCAAAACGCTTTTCCAATATGGTTTCCAAGGAGAAACTGTGCCAGTTCCGAAAACGTCCCCAAACTTGTTCTAGAAGTTTCGAGGAGGTCTGAAGACTGTTTAGCAAGAAGAAATATAGAGTTGTCCAAAACTCCCTTTAACCAATATAATATGAGGGGAAAACACAGGAGAGGGGTAAAGTACTGTTTTATGATAAGTTTGGAAGCTGCCCACACTATACCAGTGTGGTGCGGCTCAATTCTTCGCCTTTTGGAAGCTGCCGCTTTCTCCCTCTCCCGGAGGCGAAAAAGCGGCTTCGTCGCGCGAAGAGCATTGTGCCAGTCACGGAGAGCTCCGGGCAGCGGCTTGTGCCGAAAGACGCCCGGGACCGCCACTTAGCTTCAGAGAGCTCCTTATCTCCGTCTTTGCCTCGCTGTTCATTTAACACTTAGCAAAACGCTTTTCCTCTATGGCGTGCAAGTAGAAATTGTGACAGTACTGAAAATATCCCCAATCTTGTTCTAGAAGTTTAAAGGAGGTCTGCAGACTGTTTAGCAAGAAGCAATATAGACTTGTCCAAAACTCCTTTTTACCAATATAATGTGAGTGGAAAATACAGGAGAGTGGTAAAGTACTGTTTTCTATAAGTTTGGAAGATGAATACTATCTACCGCTGTAGTGCGGCTTGGTTCGTCGCCTTTTGGAAGCTGCCACTCTCTCCATCTCCCAGAGGCGAAAAACCGTCTTCTTCGCGCAAACAGCATTGTGCCGGTCGCGGTTAGCACCGGGCAGCGGCTTGTGCCGAAAGATGCCCGGGACAGGAACTTATCTTCGGAGAGCTCTGTATCTCCGTCTTCTGCCTCTTTTGTTGCCTAACACTTATCAACAAGCTTTGCCAATATGTCTTGCATAGAAAAACTGCGCCTGAACTTAAAAGATCCCCAATCTTGTTCCACACGTTTCGAGGAGGTCTCCAGAGTGTTTAGCAAGAAGCAATATAGAGATGTCCAAAAATTTTTTTACCAATAAAATGTGAGTGGAAAATGCAAGAGAGTGGTAAAGTACTGTTTTCTATAACTTTGGAAGCTGACTGCTTTCTACCGCTGTGGTGCGGCTTGGTTCTTCGCCTTTGGGAAGCTACCGCTCTCTCCATCTCCCGGAGGCGAAAAAGCGGCTTCGTCGCGCAAAGAGCATTTTGCCGGTCGCGGTGAGCTCCGGGCAGCGGCTTGTGCCGAAAGATGAGCGGGACAGCCACTTAGCTTCGGAGAGCTCCTTATCTCCGTCTTTGCCTCGCTCATCGTTTAACAATTAGCAAAAAGCTTTTCCACTATGTCCTGCATGGAGAAACTGTGCCAGTACTGAAAACATCCCCAATCTTGTCCAAGATGTTTCGAGGAGGTCTCCAGAGTGTTTAGAAAGAAGCAATATAGAGTTGTCCAAAACTCCTTTTTACCAATATAATGTGAGTGGAAAATACAGGAGAGTGGTAAAGTACTGTTTTCTATAAGTTTGGAAGATGAATACTATCTACCGCTGTAGTGCGGCTTGGTTCGTCGCCTTTTGGAAGCTGCCACTCTCTCCATCTCCCAGAGGCGAAAAACCGTCTTCTTCGCGCAAACAGCATTGTGCCGGTCGCGGTTAGCACCGGGCAGCGGCTTGTGCCGAAAGATGCCCGGGACAGGAACTTATCTTCGGAGAGCTCTGTATCTCCGTCTTCTGCCTCTTTTGTTGCCTAACACTTATCAACAAGCTTTGCCAATATGTCTTGCATAGAAAAACTGCGCCTGAACTTAAAAGATCCCCAATCTTGTTCCACACGTTTCGAGGAGGTCTCCAGAGTGTTTAGCAAGAAGCAATATAGAGATGTCCAAAAATTTTTTTACCAATAAAATGTGAGTGGAAAATGCAAGAGAGTGGTAAAGTACTGTTTTCTATAACTTTGGAAGCTGACTGCTTTCTACCGCTGTGGTGCGGCTTGGTTCTTCGCCTTTGGGAAGCTACCGCTCTCTCCATCTCCCGGAGGCGAAAAAGCGGCTTCGTCGCGCAAAGAGCATTTTGCCGGTCGCGGTGAGCTCCGGGAAGCGGCTTGTGCCGAAAGATGAGCGGGACAGCCACTTAGCTTCGGAGAGCTCCTTATCTCCGTCTTTGCCTCGCTCCTCATTTAACACTTAGCAAAACGCTTTTCCAATATGGTTTCCAAGGAGAAACTGTGCCAGTTCCGAAAACGTCCCCAAACTTGTTCTAGAAGTTTCGAGGAGGTCTGAAGACTGTTTAGCAAGAAGAAATATAGAGTTGTCCAAAACTCCCTTTAACCAATATAATATGAGGGGAAAACACAGGAGAGGGGTAAAGTACTGTTTTATGATAAGTTTGGAAGCTGCCCACACTATACCAGTGTGGTGCGGCTCAATTCTTCGCCTTTTGGAAGCTGCCGCTTTCTCCCTCTCCCGGAGGCGAAAAAGCGGCTTCGTCGCGTGAAGAGCATTGTGCCGGTCACGGAGAGCTCCGGGCAGCGGCTTGTGCCGAAAGACGCCCGGGACCGCCACTTAGCTTCAGAGAGCTCCTTATCTCCGTCTTTGCCTCGCTGTTCATTTAACACTTAGCAAAACGCTTTTCCTCTATGGCGTGCAAGTAGAAATTGTGACAGTACTGAAAATATCCCCAATCTTGTTCTAGAAGTTTAAAGGAGGTCTGCAGACTGTTTAGCAAGAAGCAATATAGACTTGTCCAAAACTCCTTTTTACCAATATAATGTGAGTGGAAAATACAGGAGAGTGGTAAAGTACTGTTTTCTAAAAGTTTGGAAGATGAATACTATCTACCGCTGTGGTGCGGCTTGGTTCGTCGCCTTTTGGAAGCTGCCGCTCTCTCCGTCTCCCGCAGGCGAAGAAGCAGCTTCTTCGCGCAAATAGCATTGTGCCGGTTCAGTGAACTCCGGAGAGCGGCTTGTGCCAAAGGATTCCCGGAACAGCCACTTAGTTTCGGAGAGCTCCTAATCTCCGACTTTGCCTCGCTTCTCGTTTAACACTTAGCAAAAAGCTTTTCCACTATGTCTTGCATGGAGAAACTGTGCCAGTACTGAAAACATCCCCAATTTGTCCAAGACGTTTCGAGGAGGTCCCCAGAGTGTTTAGAAAGAAGCAATATAGAGTTGTCCAAAACTTCTTTTTACCAATATAATGTGAGTGGAAAATACAGGAGAGTGGTAAAGTACTGTTTTCTATAAGTTTGGAAGATGAATACTATCTACCGCTGTAGTGCGGCTTGGTTCGTCGCCTTTTGGAAGCTGCCACTCTCTCCATCTCCCAGAGGCGAAAAACCGTCTTCTTCGCGCAAACAGCATTGTGCCGGTCGCGGTTAGCACCGGGCAGCGGCTTGTGCCGAAAGATGCCCGGGACAGGAACTTATCTTCGGAGAGCTCTGTATCTCCGTCTTCTGCCTCTTTTGTTGCCTAACACTTATCAACAAGCTTTGCCAATATGTCTTGCATAGAAAAACTGCGCCTGAACTTAAAAGATCCCCAATCTTGTTCCACACGTTTCGAGGAGGTCTCCAGAGTGTTTAGCAAGAAGCAATATAGAGATGTCCAAAAATTTTTTTACCAATAAAATGTGAGTGGAAAATGCAAGAGAGTGGTAAAGTACTGTTTTCTATAACTTTGGAAGCTGACTGCTTTCTACCGCTGTGGTGCGGCTTGGTTCTTCGCCTTTGGGAAGCTACCGCTCTCTCCATCTCCCGGAGGCGAAAAAGCGGCTTCGTCGCGCAAAGAGCATTTTGCCGGTCGCGGTGAGCTCCGGGCAGCGGCTTGTGCCGAAAGATGAGCGGGACAGCCACTTAGCTTCGGAGAGCTCCTTATCTCCGTCTTTGCCTCGCTCCTCGTTTAACAATTAGCAAAAAGCTTTTCCACTATGTCCTGCATGGAGAAACTGTGCCAGTACTGAAAACATCCCCAATCTTGTCCAAGATGTTTCGAGGAGGTCTCCAGAGTGTTTAGAAAGAAGCAATATAGAGTTGTCCAAAACTCCTTTTTACCAATATAATGTGAGTGGAAAATACAGGAGTGTGGTAAAGTACTGTTTTCTATAAGTTTGGAAGATGAATACTATCTACCGCTGTAGTGCGGCTTGGTTCGTCGCCTTTTGGAAGCTGCCACTCTCTCCATCTCCCAGAGGCGAAAAACCGTCTTCTTCGCGCAAACAGCATTGTGCCGGTCGCGGTTAGCACCGGGCAGCGGCTTGTGCCGAAAGATGCCCGGGACAGGAACTTATCTTCGGAGAGCTCTGTATCTCCGTCTTCTGCCTCTTTTGTTGCCTAACACTTATCAACAAGCTTTGCCAATATGTCTTGCATAGAAAAACTGCGCCTGAACTTAAAAGATCCCCAATCTTGTTCCACACGTTTCGAGGAGGTCTCCAGAGTGTTTAGCAAGAAGCAATATAGAGATGTCCAAAAATTTTTTTACCAATAAAATGTGAGTGGAAAATGCAAGAGAGTGGTAAAGTACTGTTTTCTATAACTTTGGAAGCTGACTGCTTTCTACCGCTGTGGTGCGGCTTGGTTCTTCGCCTTTGGGAAGCTACCGCTCTCTCCATCTCCCGGAAGCGAAAAAGCGGCTTCGTCGCGCAAAGAGCATTTTGCCGGTCGCGGTGAGCTCCGGGCAGCGGCTTGTGCCGAAAGATGAGCGGGACAGCCACTTAGCTTCGGAGAGCTCCTTATCTCCGTCTTTGCCTCGCTCCTCGTTTAACACTTAGCAAAACGATTTTCCAATATGGTTTCCAAGGAGAAACTGTGCCAGTTCCGAAAACGTCCCCAAACTTGTTCTAGAAGTTTCGAGGAGGTCTGAAGACTGTTTAGCAAGAAGAAATATAGAGTTGTCCAAAACTCCCTTTAACCAATATAATATGAGGGGAAAACACAGGAGAGGGGTAAAGTACTGTTTTATGATAAGTTTGGAAGCTGCCCACACTATACCAGTGTGGTGCGGCTCAATTCTTCGCCTTTTGGAAGCTGCCGCTTTCTCCCTCTCCCGGAGGCGAAAAAGCGGCTTCGTCGCGTGAAGAGCATTGTGCCGGTCACGGAGAGCTCCGGGCAGCGGCTTGTGCCGAAAGACGCCCGGGACCGCCACTTAGCTTCAGAGAGCTCCTTATCTCCGTCTTTGCCTCGCTGTTCATTTAACACTTAGCAAAACGCTTTTCCTCTATGGCGTGCAAGTAGAAATTGTGACAGTACTGAAAATATCCCCAATCTTGTTCTAGAAGTTTAAAGGAGGTCTGCAGACTGTTTAGCAAGAAGCAATATAGACTTGTCCAAAACTCCTTTTTACCAATATAATGTGAGTGGAAAATACAGGAGAGTGGTAAAGTACTGTTTTCTAAAAGTTTGGAAGATGAATACTATCTACCGCTGTGGTGCGGCTTGGTTCGTCGCCTTTTGGAAGCTGCCGCTCTCTCCGTCTCCCGCAGGCGAAGAAGCAGCTTCTTCGCGCAAATAGCATTGTGCCGGTTCAGTGAACTCCGGAGAGCGGCTTGTGCCAAAGGATTCCCGGAACAGCCACTTAGTTTCGGAGAGCTCCTAATCTCCGACTTTGCCTCGCTTCTCGTTTAACACTTAGCAAAAAGCTTTTCCACTATGTCTTGCATGGAGAAACTGTGCCAGTACTGAAAACATCCCCAATCTTGTCCAAGACGTTTCGAGGAGGTCCCCAGAGTGTTTAGAAAGAAGCAATATAGAGTTGTCCAAAACTTCTTTTTACCAATATAATGTGAGTGGAAAATACAGGAGAGTGGTAAAGTACTGTTTTCTATAAGTTTGGAAGATGAATACTATCTACCGCTGTAGTGCGGCTTGGTTCGTCGCCTTTTGGAAGCTGCCACTCTCTCCATCTCCCAGAGGCGAAAAACCGTCTTCTTCGCGCAAACAGCATTGTGCCGGTCGCGGTTAGCACCGGGCAGCGGCTTGTGCCGAAAGATGCCCGGGACAGGAACTTATCTTCGGAGAGCTCTGTATCTCCGTCTTCTGCCTCTTTTGTTGCCTAACACTTATCAACAAGCTTTGCCAATATGTCTTGCATAGAAAAACTGCGCCTGAACTTAAAAGATCCCCAATCTTGTTCCACACGTTTCGAGGAGGTCTCCAGAGTGTTTAGCAAGAAGCAATATAGAGATGTCCAAAAATTTTTTTACCAATAAAATGTGAGTGGAAAATGCAAGAGAGTGGTAAAGTACTGTTTTCTATAACTTTGGAAGCTGACTGCTTTCTACCGCTGTGGTGCGGCTTGGTTCTTCGCCTTTGGGAAGCTACCGCTCTCTCCATCTCCCGGAGGCGAAAAAGCGGCTTCGTCGCGCAAAGAGCATTTTGCCGGTCGCGGTGAGCTCCGGGCAGCGGCTTGTGCCGAAAGATGAGCGGGACAGCCACTTAGCTTCGGAGAGCTCCTTATCTCCGTCTTTGCCTCGCTCCTCGTTTAACAATTAGCAAAAAGCTTTTCCACTATGTCCTGCATGGAGAAACTGTGCCAGTACTGAAAACATCCCCAATCTTGTCCAAGATGTTTCGAGGAGGTCTCCAGAGTGTTTAGAAAGAAGCAATATAGAGTTGTCCAAAACTCCTTTTTACCAATATAATGTGAGTGGAAAATACAGGAGAGTGGTAAAGTACTGTTTTCTATAAGTTTGGAAGATGAATACTATCTACCGCTGTAGTGCGGCTTGGTTCGTCGCCTTTTGGAAGCTGCCACTCTCTCCATCTCCCAGAGGCGAAAAACCGTCTTCTTCGCGCAAACAGCATTGTGCCGGTCGCGGTTAGCACCGGGCAGCGGCTTGTGCCGAAAGATGCCCGGGACAGGAACTTATCTTCGGAGAGCTCTGTATCTCCGTCTTCTGCCTCTTTTGTTGCCTAACACTTATCAACAAGCTTTGCCAATATGTCTTGCATAGAAAAACTGCGCCTGAACTTAAAAGATCCCCAATCTTGTTCCACACGTTTCGAGGAGGTCTCCAGAGTGTTTAGCAAGAAGCAATATAGAGATGTCCAAAAATTTTTTTACCAATAAAATGTGAGTGGAAAATGCAAGAGAGTGGTAAAGTACTGTTTTCTATAACTTTGGAAGCTGACTGCTTTCTACCGCTGTGGTGCGGCTTGGTTCTTCGCCTTTGGGAAGCTACCGCTCTCTCCATCTCCCGGAGGCGAAAAAGCGGCTTCGTCGCGCAAAGAGCATTTTGCCGGTCGCGGTGAGCTCCGGGCAGCGGCTTGTGCCGAAAGATGAGCGGGACAGCCACTTAGCTTCGGAGAGCTCCTTATCTCCGTCTTTGCCTCGCTCCTCATTTAACACTTAGCAAAACGCTTTTCCAATATGGTTTCCAAGGAGAAACTGTGCCAGTTCCGAAAACGTCCCCAAACTTGTTCTAGAAGTTTCGAGGAGGTCTGAAGACTGTTTAGCAAGAAGAAATATAGAGTTGTCCAAAACTCCCTTTAACCAATATAATATGAGGGGAAAACACAGGAGAGGGGTAAAGTACTGTTTTATGATAAGTTTGGAAGCTGCCCACACTATACCAGTGTGGTGCGGCTCAATTCTTCGCCTTTTGGAAGCTGCCGCTTTCTCCCTCTCCCGGAGGCGAAAAAGCGGCTTCGTCGCGCGAAGAGCATTGTGCCAGTCACGGAGAGCTCCGGGCAGCGGCTTGTGCCGAAAGACGCCCGGGACCGCCACTTAGCTTCAGAGAGCTCCTTATCTCCGTCTTTGCCTCGCTGTTCATTTAACACTTAGCAAAACGCTTTTCCTCTATGGCGTGCAAGTAGAAATTGTGACAGTACTGAAAATATCCCCAATCTTGTTCTAGAAGTTTAAAGGAGGTCTGCAGACTGTTTAGCAAGAAGCAATATAGACTTGTCCAAAACTCCTTTTTACCAATATAATGTGAGTGGAAAATACAGGAGAGTGGTAAAGTACTGTTTTCTATAAGTTTGGAAGATGAATACTATCTACCGCTGTGGTGCGGCTTGGTTCGTCGCCTTTTGGAAGCTGCCGCTCTCTCCGTCTCCCGCAGGCGAAGAAGCAGCTTCTTCGCGCAAATAGCATTGTGCCGGTTCAGTGAACTCCGGAGAGCGGCTTGTGCCAAAGGATTCCCGGAACAGCCACTTAGCTTCGGAGAGCTCCTAATCTCCGTCTTTGCCTCGCTTCTCGTTTAACAATTAGCAAAAAGCTTTTCCACTATGTCCTGCATGGAGAAACTGTGCCAGTACTGAAAACATCCCCAATCTTGTCCAAGACGTTTCGAGGAGGTCTCCAGAGTGTTTAGAAAGAAGCAATATAGAGTTGTCCAAAACTCCTTTTTACCAATATAATGTGAGTGGAAAATACAGGAGAGTGGTAAAGTACTGTTTTCTATAAGTTTGGAAGATGAATACTATCTACCGCTGTAGTGCGGCTTGGTTCGTCGCCTTTTGGAAGCTGCCACTCTCTCCATCTCCCAGAGGCGAAAAACCGTCTTCTTCGCGCAAACAGCATTGTGCCGGTCGCGGTTAGCACCGGGCAGCGGCTTGTGCCGAAAGATGCCCGGGACAGGAACTTATCTTCGGAGAGCTCTGTATCTCCGTCTTCTGCCTCTTTTGTTGCCTAACACTTATCAACAAGCTTTGCCAATATGTCTTGCATAGAAAAACTGCGCCTGAACTTAAAAGATCCCCAATCTTGTTCCACACGTTTCGAGGAGGTCTCCAGAGTGTTTAGCAAGAAGCAATATAGAGATGTCCAAAAATTTTTTTACCAATAAAATGTGAGTGGAAAATGCAAGAGAGTGGTAAAGTACTGTTTTCTATAACTTTGGAAGCTGACTGCTTTCTACCGCTGTGGTGCGGCTTGGTTCTTCGCCTTTGGGAAGCTACCGCTCTCTCCATCTCCCGGAGGCGAAAAAGCGGCTTCGTCGCGCAAAGAGCATTTTGCCGGTCGCGGTGAGCTCCGGGCAGCGGCTTGTGCCGAAAGATGAGCGGGACAGCCACTTAGCTTCGGAGAGCTCCTTATCTCCGTCTTTGCCTCGCTCATCGTTTAACAATTAGCAAAAAGCTTTTCCACTATGTCCTGCATGGAGAAACTGTGCCAGTACTGAAAACATCCCCAATCTTGTCCAAGATGTTTCGAGGAGGTCTCCAGAGTGTTTAGAAAGAAGCAATATAGAGTTGTCCAAAACTCCTTTTTACCAATATAATGTGAGTGGAAAATACAGGAGAGTGGTAAAGTACTGTTTTCTATAAGTTTGGAAGATGAATACTATCTACCGCTGTAGTGCGGCTTGGTTCGTCGCCTTTTGGAAGCTGCCACTCTCTCCATCTCCCAGAGGCGAAAAACCGTCTTCTTCGCGCAAACAGCATTGTGCCGGTCGCGGTTAGCACCGGGCAGCGGCTTGTGCCGAAAGATGCCCGGGACAGGAACTTATCTTCGGAGAGCTCTGTATCTCCGTCTTCTGCCTCTTTTGTTGCCTAACACTTATCAACAAGCTTTGCCAATATGTCTTGCATAGAAAAACTGCGCCTGAACTTAAAAGATCCCCAATCTTGTTCCACACGTTTCGAGGAGGTCTCCAGAGTGTTTAGCAAGAAGCAATATAGAGATGTCCAAAAATTTTTTTACCAATAAAATGTGAGTGGAAAATGCAAGAGAGTGGTAAAGTACTGTTTTCTATAACTTTGGAAGCTGACTGCTTTCTACCGCTGTGGTGCGGCTTGGTTCTTCGCCTTTGGGAAGCTACCGCTCTCTCCATCTCCCGGAGGCGAAAAAGCGGCTTCGTCGCGCAAAGAGCATTTTGCCGGTCGCGGTGAGCTCCGGGAAGCGGCTTGTGCCGAAAGATGAGCGGGACAGCCACTTAGCTTCGGAGAGCTCCTTATCTCCGTCTTTGCCTCGCTCCTCATTTAACACTTAGCAAAACGCTTTTCCAATATGGTTTCCAAGGAGAAACTGTGCCAGTTCCGAAAACGTCCCCAAACTTGTTCTAGAAGTTTCGAGGAGGTCTGAAGACTGTTTAGCAAGAAGAAATATAGAGTTGTCCAAAACTCCCTTTAACCAATATAATATGAGGGGAAAACACAGGAGAGGGGTAAAGTACTGTTTTATGATAAGTTTGGAAGCTGCCCACACTATACCAGTGTGGTGCGGCTCAATTCTTCGCCTTTTGGAAGCTGCCGCTTTCTCCCTCTCCCGGAGGCGAAAAAGCGGCTTCGTCGCGTGAAGAGCATTGTGCCGGTCACGGAGAGCTCCGGGCAGCGGCTTGTGCCGAAAGACGCCCGGGACCGCCACTTAGCTTCAGAGAGCTCCTTATCTCCGTCTTTGCCTCGCTGTTCATTTAACACTTAGCAAAACGCTTTTCCTCTATGGCGTGCAAGTAGAAATTGTGACAGTACTGAAAATATCCCCAATCTTGTTCTAGAAGTTTAAAGGAGGTCTGCAGACTGTTTAGCAAGAAGCAATATAGACTTGTCCAAAACTCCTTTTTACCAATATAATGTGAGTGGAAAATACAGGAGAGTGGTAAAGTACTGTTTTCTAAAAGTTTGGAAGATGAATACTATCTACCGCTGTGGTGCGGCTTGGTTCGTCGCCTTTTGGAAGCTGCCGCTCTCTCCGTCTCCCGCAGGCGAAGAAGCAGCTTCTTCGCGCAAATAGCATTGTGCCGGTTCAGTGAACTCCGGAGAGCGGCTTGTGCCAAAGGATTCCCGGAACAGCCACTTAGTTTCGGAGAGCTCCTAATCTCCGACTTTGCCTCGCTTCTCGTTTAACACTTAGCAAAAAGCTTTTCCACTATGTCTTGCATGGAGAAACTGTGCCAGTACTGAAAACATCCCCAATTTGTCCAAGACGTTTCGAGGAGGTCCCCAGAGTGTTTAGAAAGAAGCAATATAGAGTTGTCCAAAACTTCTTTTTACCAATATAATGTGAGTGGAAAATACAGGAGAGTGGTAAAGTACTGTTTTCTATAAGTTTGGAAGATGAATACTATCTACCGCTGTAGTGCGGCTTGTTTCGTCGCCTTTTGGAAGCTGCCACTCTCTCCATCTCCCAGAGGCGAAAAACCGTCTTCTTCGCGCAAACAGCATTGTGCCGGTCGCGGTTAGCACCGGGCAGCGGCTTGTGCCGAAAGATGCCCGGGACAGGAACTTATCTTCGGAGAGCTCTGTATCTCCGTCTTCTGCCTCTTTTGTTGCCTAACACTTATCAACAAGCTTTGCCAATATGTCTTGCATAGAAAAACTGCGCCTGAACTTAAAAGATCCCCAATCTTGTTCCACACGTTTCGAGGAGGTCTCCAGAGTGTTTAGCAAGAAGCAATATAGAGATGTCCAAAAATTTTTTTACCAATAAAATGTGAGTGGAAAATGCAAGAGAGTGGTAAAGTACTGTTTTCTATAACTTTGGAAGCTGACTGCTTTCTACCGCTGTGGTGCGGCTTGGTTCTTCGCCTTTGGGAAGCTACCGCTCTCTCCATCTCCCGGAGGCGAAAAAGCGGCTTCGTCGCGCAAAGAGCATTTTGCCGGTCGCGGTGAGCTCCGGGCAGCGGCTTGTGCCGAAAGATGAGCGGGACAGCCACTTAGCTTCGGAGAGCTCCTTATCTCCGTCTTTGCCTCGCTCCTCGTTTAACAATTAGCAAAAAGCTTTTCCACTATGTCCTGCATGGAGAAACTGTGCCAGTACTGAAAACATCCCCAATCTTGTCCAAGATGTTTCGAGGAGGTCTCCAGAGTGTTTAGAAAGAAGCAATATAGAGTTGTCCAAAACTCCTTTTTACCAATATAATGTGAGTGGAAAATACAGGAGTGTGGTAAAGTACTGTTTTCTATAAGTTTGGAAGATGAATACTATCTACCGCTGTAGTGCGGCTTGGTTCGTCGCCTTTTGGAAGCTGCCACTCTCTCCATCTCCCAGAGGCGAAAAACCGTCTTCTTCGCGCAAACAGCATTGTGCCGGTCGCGGTTAGCACCGGGCAGCGGCTTGTGCCGAAAGATGCCCGGGACAGGAACTTATCTTCGGAGAGCTCTGTATCTCCGTCTTCTGCCTCTTTTGTTGCCTAACACTTATCAACAAGCTTTGCCAATATGTCTTGCATAGAAAAACTGCGCCTGAACTTAAAAGATCCCCAATCTTGTTCCACACGTTTCGAGGAGGTCTCCAGAGTGTTTAGCAAGAAGCAATATAGAGATGTCCAAAAATTTTTTTACCAATAAAATGTGAGTGGAAAATGCAAGAGAGTGGTAAAGTACTGTTTTCTATAACTTTGGAAGCTGACTGCTTTCTACCGCTGTGGTGCGGCTTGGTTCTTCGCCTTTGGGAAGCTACCGCTCTCTCCATCTCCCGGAGGCGAAAAAGCGGCTTCGTCGCGCAAAGAGCATTTTGCCGGTCGCGGTGAGCTCCGGGCAGCGGCTTGTGCCGAAAGATGAGCGGGACAGCCACTTAGCTTCGGAGAGCTCCTTATCTCCGTCTTTGCCTCGCTCCTCATTTAACACTTAGCAAAACGCTTTTCCAATATGGTTTCCAAGGAGAAACTGTGCCAGTTCCGAAAACGTCCCCAAACTTGTTCTAGAAGTTTCGAGGAGGTCTGAAGACTGTTTAGCAAGAAGAAATATAGAGTTGTCCAAAACTCCCTTTAACCAATATAATATGAGGGGAAAACACAGGAGAGGGGTAAAGTACTGTTTTATGATAAGTTTGGAAGCTGCCCACACTATACCAGTGTGGTGCGGCTCAATTCTTCGCCTTTTGGAAGCTGCCGCTTTCTCCCTCTCCCGGAGGCGAAAAAGCGGCTTCGTCGCGTGAAGAGCATTGTGCCGGTCACGGAGAGCTCCGGGCAGCGGCTTGTGCCGAAAGACGCCCGGGACCGCCACTTAGCTTCAGAGAGCTCCTTATCTCCGTCTTTGCCTCGCTGTTCATTTAACACTTAGCAAAACGCTTTTCCTCTATGGCGTGCAAGTAGAAATTGTGACAGTACTGAAAATATCCCCAATCTTGTTCTAGAAGTTTAAAGGAGGTCTGCAGACTGTTTAGCAAGAAGCAATATAGACTTGTCCAAAACTCCTTTTTACCAATATAATGTGAGTGGAAAATACAGGAGAGTGGTAAAGTACTGTTTTCTAAAAGTTTGGAAGATGAATACTATCTACCGCTGTGGTGCGGCTTGGTTCGTCGCCTTTTGGAAGCTGCCGCTCTCTCCGTCTCCCGCAGGCGAAGAAGCAGCTTCTTCGCGCAAATAGCATTGTGCCGGTTCAGTGAACTCCGGAGAGCGGCTTGTGCCAAAGGATTCCCGGAACAGCCACTTAGTTTCGGAGAGCTCCTAATCTCCGACTTTGCCTCGCTTCTCGTTTAACACTTAGCAAAAAGCTTTTCCACTATGTCTTGCATGGAGAAACTGTGCCAGTACTGAAAACATCCCCAATTTGTCCAAGACGTTTCGAGGAGGTCCCCAGAGTGTTTAGAAAGAAGCAATATAGAGTTGTCCAAAACTTCTTTTTACCAATATAATGTGAGTGGAAAATACAGGAGAGTGGTAAAGTACTGTTTTCTATAAGTTTGGAAGATGAATACTATCTACCGCTGTAGTGCGGCTTGGTTCGTCGCCTTTTGGAAGCTGCCACTCTCTCCATCTCCCAGAGGCGAAAAACCGTCTTCTTCGCGCAAACAGCATTGTGCCGGTCGCGGTTAGCACCGGGCAGCGGCTTGTGCCGAAAGATGCCCGGGACAGGAACTTATCTTCGGAGAGCTCTGTATCTCCGTCTTCTGCCTCTTTTGTTGCCTAACACTTATCAACAAGCTTTGCCAATATGTCTTGCATAGAAAAACTGCGCCTGAACTTAAAAGATCCCCAATCTTGTTCCACACGTTTCGAGGAGGTCTCCAGAGTGTTTAGCAAGAAGCAATATAGAGATGTCCAAAAATTTTTTTACCAATAAAATGTGAGTGGAAAATGCAAGAGAGTGGTAAAGTACTGTTTTCTATAACTTTGGAAGCTGACTGCTTTCTACCGCTGTGGTGCGGCTTGGTTCTTCGCCTTTGGGAAGCTACCGCTCTCTCCATCTCCCGGAGGCGAAAAAGCGGCTTCGTCGTGCAAAGAGCATTTTGCCGGTCGCGGTGAGCTCCGGGCAGCGGCTTGTGCCGAAAGATGAGCGGGACAGCCACTTAGCTTCGGAGAGCTCCTTATCTCCGTCTTTGCCTCGCTCCTCATTTAACACTTAGCAAAACGCTTTTCCAATATGGTTTCCAAGGAGAAACTGTGCCAGTTCCGAAAACGTCCCCAAACTTGTTCTAGAAGTTTCGAGGAGGTCTGAAGACTGTTTAGCAAGAAGAAATATAGAGTTGTCCAAAACTCCCTTTAACCAATATAATATGAGGGGAAAACACAGGAGAGGGGTAAAGTACTGTTTTATGATAAGTTTGGAAGCTGCCCACACTATACCAGTGTGGTGCGGCTCAATTCTTCGCCTTTTGGAAGCTGCCGCTTTCTCCCTCTCCCGGAGGCGAAAAAGCGGCTTCGTCGCGTGAAGAGCATTGTGCCGGTCACGGAGAGCTCCGGGCAGCGGCTTGTGCCGAAAGACGCCCGGGACCGCCACTTAGCTTCAGAGAGCTCCTTATCTCCGTCTTTGCCTCGCTGTTCATTTAACACTTAGCAAAACGCTTTTCCTCTATGGCGTGCAAGTAGAAATTGTGACAGTACTGAAAATATCCCCAATCTTGTTCTAGAAGTTTAAAGGAGGTCTGCAGACTGTTTAGCAAGAAGCAATATAGACTTGTCCAAAACTCCTTTTTACCAATATAATGTGAGTGGAAAATACAGGAGAGTGGTAAAGTACTGTTTTCTAAAAGTTTGGAAGATGAATACTATCTACCGCTGTGGTGCGGCTTGGTTCGTCGCCTTTTGGAAGCTGCCGCTCTCTCCGTCTCCCGCAGGCGAAGAAGCAGCTTCTTCGCGCAAATAGCATTGTGCCGGTTCAGTGAACTCCGGAGAGCGGCTTGTGCCAAAGGATTCCCGGAACAGCCACTTAGTTTCGGAGAGCTCCTAATCTCCGACTTTGCCTCGCTTCTCGTTTAACACTTAGCAAAAAGCTTTTCCACTATGTCTTGCATGGAGAAACTGTGCCAGTACTGAAAACATCCCCAATTTGTCCAAGACGTTTCGAGGAGGTCCCCAGAGTGTTTAGAAAGAAGCAATATAGAGTTGTCCAAAACTTCTTTTTACCAATATAATGTGAGTGGAAAATACAGGAGAGTGGTAAAGTACTGTTTTCTATAAGTTTGGAAGATGAATACTATCTACCGCTGTAGTGCGGCTTGGTTCGTCGCCTTTTGGAAGCTGCCACTCTCTCCATCTCCCAGAGGCGAAAAACCGTCTTCTTCGCGCAAACAGCATTGTGCCGGTCGCGGTTAGCACCGCGCAGCGGCTTGTGCCGAAAGATGCCCGGGACAGGAACTTATCTTCGGAGAGCTCTGTATCTCCGTCTTCTGCCTCTTTTGTTGCCTAACACTTATCAACAAGCTTTGCCAATATGTCTTGCATAGAAAAACTGCGCCTGAACTTAAAATATCCCCAATCTTTTTCCACACGTTTCGAGGAGGTCTCCAGAGTGTTTAGCAAGAAGCAATATAGAGATGTCCAAAAATTTTTTTACCAATAAAATGTGAGTGGAAAATGCAAGAGAGTGGTAAAGTACTGTTTTCTATAACTTTGGAAGCTGACTGCTATCTACCGCTGTGGTGCGGCTTGGTTCTTCGCCTTTGGGAAGCTACCGCTCTCTCCACCTCCCGGAGGCGAAAAAGCGGCTTCGTCGCGCAAAGAGCATTTTGCCGGTCGCGGTGAGCTCCGGGCAGCGGCTTGTGCCGAAAGATGAGCGGGACAGCCACTTAGCTTCGGAGAGCTCCTTATCTCCGTCTTTGCCTCGCTCCTCGTTTAACACTTAGCAAAACGATTTTCCAATATGGTTTCCAAGGAGAAACTGTGCCAGTTCCGAAAACGTCCCCAAACTTGTTCTAGAAGTTTCAAGGAGGTGTGCAGAGTGTTTAGAAAGAAGCAATATAGAGTTGTCCAAAACTCCCTTTTACCAATATAATGTGAGTGGAAAATACAGGAGAGTGGTAAAGTACTGTTTTCTAAAAGTGTAGAAGGTGCCCACACTATACCTGAGTGATGCGGCTTAATACTTCGCCTTTTGGAAGCTGCCGCTGTCTCCTGCTCCCGGAGGCGAGGAAGCGGCTTCGTCGCGCAAAGAGCATTGAGCCGGTCGCGGTAAGGTCCGGGCAGCGGCTTGTGCCGAAAGATGTCCGGGACCGCCACTTAGCTTCAGAGAGCTCCTTATCTCCGTCTTTGCCTCGCTTTTCATTTAACACTTAGCAAAACGCTTTTCCTCTATGGCGTGCAAGTAGAAATTGTGACAGTACTGAAAATATCCCCAATCTTGTTCTAGAAGTTTAAAGGAGGTCTGCAGACTGTTTAGCAAGAAGCAATATAGACTTTTCCAAAACCCCTTTTTACCAATATCATGTGAGTGGAAAACCTAGGAGAGTGGTAAAGCACTGTTTTCTAAAAGTTTGGAAGCTGCCCACACTATACAACTGTGGTGCGGCTTAATTCTTCGCCTTTGGGAAGCTGCCGCTCTCTCCGTCTCCCGGAGGCGAAGAAGCAGCTTCTTCGCGTAAGGAGCATTGTGCCGGTCGCGGTTAGCTCCGGGCAGCGGCTAGTTCCGCAAGATGCCTGGGACAGCCACTTAGCTTCGGAGAGCTCTGTATCTCCATATTCTGCCTCTTTTGTCTCCTAACACTTATCAAAAAGCTTTTCCAGAATGTCATGCATTCAGAAACTGTGCCTGTACTGAAAACATCCCCAAACTTGTTCTAGACGTTTCAAGGAGGTGTGCAGAGTGTATAGAAAGAAGCAATATTGAGTTCTCCAAAATTCCCTTTTACCAATATAATGTGAGTGGAAAATGCAGGAGAGTGGTAAATACTGTTTTCTCTAAGTTTGGAAGCTGCCCATATTATACCAGTTTTGTGCGTCTTGCTTCGTCGCCTTTTGGAAGCTGCCGCTCTCTCCGTCTCCCGCAGGCGAAGAAGCAGCTTCTTCGCGCAAATAGCATTGTGCCGGTTGAGTGAACTCCGGAGAGCGGCTTGTGCCAAAGGATTCCCGGAACAGCCACTTAGCTTCGGAGAGCTCCTTATCTCCGTCTTTGCCTCGCTCCTCATTTAACACTTAGCAAAACGCTTTTCCAATATGGTTTCCAAGGAGAAACTGTGCCAGTTCCGAAAACGTCCCCAAACTTGTTCTAGAAGTTTCGAGGAGGTCTGAAGACTGTTTAGCAAGAAGAAATATAGAGTTGTCCAAAACTCCCTTTAACCAATATAATATGAGGGGAAAACACAGGAGAGGGGTAAAGTACTGTTTTATGATAAGTTTGGAAGCTGCCCACACTATACCAGTGTGGTGCGGCTCAATTCTTCGCCTTTTGGAAGCTGCCGCTTTCTCCCTCTCCCGGAGGCGAAAAAGCGGCTTCGTCGCGCGAAGAGCATTGTGCCGGTCACGGAGAGCTCCGGGCAGCGGCTTGTGCCGAAAGACGCCCGGGACCGCCACTTAGCTTCAGAGAGCTCCTTATCTCCGTTTTTGCCTCGCTGTTCATTTAACACTTAGCAAAACGCTTTTCCTCTATGGCGTGCAAGTAGAAATTGTGACAGTACTGAAAATATCCCCAATCTTGTTCTAGAAGTTTAAAGGAGGTCTGCAGACTGTTTAGCAAGAAGCAATATAGACTTGTCCAAAACTCCTTTTTACCAATATAATGTGAGTGGAGAATACAGGAGAGTGGTAAAGTACTGTTTTCTATAAGTTTGGAAGATGAATACTATCTACCGCTGTGGTGCGGCTTGGTTCGTCGCCTTTTGGAAGCTGCCGCTCTCTCCGTCTCCCGCAGGCGAAGAAGCAGCTTCTTCGCGCAAATAGCATTGTGCCGGTTCAGTGAACTCCGGAGAGCGGCTTGTGCCAAAGGATTCCCGGAACAGCCACTTAGCTTCGGAGAGCTCCTAATCTCCGTCTTTGCCTCGCTTCTCGTTTAACAATTAGCAAAAAGCTTTTCCACTATGTCTTGCATGGAGAAACTGTGCCAGTACTGAAAACATCCCCAATCTTGTCCAAGACGTTTCGAGGAAATCTCCAGAGTGTTTAGAAAGAAGCAATATAAAGTTGTCCAAAACTCCTTTTTACCAATATAATGTGAGTGGAAAATACAGGAGAGTGGTAAAGTACTGTTTTCTATAAGTTTGGAAGATGAATACTATCTACCGCTGTGGTGCGGCTTGGTTCGTCGCCTTTTGGAAGCTGCCACTCTCTCCATCTCCCAGAGGCGAAAAACCGTCTTCTTCGCGCAAGCAGCATTGTGCCGGTCGCGGTTAGCACCGGGCAGCGGCTTGTGCCGAAAGATGCCCGGGACAGGAACTTATCTTCGGAGAGCTCCTTATCTCCGTCTTCTGCCTCTTTTGTTGCCTAACACTTATCAACAAGCTTTGCCAATATGTCTTGCATAGAAAAACTGCGCCTGACTTAAAAGATCCCCAATCTTGTTCAAGACGTTTCGAGGAGGTCTCCAGAGTGTTTAGCAAGAAGCAATATAGAGATGTCCAAAAATTTTTTTACCAATAAAATGTGAGTGGAAAATGCAAGAGAGTGGTAAAGTACTGTTTTCTATAACTTTGGAAGCTGACTGCTATCTACCGCTGTGGTGCGGCTTGGTTCTTCGCCTTTGGGAAGCTACCGCTCTCTCCACCTCCCGGAGGCGAAAAAGCGGCTTCGTCGCGCAAAGAGCATTTTGCCGGTCGCGGTGAGCTCCGGGCAGCGGCTTGTGCCGAAAGATGAGCGGGACAGCCACTTAGCTTCGGAGAGCTCCTTATCTCCGTCTTTGCCTCGCTCCTCGTTTAACACTTAGCAAAACGCTTTTCCAATATGGTTTCCAAGGAGAAACTGTGCCAGTTCCGAAAACGTCCCCAAACTTGTTCTAGAAGTTTCGAGGAGGTCTGAAGACTGTTTAGCAAGAAGCAATATAGAGTTGTCCAAAACTCCCTTTAACCAATATAATATGAGGGGAAAACACAGGAGAGGGGTAAAGTACTGTTTTCTAAAAGTGTAGAAGGTGCCCACACTATACCAGTGTGGTGCGGCTCAATTCTTCGCCTTTTGGAAGCTGCCGCTGTCTCCTGCTCCCGGAGGCGAGGAAGCGGCTTCGTCGCGCAAAGAGCATTGAGCCGGTCGCGGTAAGGTCCGGGCAGCGGCTTGTGCCGAAAGATGTCCGGGACCGCCACTTAGCTTCAGAGAGCTCCTTATCTCCGTCTTTGCCTCGCTTTTCATTTAACACTTAGCAAAACGCTTTTCCTCTATGGCGTGCAAGTAGAAATTGTGACAGTACTGAAAATATCCCCAATCTTGTTCTAGAAGTTTAAAGGAGGTCTGCAGACTGTTTAGCAAGAAGCAATATAGACTTTTCCAAAACTCCTTTTTACCAATATCATGTGAGTGGAAAACCTAGGAGAGTGGTAAAGCACTGTTTTCTAAAAGTTTGGAAGCTGCCCACACTATACAACTGTGGTGCGGCTTAATTCTTCGCCTTTGGGAAGCTGCCGCTCTCTCCGTCTCCCGGAGGCGAAGAAGCAGCTTCTTCGCGTAAGGAGCATTGTGCCGGTCGCGGTTAGCTCCGGGCAGCGGCTAGTTCCGCAAGATGCCTGGGACAGCCACTTAGCTTCGGCGAGCTCTGTATCTCCATATTCTGCCTCTTTTGTCTCCTAACACTTATCAAAAAGCTTTTCCAGAATGTCATGCATTCAGAAACTGTGCCTGTACTGAAAACATCCCCAAACTTGTTCTAGACGTTTCAAGGAGGTGTGCAGAGTGTATAGAAAGAAGCAATATTGAGTTCTCCAAAATTCCCTTTTACCAATATAATATGAGTGGAAAATGCAGGAGAGTGGTAAATACTGTTTTCTCTAAGTTTGGAAGCTGCCCATATTATACCAGTTTTGTGCGTCTTGCTTCGTCGCCTTTTGGAAGCTGCCGCTCTCTCCGTCTCCCGGAGGCGAAGAAGCAGCTTCTTCGCGCAAATAGCATTGTGCCGGTTCAGTGAACTCCGGAGAGCGGCTTGTGCCAAAGGATTCCCGGAACAGCCACTTAGTTTCGGAGAGCTCCTAATCTCCGTCTTTGCCTCGCTTCTCGTTTAACAATTAGCAAAAAGCTTTTCCACTATGTCTTGCATGGAGAAACTGTGCCAGTACTGAAAACATCCCCAATCTTGTCCAAGACGTTTCGAGGAGGTCTCCAGAGTGTTTAGAAAGAAGCAATATAAAGTTGTCCAAAACTCCTTTTTACCAATATAATGTGAGTGGAAAATACAGGAGAGTGGTAAAGTACTGTTTTCTATAAGTTTGGAAGATGAATACTATCTACCGCTGTGGTGCGGCTTGGTTCGTCGCCTTTTGGAAGCTGCCGCTCTCTCCATCTCCCAGAGGCGAAAAACCGTCTTCTTCGCGCAAGCAGCATTGTGCCGGTCGCGGTTAGCACCGGGCAGCGGCTTGTGCCGAAAGATGCCCGGGACAGGAACTTATCTTCGGAGAGCTCCTTATCTCCGTCTTCTGCCTCTTTTGTTGCCTAACACTTATCAACAAGCTTTGCCAATATGTCTTGCATAGAAAAACTGCGCCTGACTTAAAAGATCCCCAATCTTGTTCAAGACGTTTCGAGGAGGTCTCCAGAGTGTTTAGCAAGAAGCAATATAGAGATGTCCAAAAATTTTTTTACCAATAAAATGTGAGTGGAAAATGCAAGAGAGTGGTAAAGTACTGTTTTCTATAACTTTGGAAGCTGACTGCTATCTACCGCTGTGGTGCGGCTTGGTTCTTCGCCTTTGGGAAGCTACCGCTCTCTCCACCTCCCGGAGGCGAAAAAGCGGCTTCGTCGCGCAAAGAGCATTTTGCCGGTCGCGGTGAGCTCCGGGCAGCGGCTTGTGCCAAAGATGAGCGGGACAGCCACTTAGCTTCGGAGAGCTCCTTATCTCCGTCTTTGCCTCGCTCCTCGTTTAACACTTAGCAAAACGATTTTCCAATATGGTTTCCAAGGAGAAACTGTGCCAGTTCCGAAAACGTCCCCAAACTTGTTCTAGAAGTTTCAAGGAGGTGTGCAGAGTGTTTAGAAAGAAGCAATATAGAGTTGTCCAAAACTCCATTTTACCAATATAATGTGAGTGGAAAATACAGGAGAGTGGTAAAGTACTGTTTTCTAAAAGTGTAGAAGGTGCCCACACTATACCTGAGTGATGCGGCTTAATACTTCGCCTTTTGGAAGCTGCCGCTGTCTCCTGCTCCCGGAGGCGAGGAAGCGGCTTCGTCGCGCAAAGAGCATTGAGCCGGTCGCGGTAAGGTCCGGGCAGCGGCTTGTGCCGAAAGATGTCCGGGACCGCCACTTAGCTTCAGAGAGCTCCTTATCTCCGTCTTTGCCTCGCTTTTCATTTAACACTTAGCAAAACGCTTTTCCTCTATGGCGTGCAAGTAGAAATTGTGACAGTACTGAAAATATCCCCAATCTTGTTCTAGAAGTTTAAAGGAGGTCTGCAGACTGTTTAGCAAGAAGCAATATAGACTTTTCCAAAACTCCTTTTTACCAATATCATGTGAGTGGAAAACCTAGGAGAGTGGTAAAGCACTGTTTTCTAAAAGTTTGGAAGCTGCCCACACTATACAACTGTGGTGCGGCTTAATTCTTCGCCTTTGGGAAGCTGCCGCTCTCTCCGTCTCCCGGAGGCGAAGAAGCAGCTTCTTCGCGTAAGGAGCATTGTGCCGGTCGCGGTTAGCTCCGGGCAGCGGCTAGTTCCGCAAGATGCCTGGGACAGCCACTTAGCTTCGGAGTGCTCTGTATCTCCATATTCTGCCTCTTTTGTCTCCTAACACTTATCAAAAAGCTTTTCCAGAATGTCATGCATTCAGAAACTGTGCCTGTACTGAAAACATCCCCAAACTTGTTCTAGACGTTTCAAGGAGGTGTGCAGAGTGTATAGAAAGAAGCAATATTGAGTTCTCCAAAATTCCCTTTTACCAATATAATGTGAGTGGAAAATGCAGGAGAGTGGTAAATACTGTTTTCTCTAAGTTTGGAAGCTGCCCATATTATACCAGTTTTGTGCGTCTTGCTTCGTCGCCTTTTGGAAGCTGCCGCTCTCTCCGTCTCCCGCAGGCGAAGAAGCAGCTTCTTCGCGCAAATAGCATTGTGCCGGTTCAGTGAACTCCGGAGAGCGGCTTGTGCCAAAGGATTCCCGGAACAGCCACTTAGTTTCGGAGAGCTCCTAATCTCCGACTTTGACTCGCTTCTCGTTTAACACTTAGCAAAAAGCTTTTCCAATATGTCCTGCATGGAGAAACTGTGCCAGTACTGAAAACATCCCCAATCTTGTCCAAGACGTTTCGAGGAGGTCTCCAGAGTGTTTAGAAAGAAGCAATATAGAGTTGTCCAAAACTCCTTTTTACCAATATAATGTGAGTGGAAAATACAGGAGAGAGGTAAAGTACTGTTTTCTATAAGTTTGGAAGATGAATACTATCTACCGCTGTAGTGCGGCTTGGTTCGTCGCCTTTTGGAAGCTGCCGCTCTCTCCGTCGCCCGCAGGCGAAGAAGCAGCTTCTTCGCGCAAATAGCATTGTGCCGGTTCAGTGAACTCCGGAGAGCGGCTTGTGCCAAAGGATTCCCGGAACAGCCACTTAGCTTCGGAGAGCTCCTAATCTCCGACTTTACCTCGCTTCTCGTTAAACATTTAGCAAAAAGCTTTTCCACTATGTCTTGCATGGAGAAACTGTACCAGTACTGAAAACATCCCCAATCTTGTCCAAGACGTTTCGAGGAGGTCTCCAGAGTGTTTAGAAAGAAGCAATATAAAGTTGTCCAAAACTCCTTTTTACCAATATAATGTGAGTGGAAAATACAGGAGAGTGGTAAAGTACTGTTTTCTATAAGTTTGGAAGATGAATACTATCTACCGCTGTAGTGCGGCTTGGTTCGTCGCCTTTTGGAAGCTGCCGCTCTCTCCGTCTCCCGCAGGCGAAGAAGCAGCTTCTTCGCGCAAATAGCATTGTGCCGGTTCAGTGAACTCCGGAGAGCGGCTTGTGCCAAAGGATTCCCGGAACAGCCACTTAGTTTCGGAGAGCTCCTAATCTCCGTCTTTGCCTCGCTTCTCGTTTAACAATTAGCAAAAAGCTTTTCCACTATGTCCTGCATGGAGAAACTGTGCCAGTACTGAAAACATCCCCAATCTTGTCCAAGACGTTTCGAGGAGGTCTCCAGAGTGTTTAGAAAGAAGCAATATAGAGTTGTCCAAAACTCCTTTTTACCAATATAATGTGAGTGGAAAATACAGGAGAGTGGTAAAGTACTGTTTTCTATAAGTTTGGAAGATGAATACTATCTACCGCTGTAGTGCGGCTTGGTTCGTCGCCTTTTGGAAGCTGCCACTCTCTCCATCTCCCAGAGGCGAAAAACCGTCTTCTTCGCGCAAACAGCATTGTGCCGGTCGCGGTTAGCACCGGGCAGCGGCTTGTGCCGAAAGATGCCCGGGACAGGAACTTATCTTCGGAGAGCTCTGTATCTCCGTCTTCTGCCTCTTTTGTTGCCTAACACTTATCAACAAGCTTTGCCAATATGTCTTGCATAGAAAAACTGCGCCTGAACTTAAAAGATCCCCAATCTTGTTCCACACGTTTCGAGGAGGTCTCCAGAGTGTTTAGCAAGAAGCAATATAGAGATGTCCAAAAATTTTTTTACCAATAAAATGTGAGTGGAAAATGCAAGAGAGTGGTAAAGTACTGTTTTCTATAACTTTGGAAGCTGACTGCTTTCTACCGCTGTGGTGCGGCTTGGTTCTTCGCCTTTGGGAAGCTACCGCTCTCTCCATCTCCCGGAGGCGAAAAAGCGGCTTCGTCGCGCAAAGAGCATTTTGCCGGTCGCGGTGAGCTCCGGGCAGCGGCTTGTGCCGAAAGATGAGCGGGACAGCCACTTAGCTTCGGAGAGCTCCTTATCTCCGTCTTTGCCTCGCTCCTCGTTTAACAATTAGCAAAAAGCTTTTCCACTATGTCCTGCATGGAGAAACTGTGCCAGTACTGAAAACATCCCCAATCTTGTCCAAGATGTTTCGAGGAGGTCTCCAGAGTGTTTAGAAAGAAGCAATATAGAGTTGTCCAAAACTCCTTTTTACCAATATAATGTGAGTGGAAAATACAGGAGAGTGGTAAAGTACTGTTTTCTATAAGTTTGGAAGATGAATACTATCTACCGCTGTAGTGCGGCTTGGTTCGTCGCCTTTTGGAAGCTGCCACTCTCTCCATCTCCCAGAGGCGAAAAACCGTCTTCTTCGCGCAAACAGCATTGTGCCGGTCGCGGTTAGCACCGGGCAGCGGCTTGTGCCGAAAGATGCCCGGGACAGGAACTTATCTTCGGAGAGCTCTGTATCTCCGTCTTCTGCCTCTTTTGTTGCCTAACACTTATCAACAAGCTTTGCCAATATGTCTTGCATAGAAAAACTGCGCCTGAACTTAAAAGATCCCCAATCTTGTTCCACACGTTTCGAGGAGGTCTCCAGAGTGTTTAGCAAGAAGCAATATAGAGATGTCCAAAAATTTTTTTACCAATAAAATGTGAGTGGAAAATGCAAGAGAGTGGTAAAGTACTGTTTTCTATAACTTTGGAAGCTGACTGCTTTCTACCGCTGTGGTGCGACTTGGTTCTTCGCCTTTGGGAAGCTACCGCTCTCTCCATCTCCCGGAGGCGAAAAAGCGGCTTCGTCGCGCAAAGAGCATTTTGCCGGTCGCGGTGAGCTCCGGGCAGCGGCTTGTGCCGAAAGATGAGCGGGACAGCCACTTAGCTTCGGAGAGCTCCTTATCTCCGTCTTTGCCTCGCTCCTCATTTAACACTTAGCAAAACGCTTTTCCAATATGGTTTCCAAGGAGAAACTGTGCCAGTTCCGAAAACGTCCCCAAACTTGTTCTAGAAGTTTCGAGGATGTCTGAAGACTGTTTAGCAAGAAGAAATATAGAGTTGTCCAAAACTCCCTTTAACCAATATAATATGAGGGGAAAACACAGGAGAGGGGTAAAGTACTGTTTTATGATAAGTTTGGAAGCTGCCCACACTATACCAGTGTGGTGCGGCTCAATTCTTCGCCTTTTGGAAGCTGCCGCTCTCTCCCTCTCCCGGAGGCGAAAAAGCGGCTTCGTCGCGTGAAGAGCATTGTGCCGGTCACGGAGAGCTCCGGGCAGCGGCTTGTGCCGAAAGACGCCCGGGACCGCCACTTAGCTTCAGAGAGCTCCTTATCTCCGTCTTTGCCTCGCTGTTCATTTAACACTTAGCAAAACGCTTTTCCTCTATGGCGTGCAAGTAGAAATTGTGACAGTACTGAAAATATCCCCAATCTTGTTCTAGAAGTTTAAAGGAGGTCTGCAGACTGTTTAGCAAGAAGCAATATAGACTTGTCCAAAACTCCTTTTTACCAATATAATGTGAGTGGAAAATACAGGAGAGTGGTAAAGTACTGTTTTCTAAAAGTTTGGAAGATGAATACTATCTACCGCTGTGGTGCGGCTTGGTTCGTCGCCTTTTGGAAGCTGCCGCTCTCTCCGTCTCCCGCAGGCGAAGAAGCAGCTTCTTCGCGCAAATAGCATTGTGCCGGTTCAGTGAACTCCGGAGAGCGGCTTGTGCCAAAGGATTCCCGGAACAGCCACTTAGTTTCGGAGAGCTCCTAATCTCCGACTTTGCCTCGCTTCTCGTTTAACACTTAGCAAAAAGCTTTTCCACTATGTCTTGCATGGAGAAACTGTGCCAGTACTGAAAACATCCCCAATTTGTCCAAGACGTTTCGAGGAGGTCCCCAGAGTGTTTAGAAAGAAGCAATATAGAGTTGTCCAAAACTTCTTTTTACCAATATAATGTGAGTGGAAAATACAGGAGAGTGGTAAAGTACTGTTTTCTATAAGTTTGGAAGATGAATACTATCTACCGCTGTAGTGCGGCTTGGTTCGTCGCCTTTTGGAAGCTGCCACTCTCTCCATCTCCCAGAGGCGAAAAACCGTCTTCTTCGCGCAAACAGCATTGTGCCGGTCGCGGTTAGCACCGGGCAGCGGCTTGTGCCGAAAGATGCCTGGGACAGCCACTTAGCTTCGGAGTGCTCTGTATCTCCGTATTCTGCCTCTTTTGTCTCCTAACACTTATCAAAAAGCTTTTCCAGAATGTCATGCATTCAGAAACTGTGCCTGTACTGAAAACATCCCCAAACTTGTTCTAGACGTTTCAAGGAGGTGTGCAGAGTGTATAGAAAGAAGCAATATTGAGTTCTCCAAAATTCCCTTTTACCAATATAATGTGAGTGGAAAATGCAGGAGAGTGGTAAATACTGTTTTCTCTAAGTTTGGAAGCTGCCCATATTATACCAGTTTTGTGCGTCTTGCTTCGTCGCCTTTTGGAAGCTGCCGCTCTCTCCGTCTCCCGCAGGCGAAGAAGCAGCTTCTTCGCGCAAATAGCATTGTGCCGGTTCAGTGAACTCCGGAGAGCGGCTTGTGCCAAAGGATTCCCGGAACAGCCACTTAGTTTCGGAGAGCTCCTAATCTCCGACTTTGACTCGCTTCTCGTTTAACACTTAGCAAAAAGCTTTTCCAATATGTCCTGCATGGAGAAACTGTGCCAGTACTGAAAACATCCCCAATCTTGTCCAAGACGTTTCGAGGAGGTCTCCAGAGTGTTTAGAAAGAAGCAATATAGAGTTGTCCAAAACTCCTTTTTACCAATATAATGTGAGTGGAAAATACAGGAGAGAGGTAAAGTACTGTTTTCTATAAGTTTGGAAGATGAATATTATCTACCGCTGTAGTGCGGCTTGGTTCGTCGCCTTTTGGAAGCTGCCGCTCTCTCCGTCGCCCGCAGGCGAAGAAGCAGCTTCTTCGCGCAAATAGCATTGTGCCGGTTCAGTGAACTCCGGAGAGCGGCTTGTGCCAAAGGATTCCCGGAACAGCCACTTAGCTTCGGAGAGCTCCTAATCTCCGACTTTACCTCGCTTCTCATTTAACATTTAGCAAAAAGCTTTTCCACTATGTCTTGCATGGAGAAACTGTGCCAGTACTGAAAACATCCCCAATCTTGTCCAAGACGTTTCGAGGAGGTCTCCAGAGTGTTTAGAAAGAAGCAATATAAAGTTGTCCAAAACTCCTTTTTACCAATATAATGTGAGTGGAAAATACAGGAGAGTGGTAAAGTACTGTTTTCTATAAGTTTGGAAGATGAATACTATCTACCGCTGTAGTGCGGCTTGGTTCGTCGCCTTTTGGAAGCTGCCGCTCTCTCCGTCTCTCGCAGGCGAAGAAGCAGCTTCTTCGCGCAAATAGCATTGTGCCGGTTCAGTGAACTCCGGAGAGCGGCTTGTGCCAAAGGATTCCCGGAACAGCCACTTAGTTTCGGAGAGCTCCTTATCTCCGTCTTTGCCTCGCTCCTCGTTTAACAATTAGCAAAAAGCTTTTCCACTATGTCCTGCATGGAGAAACTGTGCCAGTACTGAAAACATCCCCAATCTTGTCCAAGATGTTTCGAGGAGGTCTCCAGAGTGTTTAGAAAGAAGCAATATAGAGTTGTCCAAAACTCCTTTTTACCAATATAATGTGAGTGGAAAATACAGGAGAGTGGTAAAGTACTGTTTTCTATAAGTTTGGAAGATGAATACTATCTACCGCTGTAGTGCGGCTTGGTTCGTCGCCTTTTGGAAGCTGCCACTCTCTCCATCTCCCAGAGGCGAAAAACCGTCTTCTTCGCGCAAACAGCATTGTGCCGGTCGCGGTTAGCACCGGGCAGCGGCTTGTGCCGAAAGATGCCCGGGACAGGAACTTATCTTCGGAGAGCTCTGTATCTCCGTCTTCTGCCTCTTTTGTTGCCTAACACTTATCAACAAGCTTTGCCAATATGTCTTGCATAGAAAAACTGCGCCTGAACTTAAAAGATCCCCAATCTTGTTCCACACGTTTCGAGGAGGTCTCCAGAGTGTTTAGCAAGAAGCAATATAGAGATGTCTAAAAATTTTTTTACCAATAAAATGTGAGTGGAAAATGCAAGAGAGTGGTAAAGTACTGTTTTCTATAACTTTGGAAGCTGACTGCTTTCTACCGCTGTGGTGCGGCTTGGTTCTTCGCCTTTGGGAAGCTACCGCTCTCTCCATCTCCCGGAGGCGAAAAAGCGGCTTCGTCGCGCAAAGAGCATTTTGCCGGTCGCGGTGAGCTCCGGGCAGCGGCTTGTGCCGAAAGATGAGCGGGACAGCCACTTAGCTTCGGAGAGCTCCTTATCTCCGTCTTTGCCTCGCTCCTCATTTAACACTTAGCAAAACGCTTTTCCAATATGGTTTCCAAGGAGAAACTGTGCCAGTTCCGAAAACGTCCCCAAACTTGTTCTAGAAGTTTCGAGGATGTCTGAAGACTGTTTAGCAAGAAGAAATATAGAGTTGTCCAAAACTCCCTTTAACCAATATAATATGAGGGGAAAACACAGGAGAGGGGTAAAGTACTGTTTTATGATAAGTTTGGAAGCTGCCCACACTATACCAGTGTGGTGCGGCTCAATTCTTCGCCTTTTGGAAGCTGCCGCTTTCTCCCTCTCCCGGAGGCGAAAAAGCGGCTTCGTCGCGTGAAGAGCATTGTGCCGGTCACGGAGAGCTCCGGGCAGCGGCTTGTGCCGAAAGACGCCCGGGACCGCCACTTAGCTTCAGAGAGCTCCTTATCTCCGTCTTTGCCTCGCTGTTCATTTAACACTTAGCAAAACGCTTTTCCTCTATGGCGTGCAAGTAGAAATTGTGACAGTACTGAAAATATCCCCAATCTTGTTCTAGAAGTTTAAAGGAGGTCTGCAGACTGTTTAGCAAGAAGCAATATAGACTTGTCCAAAACTCCTTTTTACCAATATAATGTGAGTGGAAAATACAGGAGAGTGGTAAAGTACTGTTTTCTATAAGTTTGGAAGATGAATACTATCTACCGCTGTGGTGCGGCTTGGTTCGTCGCCTTTTGGAAGCTGCCGCTCTCTCCGTCTCCCGCAGGCGAAGAAGCAGCTTCTTCGCGCAAATAGCATTGTGCCGGTTCAGTTAACTCCGGAGAGCGGCTTGTGCCAAAGGATTCCCGGAACAGCCACTTAGCTTCGGAGAGCTCCTTATCTCCGTCTTTGCCTCGCTCCTCGTTTAACAATTAGCAAAAAGCTTTTCCACTATGTCCTGCATGGAGAAACTGTGCCAGTACTGAAAACATCCCCAATCTTGTCCAAGATGTTTCGAGGAGGTCTCCAGAGTGTTTAGAAAGAAGCAATATAGAGTTGTCCAAAACTCCTTTTTACCAATATAATGTGAGTGGAAAATACAGGAGTGTGGTAAAGTACTGTTTTCTATAAGTTTGGAAGATGAATACTATCTACCGCTGTAGTGCGGCTTGGTTCGTCGCCTTTTGGAAGCTGCCACTCTCTCCATCTCCCAGAGGCGAAAAACCGTCTTCTTCGCGCAAACAGCATTGTGCCGGTCGCGGTTAGCACCGGGCAGCGGCTTGTGCCGAAAGATGCCCGGGACAGGAACTTATCTTCGGAGAGCTCTGTATCTCCGTCTTCTGCCTCTTTTGTTGCCTAACACTTATCAACAAGCTTTGCCAATATGTCTTGCATAGAAAAACTGCGCCTGAACTTAAAAGATCCCCAATCTTGTTCCACACGTTTCGAGGAGGTCTCCAGAGTGTTTAGCAAGAAGCAATATAGAGATGTCCAAAAATTTTTTTACCAATAAAATGTGAGTGGAAAATGCAAGAGAGTGGTAAAGTACTGTTTTCTATAACTTTGGAAGCTGACTGCTTTCTACCGCTGTGGTGCGGCTTGGTTCTTCGCCTTTGGGAAGCTGCCGCTCTCTCCATCTCCCGGAGGCGAAAAAGCGGCTTCGTCGCGCAAAGAGCATTTTGCCGGTCGCGGTGAGCTCCGGGCAGCGGCTTGTGCCGAAAGATGAGCGGGACAGCCACTTAGCTTCGGAGAGCTCCTTATCTCCGTCTTTGCCTCGCTCCTCGTTTAACACTTAGCAAAACGCTTTTCCAATATGGTTTCCAAGGAGAAACTGTGCCAGTTCCGAAAACGTCCCCAAACTTGTTCTAGAAGTTTCGAGGAGGTCTGAAGACTGTTTAGTAAGAAGAAATATAGAGTTGTCCAAAACTCCCTTTAACCAATATAATATGAGGGGAAAACACAGGAGAGGGGTAAAGTACTGTTTTCTATAAGTTTGGAAGATGAATACTATCTACCGCTGTGGTGCGGCTTGGTTCGTCGCCTTTTGGAAGCTGCCGCTCTCTCCGTCTCCCGCAGGCGAAGAAGCAGCTTCTTCGCGCAAATAGCATTGTGCCGGTTCAGTGAACTCCGGAGAGCGGCTTGTGCCAAAGGATTCCCGGAACAGCCACTTAGCTTCGGAGAGCTCCTAATCTCCGTCTTTGCTTCGCTTCTCGTTTAACAATTAGCAAAAAGCTTTTCCACTATGTCCTGCATGGAGAAACTGTGCCAGTACTGAAAACATCCCCAATCTTGTCCAAGATGTTTCGAGGAGGTCTCCAGAGTGTTTAGAAAGAAGCAATATAGAGTTGTCCAAAACTCCTTTTTACCAATATAATGTGAGTGGAAAATACAGGAGAGTGGTAAAGTACTGTTTTCTATAAGTTTGGAAGATGAATACTATCTACCGCTGTAGTGCGGCTTGGTTCGTCTCCTTTTGGAAGCTGCCGCTCTCTCCATCTCCCGGAGGCGAAAAAGCGGCTTCGTCGCGCAAAGAGCATTTTGCCGGTCGCGGTGAGCTCCGGGCAGCGGCTTGTGCCGAAAGATGAGCGGGACAGCCACTTAGCTTCGGAGAGCTCCTTATCTCCGTCTTTGCCTCGCTCCTCGTTTAACACTTAGCAAAACGATTTTCCAATATGGTTTCCAAGGAGAAACTGTGCCAGTTCCGAAAACGTCCCCAAACTTGTTCTAGAAGTTTCAAGGAGGTGTGCAGAGTGTTTAGAAAGAAGCAATATAGAGTTGTCCAAAACTCCCTTTTACCAATATAATGTGAGTGGAAAATACAGGAGAGTGGTAAAGTACTGTTTTCTAAAAGTGTAGAAGGTGCCCACACTATACCTGAGTGATGCGGCTTAATACTTCGCCTTTTGGAAGCTGCCGCTGTCTCCTGCTCCCGGAGGCGAGGAAGCGGCTTCGTCGCGCAAAGAGCATTGAGCCGGTCGCGGTAAGGTCCGGGCAGCGGCTTGTGCCGAAAGATGTCCGGGACCGCCACTTAGCTTCAGAGAGCTCCTTATCTCCGTCTTTGCCTCGCTTTTCATTTAACACTTAGCAAAACGCTTTTCCTCTATGGCGTGCAAGTAGAAATTGTGACAGTACTGAAAATATCCCCAATCTTGTTCTAGAAGTTTAAAGGAGGTCTGCAGACTGTTTAGCAAGAAGCAATATAGACTTTTCCAAAACCCCTTTTTACCAATATCATGTGAGTGGAAAACCTAGGAGAGTGGTAAAGCACTGTTTTCTAAAAGTTTGGAAGCTGCCCACACTATACAACTGTGGTGCGGCTTAATTCTTCGCCTTTGGGAAGCTGCCGCTCTCTCCGTCTCCCGGAGGCGAAGAAGCAGCTTCTTCGCGTAAGGAGCATTGTGCCGGTCGCGGTTAGCTCCGGGCAGCGGCTAGTTCCGCAAGATGCCTGGGACAGCCACTTAGCTTCGGAGAGCTCTGTATCTCCATATTCTGCCTCTTTTGTCTCCTAACACTTATCAAAAAGCTTTTCCAGAATGTCATGCATTCAGAAACTGTGCCTGTACTGAAAACATCCCCAAACTTGTTCTAGACGTTTCAAGGAGGTGTGCAGAGTGTATAGAAAGAAGCAATATTGAGTTCTCCAAAATTCCCTTTTACCAATATAATGTGAGTGGAAAATGCAGGAGAGTGGTAAATACTGTTTTCTCTAAGTTTGGAAGCTGCCCATATTATACCAGTTTTGTGCGTCTTGCTTCGTCGCCTTTTGGAAGCTGCCGCTCTCTCCGTCTCCCGCAGGCGAAGAAGCAGCTTCTTCGCGCAAATAGCATTGTGCCGGTTCAGTGAACTCCGGAGAGCGGCTTGTGCCAAAGGATTCCCGGAACAGCCACTTAGCTTCGGAGAGCTCCTAATCTCCGACTTTGCCTCGCTTCTCGTTTAACACTTAGCAAAAAGCTTTTCCACTATGTCTTGCATGGAGAAACTGTGCCAGTACTGAAAACATCCCCAATCCTGTCCAAGACGTTTCGAGGAGGTCTCCAGAGTGTTTAGAAAGAAGCAATATAGACTTGTCCAAAACTCCTTTTTACCAATATAATGTGAGTGGAAAATACAGGAGAGTGGTAAAGTACTGTTTTCTAAAAGTGTAGAAGGTGCCCACACTATACCTGAGTGATGCGGCTTAATTCTTCGCCTTTTGGAAGCTGCCGCTCTCTCCTGCTCCCGGAGGCGAGGAAGCGGCTTCGTCGCGCGAAGAGCGTTGAGCCGGTCGCGGTAAGGTCCGGGCAGCGGCTTGTGCCGCAAGATGCCCGGGACCGCCACTTAGCTTCAGAGAGCTCCTTATCTCCGTCTTTGCCTCGCTTTTCATTTAACACTTAGCAAAACGCTTTTCCTCTATGGCGTGCAAGTAGAAATTGTGACAGTACTGAAAATATCCCCAATCTTGTTCTAGAAGTTTAAAGGAGGTCTGCAGACTGTTTAGCAAGAAGCAATATAGACTTGTCCAAAACTCCTTTTTACCAATATAATGTGAGTGGAAAACTCAGGAGAGAGGTAAACACTGTTTTCTAAAAGTTTGGAAGCTGCCCACACTATACAACTGTGGTGCGGCTTAATTCTTCGCCTTTGGGAAGCTGCCGCTCTCTCCGTCTCCCGGAGGCGAAGAAGCAGCTTCTTCGCGTAAGGAGCATTGTGCCGGTCGCGGTTAGCTCCGGGCAGCGGCTTGTGCCGAAAGATGCCCGGGACAGGAACTTATCTTCGGAGAGCTTTGTATCTCCGTCTTCTGCCTCTTTTGTTGCCTAACACTTATCAACAAGCTTTGCCAATATGTCATGCATTCAGAAACTGTGCCAGTACTGAAAAAATCCCCAAACTTGTTCTAGAAGTTTCAATGAGGTGTGCAGAGTGTTTAGAAAGAAGCAATATAGAGTTGTCCAAAACTCCCTTTTACCAATATAATGTGAGTGGAAAATACAGGAGAGTGGTAAAGTACTGTTTTCTAAAAGTTTGGAAGATGAATACTATCTACCGCTGTGGTGCGGCTTGGTTCGTCGCCTTTTGGAAGCTGCCGCTCTCTCCGTCTCCCGCAGGCGAAGAAGCAGCTTCTTCGCGCAAATAGCATTGTGCCGGTTCAGTTAACTCCGGAGAGCGGCTTGTGCCAAAGGATTCCCGGAACAGCCACTTAGTTTCGGAGAGCTCCTAATCTCCGACTTTGCCTCGCTTCTCGTTTAACACTTAGCAAAAAGCTTTTCCACTATGTCTTGCATGGAGAAACTGTGCCAGTACTGAAAACATCCCCAATTTGTCCAAGACGTTTCGAGGAGGTCCCCAGAGTGTTTAGAAAGAAGCAATATAGAGTTGTCCAAAACTTCTTTTTACCAATATAATGTGAGTGGAAAATACAGGAGAGTGGTAAAGTACTGTTTTCTATAAGTTTGGAAGATGAATACTATCTACCGCTGTAGTGCGGCTTGGTTCGTCGCCTTTTGGAAGCTGCCACTCTCTCCATCTCCCAGAGGCGAAAAACCGTCTTCTTCGCGCAAACAGCATTGTGCCGGTCGCGGTTAGCACCGGGCAGCGGCTTGTGCCGAAAGATGCCCGGGACAGGAACTTATCTTCGGAGAGCTCCTTATCTCCGTCTTCTGCCTCTTTTGTTGCCTAACACTTATCAACAAGCTTTGCCAATATGTCTTGCATAGAAAAACTGCGCCTGACTTAAATGATCCCCAATCTTGTTCAAGACGTTTCGAGGAGGTCTCCAGAGTGTTTAGCAAGAAGCAATATAGAGATGTCCAAAAATTTTTTTACCAATAAAATGTGAGTGGAAAATGCAAGAGAGTGGTAAAGTACTGTTTTCTATAACTTTGGAAGCTGACTGCTATCTACCGTTGTGGTGCGGCTTGGTTCTTCGCCTTTGGGAAGCTACCGCTCTCTCCATCTCCCGGAGGCGAAAAAGCGGCTTCGTCGCGCAAAGAGCATTTTGCCGGTCGCGGTGAGCTCCGGGCAGCGGCTTGTGCCGAAAGATGAGCGGGACAGCCACGTAGCTTCGGAGAGCTCCTTATCTCCGTCTTTGCCTCGCTCCTCGTTTAACAATTAGCAAAAAGCTTTTCCACTATGTCCTGCATGGAGAAACTGTGCCAGTACTGAAAACATCCCCAATCTTGTCCAAGATGTTTCGAGGAGGTCTCCAGAGTGTTTAGAAAGAAGCAATATAGAGTTGTCCAAAACTCCTTTTTACCAATATAATGTGAGTGGAAAATACAGGAGTGTGGTAAAGTACTGTTTTCTATAAGTTTGGAAGATGAATACTATCTACCGCTGTAGTGCGGCTTGGTTCGTCGCCTTTTGGAAGCTGCCACTCTCTCCATCTCCCAGAGGCGAAAAACCGTCTTCTTCGCGCAAACAGCATTGTGCCGGTCGCGGTTAGCACCGGGCAGCGGCTTGTGCCGAAAGATGCCCGGGACAGGAACTTATCTTCGGAGAGCTCTGTATCTCCGTCTTCTGCCTCTTTTGTTGCCTAACACTTATCAACAAGCTTTGCCAATATGTCTTGCATAGAAAAACTGCGCCTGAACTTAAAAGATCCCCAATCTTGTTCCACACGTTTCGAGGAGGTCTCCAGAGTGTTTAGCAAGAAGCAATATAGAGATGTCCAAAAATTTTTTTACCAATAAAATGTGAGTGGAAAATGCAAGAGAGTGGTAAAGTACTGTTTTCTATAACTTTGGAAGCTGACTGCTTTCTACCGCTGTGGTGCGGCTTGGTTCTTCGCCTTTGGGAAGCTACCGCTCTCTCCATCTCCCGGAGGCGAAAAAGCGGCTTCGTCGCGCAAAGAGCATTTTGCCGGTCGCGGTGAGCTCCGGCAGCGGCTTGTGCCGAAAGATGAGCGGGACAGCCACTTAGCTTCGGAGAGCTCCTTATCTCCGTCTTTGCCTCGCTCCTCATTTAACACTTAGCAAAACGCTTTTCCAATATGGTTTCCAAGGAGAAACTGTGCCAGTTCCGAAAACGTCCCCAAACTTGTTCTAGAAGTTTCGAGGAGGTCTGAAGACTGTTTAGCAAGAAGAAATATAGAGTTGTCCAAAACTCCCTTTAACCAATATAATATGAGGGGAAAACACAGGAGAGGGGTAAAGTACTGTTTTATGATAAGTTTGGAAGCTGCCCACACTATACCAGTGTGGTGCGGCTCAATTCTTCGCCTTTTGGAAGCTGCCGCTTTCTCCCTCTCCCGGAGGCGAAAAAGAGGCTTCGTCGCGCGAAGAGCATTGTGCCAGTCACGGAGAGCTCCGGGCAGCGGCTTGTGCCGAAAGACGCCCGGGACCGCCACTTAGCTTCAGAGAGCTCCTTATCTCCGTCTTTGCCTCGCTGTTCATTTAACACTTAGCAAAACGCTTTTCCTCTATGGCGTGCAAGTAGAAATTGTGACAGTACTGAAAATATCCCCAATCTTGTTCTAGAAGTTTAAAGGAGGTCTGCTGACTGTTTAGCAAGAAGCAATATAGACTTGTCCAAAACTCCTTTTTACCAATATAATGTGAGTGGAAAATACAGGAGAGTGGTAAAGTACTGTTTTCTATAAGTTTGGAAGATGAATACTATCTACCGCTGTGGTGCGGCTTGGTTCGTCGCCTTTTGGAAGCTGCCGCTCTCTCCGTCTCCCGCAGGCGAAGAAGCAGCTTCTTCGCGCAAATAGCATTGTGCCGGTTCAGTGAACTCCGGAGAGCGGCTTGTGCCAAAGGATTCCCGGAACAGCCACTTAGCTTCGGAGAGCTCCTAATCTCCGTCTTTGCCTCGCTTCTCGTTTAACAATTAGCAAAAAGCTTTTCCACTATGTCCTGCATGGAGAAACTGTGCCAGTACTGAAAACATCCCCAATCTTGTCCAAGATGTTTCGAGGAGGTCTCCAGAGTGTTTAGAAAGAAGCAATATAGAGTTGTCCAAAACTCCTTTTTACCAATATAATGTGAGTGGAAAATACAGGAGAGTGGTAAAGTACTGTTTTCTATAAGTTTGGAAGATGAATACTATCTACCGCTGTAGTGCGGCTTGGTTCTTCGCCTTTGGGAAGCTACCGCTCTCTCCATCTCCCGGAGGCGAAAAAGCGGCTTCGTCGCGCAAAGAGCATTTTGCCGGTCGCGGTGAGCTCCGGGCAGCGGCTTGTGCCGAAAGATGAGCGGGACAGGAACTTATCTTCGGAGAGCTCTGTATCTCCGTCTTCTGCCTCTTTTGTTGCCTAACACTTATCAACAAGCTTTGCCAATATGTCTTGCATAGAAAAACTGCGCCTGAACTTAAAATATCCCCAATCTTTTTCCACACGTTTCGAGGAGGTCTCCAGAGTGTTTAGCAAGAAGCAATATAGAGATGTCCAAAAATTTTTTTACCAATAAAATGTGAGTGGAAAATGCAAGAGAGTGGTAAAGTACTGTTTTCTATAACTTTGGAAGCTGACTGCTATCTACCGCTGTGGTGCGGCTTGGTTCTTCGCCTTTGGGAAGCTACCGCTCTCTCCACCTCCCGGAGGCGAAAAAGCGGCTTCGTCGCGCAAAGAGCATTTTGCCGGTCGCGGTGAGCTCCGGGCAGCGGCTTGTGCCGAAAGATGAGCGGGACAGCCACTTAGCTTCGGAGAGCTCCTTATCTCCGTCTTTGCCTCGCTCCTCGTTTAACACTTAGCAAAACGATTTTCCAATATGGTTTCCAAGGAGAAACTGTGCCAGTTCCGAAAACGTCCCCAAACTTGTTCTAGAAGTTTCAAGGAGGTGTGCAGAGTGTTTAGAAAGAAGCAATATAGAGTTGTCCAAAACTCCCTTTAACCAATATGATATGAGGGGAAAACACAGGAGAGTGGTAAAGTACTGTTTTCTAAAAGTGTAGAAGGTGCCCACACTATACCTGAGTGATGCGGCTTAATACTTCGCCTTTTGGAAGCTGCCGCTGTCTCCTGCTCCCGGAGGCGAGGAAGCGGCTTCGTCGCGCAAAGAGCATTGAGCCGGTCGCGGTAAGGTCCGGGCAGCGGCTTGTGCCGAAAGATGTCCGGGACCGCCACTTAGCTTCAGAGAGCTCCTTATCTCCGTCTTTCCCTCGCTTTTCATTTAACACTTAGCAAAACGCTTTTCCTCTATGGCGTGCAAGTAGAAATTGTGACAGTACTGAAAATATCCCCAATCTTGTTCTAGAAGTTTAAAGGAGGTCTGCAGACTGTTTAGCAAGAAGCAATATAGACTTTTCCAAAACTCCTTTTTACCAATATCATGTGAGTGGAAAACCTAGGAGAGTGGTAAAGCACTGTTTTCTAAAAGTTTGGAAGCTGCCCACACTATACAACTGTGGTGCGGCTTAATTCTTCGCCTTTGGGAATCTGCCGCTCTCTCCGTCTCCCGGAGGCGAAGAAGCAGCTTCTTCGCGTAAGGAGCATTGTGCCGGTCGCGGTTAGCTCCGGGCAGCGGCTAGTTCCGCAAGATGCCTGGGACAGCCACTTAGCTTCGGAGAGCTCTGTATCTCCATATTCTGCCTCTTTTGTCTCCTAACACTTATCAAAAAGCTTTTCCAGAATGTCATGCATTCAGAACTGTGCCAGTACTGAAAACATCCCCAAACTTGTTCTAGACGTTTCAAGGAGGTGTGCAGAGTGTATAGAAAGAAGCAATATTGAGTTCTCCAAAATTCCCTTTTACCAATATAATGTGAGTGGAAAATGCAGGAGAGTGGTAAATACTGTTTTCTCTAAGTTTGGAAGCTGCCCATATTATACCAGTTTTGTGCGTCTTGCTTCGTCGCCTTTTGGAAGCTGCCGCTCTCTCCGTCTCCCGCAGGCGAAGAAGCAGCTTCTTCGCGCAAATAGCATTGTGCCGGTTCAGTGAACTCCGGAGAGCGGCTTGTGCCAAAGGATTCCCGGAACAGCCACTTAGCTTCGGAGAGCTCCTAATCTCCGACTTTGCCTCGCTTCTCGTTTAACAATTAGCAAAAAGCATTTCCACTATGTCTTGTATGGAGAAACTGTGCCAGTACTGAAAACATCCCCAATCTTGTCCAAGACGTTTCGAGGAGGTCTCCAGAATGTTTAGAAAGAAGCAATATAAAGTTGTCCAAAACTCCTTTTTACCAATATAATGTGAGTGGAAAATACAGGAGAGTGGTAAAGTACTGTTTTCTATAAGTTTGGAAGATGAATACTATCTACCGCTGTGGTGCGGCTTGGTTCGCCGCCTTTTGGAAGCTGCCACTCTCTCCATCTCCCAGAGGCGAAAAACCGTCTTCTTCGCGCAAACAGCATTGTGCCGGTCGCGGTTAGCACCGGGCAGCGGCTTGTGCCGAAAGATGCCCGGGACAGGAACTTATCTTCGGAGAGCTCCTTATCTCCGTCTTCTGCCTCTTTTGTTGCCTAACACTTATCAACAAGCTTTGCCAATATGTCTTGCATAGAAAAACTGCGCCTGAACTTAAAAGATCCCCAATCTTGTTCCACACGTTTCGAGGAGGTCTCCAGAGTGTTTAGCAAGAAGCAATATAGAGATGTCCAAAAATTTTTTTACCAATAAAATGTGAGTGGAAAATGCAAGAGAGTGGTAAAGTACTGTTTTCTATAACTTTGGAAGCTGACTGCTTTCTACCGCTGTGGTGCGGCTTGGTTCTTCGCCTTTGGGAAGCTGCCGCTCTCTCCATCTCCCGGAGGCGAAAAAGCGGCTTCGTCGCGCAAAGAGCATTTTGCCGGTCGCGGTGAGCTCCGGGCAGCGGCTTGTGCCGAAAGATGAGCGGGACAGCCACTTAGCTTCGGAGAGCTCCTTATCTCCGTCTTTGCCTCGCTCCTCGTTTAACACTTAGCAAAACGCTTTTCCAATATGGTTTCCAAGGAGAAACTGTGCCAGTTCCGAAAACGTCCCCAAACTTGTTCTAGAAGTTTCGAGGAGGTCTGAAGACTGTTTAGTAAGAAGAAATATAGAGTTGTCCAAAACTCCCTTTAACCAATATAATATGAGGGGAAAACACAGGAGAGGGGTAAAGTACTGTTTTATGATAAGTTTGGAAGCTGCCCACACTATACCAGTGTGGTGCGGCTCAATTCTTCGCCTTTTGGAAGCTGCCGCTTTCTCCCTCTCCCGGAGGCGAAAAAGCGGCTTCGTCGCGCGAAGAGCATTGTGCCGGTCACGGAGAGCTCCGGGCAGCGGCTTGTGCCGAAAGACGCCCGGGACCGCCACTTAGCTTCAGAGAGCTCCTTATCTCCGTTTTTGCCTCGCTGTTCATTTAACACTTAGCAAAACGCTTTTCCTCTATGGCGTGCAAGTAGAAATTGTGACAGTACTGAAAATATCCCCAATCTTGTTCTAGAAGTTTAAAGGAGGTCTGCAGACTGTTTAGCAAGAAGCAATATAGACTTGTCCAAAACTCCTTTTTACCAATATAATTTGAGTGGAAAATACAGGAGAGTGGTAAAGTACTGTTTTCTATAAGTTTGGAAGATGAATACTATCTACCGCTGTGGTGCGGCTTTGTTCGTCGCCTTTTGGAAGCTGCCGCTCTCTCCGTCTCCCGCAGGCGAAGAAGCAGCTTCTTCGCGCAAATAGCATTGTGCCGGTTCAGTGAACTCCGGAGAGCGGCTTGTGCCAAAGGATTCCCGGAACAGCCACTTAGCTTCGGAGAGCTCCTAATCTCCGACTTTGCCTCGCTTCTCGTTTAACAATTAGCAAAAAGCTTTTCCACTATGTCCTGCATGGAGAAACTGTGCCAGTACTGAAAACATCCCCAATCTTGTCCAAGACGTTTCGAGGAGGTCTCCAGAGTGTTTAGAAAGAAGCAATATAGAGTTGTCCAAAACTCCTTTTTACCAATATAATGTGAGTGGAAAATACAGGAGAGTGGTAAAGTACTGTTTTCTATAAGTTTGGAAGATGAATACTATCTACCGCTGTAGTGCGGCTTGGTTCGTCGCCTTTTGGAAGCTGCCACTCTCTCCATCTCCCAGAGGCGAAAAACCGTCTTCTTCGCGCAAACAGCATTGTGCCGGTCGCGGTTAGCACCGGGCAGCGGCTTGTGCCGAAAGATGCCCGGGACAGGAACTTATCTTCGGAGAGCTCTGTATCTCCGTCTTCTGCCTCTTTTGTTGCCTAACACTTATCAACAAGCTTTGCCAATATGTCTTGCATAGAAAAACTGCGCCTGAACTTAAAAGATCCCCAATCTTTTTCCACACGTTTCGAGGAGGTCTCCAGAGTGTTTAGCAAGAAGCAATATAGAGATGTCCACAAATTTTTTTACCAATAAAATGTGAGTGGAAAATGCAAGAGAGTGGTAAAGTACTGTTTTCTATAACTTTGGAAGCTGACTGCTATCTACTGCTGTGGTGCAGCTTGGTTCTTCGCCTTTGGGAAGCTACCGCTCTCTCCACCTCCCGGAGGCGAAAAAGCGGCTTCGTCGCGCAAAGAGCATTTTGCCGGTCGCGGTGAGCTCCGGGCAGCGGCTTGTGCCGAAAGATGAGCGGGACAGCCACTTAGCTTCGGAGAGCTCCTTATCTCCGTCTTTGCCTCGCTCCTCGTTTAACACTTAGCAAAACGATTTTCCAATATGGTTTCCAAGGAGAAACTGTGCCAGTTCCGAAAACGTCCCCAAACTTGTTCTAGAAGTTTCAAGGAGGTGTGCAGAGTGTTTAGAAAGAAGCAATATAGAGTTGTCCAAAACTCCCTTTTACCAATATAATGTGAGTGGAAAATACAGGAGAGTGGTAAAGTACTGTTTTCTAAAAGTGTAGAAGGTGCCCACACTATACCTGAGTGATGCGGCTTAATTCTTCGCCTTTTGGAAGCTGCCGCTGTCTCCTGCTCCCGGAGGCGAGGAAGCGGCTTCGTCGCGCAAAGAGCATTGAGCCGGTGGCGGTAAGGTCCGGGCAGCGGCTTGTGCCGAAAGATGTCCGGGACCGCCACATAGCTTCAGAGAGCTCCTTATCTCCGTCTTTGCCTCGCTTTTCATTTAACACTTAGCAAAAAGCTTTTCCTCTATGGCGTGCAAGTAGAAATTGTGACAGTACTGAAAATATCCCCAATCTTGTTCTAGAAGTTTAAAGGAGGTCTGCAGACTGTTTAGAAAGAAGCAATATAGACTTTTCCAAAACTCCTTTTTACCAATATCATGTGAGTGGAAAACCTAGGAGAGTGGTAAAGCACTGTTTTCTAAAAGTTTGGAAGCTGCCCACACTATACAACTGTGGTGCGGCTTAATTCTTCGCCTTTGGGAAGCTGCCGCTTTCTCCCTCTCCCGGAGGCGAAGAAGCAGCTTCTTCGCGTAAGGAGCATTGTGCCGGTCGCGGTTAGCTCCGGGCAGCGGCTAGTTCCGCAAGATGCCTGGGACAGCCACTTAGCTTCGGAGAGCTCTGTATCTCCATATTCTGCCTCTTTTGTCTCCTAACACTTATCAAAAAGCATTTCCAGAATGTCATGCATTCAGAAACTGTGCCTGTACTGAAAACATCCCCAAACTTGTTCTAGACGTTTCAAGGAGGTGTGCAGAGTGTATAGAAAGAAGCAATATAGACTTGTCCAAAACTCCTTTTTACCAATATAATGTGAGTGGAAAACTCAGGAGAGAGGTAAAGCACTGTTTTCTAAAAGTTTGGAAGCTGCCCACACTATACAACTGTGGTGCGGCTTAATTCTTCGCCTTTGGGAAGCTGCCGCTCTCTCCGTCTCCCGGAGGCGAAGAAGCAGCTTCTTCGCGTAAGGAGCATTGTGCCGGTCGCGGTTAGCTCCGGGCAGCGGCTAGTTCCGCAAGATGCCTGGGACAGCCACTTAGCTTCGGAGAGCTCTGTATCTCCATATTCTGCCTCTTTTGTCGCCTAACACTTATCAAAAAGCTTTTCCAGAATGTCATGCATTCAGAAACTGTGCCAGTACTGAAAACATCCCCAAACTTGTTCTAGACGTTTCAAGGAGGTGTGCAGAGTGTATAGAAAGAAGCAATATTGAGTTCTCCAAAATTCCCTTTTACCAATATAATGTGAGTGGAAAATGCAGGAGAGTGGTAAATACTGTTTTCTCTAAGTTTGGAAGCTGCCCATATTATACCAGTTTTGTGCGTCTTGCTTCGTCGCCTTTTGGAAGCTGCCGCTCTCTCCGTCTCCCGCAGGCGAAGAAGCAGCTTCTTCGCGCAAATAGCATTGTGCCGGTTCAGTGAACTCCGGAGAGCGGCTTGTGCCAAAGGATTCCCGGAACAGCCACTTAGTTTCGGAGAGCTCCTTATCTCCGTCTTTGCCTCGCTCCTCGTTTAACACTTAGCAAAAAGCTTTTCCACTATGTCCTGCATGGAGAAACTGTGCCAGTACTGAAAACATCCCCAATCTTGTCCAAGATGTTTCGAGGAGGTCTCCAGAGTGTTTAGAAAGAAGCAATATAGAGTTGTCCAAAACTCCTTTTTACCAATATAATGTGAGTGGAAAATACAGGAGAGTGGTAAAGTACTGTTTTCTATAAGTTTGGAAGATGAATACTATCTACCGCTGTAGTGCGGCTTGGTTCGTCTCCTTTTGGAAGCTGCCACTCTCTCCATCTCCCAGAGGCGAAAAACCGTCTTCTTCGCGCAAACAGCATTGTGCCGGTCGCGGTTAGCACCGGGCAGCGGCTTGTGCCGAAAGATGCCCGGGACAGGAACTTATCTTCGGAGAGCTCTGTATCTCCGTCTTCTGCCTCTTTTGTTGCCTAACACTTATCAACAAGCTTTGCCAATATGTCTTGCATAGAAAAACTGCGCCTGAACTTAAAAGATCCCCAATCTTTTTCCACACGTTTCGAGGAGGTCTCCAGAGTGTTTAGCAAGAAGCAATATAGAGATGTCCACAAATTTTTTTACCAATAAAATGTGAGTGGAAAATGCAAGAGAGTGGTAAAGTACTGTTTTCTATAACTTTGGAAGCTGACTGCTATCTACCGCTGTGGTGCGGCTTGGTTCTTCGCCTTTGGGAAGCTACCGCTCTCTCCACCTCCCGGAGGCGAAAAAGCGGCTTCGTCGCGCAAAGAGCATTTTGCCGGTCGCGGTGAGCTCCGGGCAGCGGCTTGTGCCGAAAGATGCCCGGCACAGGAACATATCTTCGGAGAGCTCTGTATCTCCGTCTTCTGCCTCTTTTGTTGCCTAACACTTATCAACAAGCTTTGCCAATATGTCATGCATTCAGAAACTGTTCCTTTACTGAAAAAATCCCCAAATATGTTCTAGAAGTTTCAAGGAGGTGTGCAGAGTGTTTAGAAAGAAGCAATATAGAGTTGTCCAAAACTCCCTTTTACCAATATAATGTGAGTGGAAAATACAGGAGAGTAGTAAATACTGTTTTCTAAAAGTGTAGAAGGTGCCCACACTATACCTGAGTGATGCGGCTTAATTCTTCGCCTTTTGGAAGCTGCCGCTCTCTCCTGCTCCCGGAGGCGAGGAAGCGGCTTCGTGGCGCGAAGAGCGTTGAGCCGGTCGCGGTAAGGTCCGGGCAGCGGCTTGTGCCGCAAGATGCCCGGGACCGCCACTTAGCTTCAGAGAGCTCCTTATCTCCGTCTTTGCCTCGCTTTTCATTTAACACTTAGCAAAACGCTTTTCCTCTATGGCGTGCAAGTAGAAATTTTGACTGTACTGAAAATATCCCCAATCTTGTTCTAGAAGTTTAAAGGAGGTCTGCAGACTGTTTAGCAAGAAGCAATATAGACTTGTCCAAAACTCCTTTTTACCAATATCATGTGAGTGGAAAACTCAGGAGAGAGGTAAAGCACTGTTTTCTAAAAGTTTGGAAGCTGCCCACACTATACAACTGTGGTGCGGCTTAATTCTTCGCCTTTTGGAAGCTGCCGCTCTCTCCATCTCCCGGAGGCGAAGAAGCAGCTTCTTCGCGTAAGGAGCATTGTGCCGGTCGCGGTTAGCTCCGGGCAGCGGCTAGTTCCGCAAGATGCCTGGGACAGCCACTTAGCTTCGGAGAGCTCTGTATCTCCATATTCTGCCTCTTTTGTCTCCTAACACTTATCAAAAAGCATTTCCAGAATGTCATGCATTCAGAAACTGTGCCTGTACTGAAAACATCCCCAAACTTGTTCTAGACGTTTCAAGGAGGTGTGCAGAGTGTATAGAAAGAAGCAATATTGAGTTCTCCAAAATTCCCTTTTACCAATATAATGTGAGTGGAAAATGCAGGAGAGTGGTAAATACTGTTTTCTCTAAGTTTGGAAGCTGCCCATATTATACCAGTTTTGTGCGTCTTGCTTCGTCGCCTTTTGGAAGCTGCCGCTCTCTCCGTCTCCCGCAGGCGAAGAAGCAGCTTCTTCGCGCAAATAGCATTGTGCCGGTTCAGTGAACTCCGGAGAGCGGCTTGTGCCAAAGGATTCCCGGAACAGCCACTTAGTTTTGGAGAGCTCCTAATCTCCGACTTTGCCTCGCTTCTCGTTTAACACTTAGCAAAAAGCTTTTCCACTATGTCTTGCATGGAGAAACTGTGCCAGTACTGAAAACATCCCCAATCTTGTCCAAGACGTTTCGAGGAGGTCTCCAGAGTGTTTAGAAAGAAGCAATATAGAGTTGTCCAAAACTCCTTTTTACCAATATAATGTGAGTGGAAAATACAGGAGAGTGGTAAAGTACTGTTTTCTATAAGTTTGGAAGATGAATACTATCTACCGCTGTAGTGCGGCTTGGTTCGTCGCCTTTTGGAAGCTGCCACTCTCTCCATCTCCCAGAGGCGAAAAACCGTCTTCTTCGCGCAAACAGCATTGTGCCGGTCGCGGTTAGCACCGGGCAGCGGCTTGTGCCGAAAGATGCCCGGGACAGGAACTTATCTTCGGAGAGCTCTGTATCACCGTCTTCTGCCTCTTTTGTTGCCTAACACTTATCAACAAGCTTTGCCAATATGTCTTGCATAGAAAAACTGCGCCTGAACTTAAAAGATCCCCAATCTTGTTCCACACGTTTCGAGGAGGTCTCCAGAGTGTTTAGCAAGAAGCAATATAGAGATGTCCAAAAATTTTTTTACCAATAAAATGTGAGTGGAAAATGCAAGAGAGTGGTAAAGTACTGTTTTCTATAACTTTGGAAGCTGACTGCTATCTACCGCTGTGGTGCGGCTTGGTTCTTCGCCTTTGGGAAGCTACCGCTCTCTCCACCTCCCGGAGGCGAAAAAGCGGCTTCGTCGCGCAAAGAGCATTTTGCCGGTCGCGGTGAGCTCCGGGCAGCGGCTTGTGCCGAAAGATGAGCGGGACAGCCACTTAGCTTCGGAGAGCTCCTTATCTCCGTCTTTGCCTCGCTCCTCGTTTAACACTTAGCAAAACGATTTTCCAATATGGTTTCCAAGGAGAAACTGTGCCAGTTCCGAAAACGTCCCCAAACTTGTTCTAGAAGTTTCAAGGAGGTGTGCAGAGTGTTTAGAAAGAAGCAATATAGAGTTGTCCAAAACTCCCTTTAACCAATATAATATGAGGGGAAAACACAGGAGAGGGGTAAAGTACTGTTTTATGATAAGTTTGGAAGCTGCCCACACTATACAACTGTGGTGCGGCTTAATTCTTCGCCTTTGGGAAGCTGCCGCTTTCTCCCTCTCCCGGAGGCGAAGAAGCAGCTTCTTCGCGTAAGGAGCATTGTGCCGGTCGCGGTTAGCTCCGGGCAGCGGCTAGTTCCGCAAGATGCCTGGGACAGCCACTTAGCTTCGGAGAGCTCTGTATCTCCATATTCTGCCTCTTTTGTCACCTAACACTTATCAAAAAGCTTTTCCAGAATGTCATGCATTCAGAAACTGTGCCAGTACTGAAAACATCCCCAAACTTGTTCTAGACGTTTCAAGGAGGTGTGCAGAGTGTATAGAAAGAAGCAATATAGAGTTGTCCAAAACTCCTTTTTACCAATATAATGTGAGTGGAAAATGCAGGAGAGTGGTAAATACTGTTTTCTCTAAGTTTGGAAGCTGCCCATATTATACCAGTTTTGTGCGTCTTGCTTCGTCGCCTTTTGGAAGCTGCCGCTCTCTCCGTCTCCCGCAGGCGAAGAAGCAGCTTCTTCGCGCAAATAGCATTGTGCCGGTTCAGTGAACTCCGGAGAGCGGCTTGTGCCAAAGGATTCCCGGAACAGCCACTTAGCTTCGGAGAGCTCCTAATCTCCGACTTTGCCTCGCTTCTCGTTTAACACTTAGCAAAAAGCTTTTCCACTATGTCCTGCATGGAGAAACTGTGCCAGTACTGAAAACATCCCCAATCTTGTCCAAGACGTTTCGAGGAGGTCTCCAGAGTGTTTAGAAAGAAGCAATATAGAGTTGTCCAAAACTCCTTTTTACCAATATAATGTGAGTGGAAAATACAGGAGAGTGGTAAAGTACTGTTTTCTATAAGTTTGGAAGATGAATACTATCTACCGCTGTAGTGCGGCTTGGTTCGTCTCCTTTTGGAAGCTGCCACTCTCTCCATCTCCCAGAGGCGAAAAACCGTCTTCTTCGCGCAAACAGCATTGTGCCGGTCGCGGTTAGCACCGGGCAGCGGCTTGTGCCGAAAGATGCCCGGGACAGGAACTTATCTTCGGAGAGCTCTGTATCTCCGTCTTCTGCCTCTTTTGTTGCCTAACACTTATCAACAAGCTTTGCCAATATGTCTTGCATAGAAAAACTGCGCCTGAACTTAAAAGATCCCCAATCTTTTTCCACACGTTTCGAGGAGGTCTCCAGAGTGTTTAGCAAGAAGCAATATAGAGATGTCCACAAATTTTTTTACCAATAAAATGTGAGTGGAAAATGCAAGAGAGTGGTAAAGTACTGTTTTCTATAACTTTGGAAGCTGACTGCTATCTACCGCTGTGGTGCGGCTTGGTTCTTCGCCTTTGGGAAGCTACCGCTCTCTCCACCTCCCGGAGGCGAAAAAGCGGCTTCGTCGCGCAAAGAGCATTTTGCCGGTCGCGGTGAGCTCCGGGCAGCGGCTTGTGCCGAAAGATGCCCGGCACAGGAACATATCTTCGGAGAGCTCTGTATCTCCGTCTTCTGCCTCTTTTGTTGCCTAACACTTATCAACAAGCTTTGCCAATATGTCATGCATTCAGAAACTGTTCCTTTACTGAAAAAATCCCCAAATATGTTCTAGAAGTTTCAAGGAGGTGTGCAGAGTGTTTAGAAAGAAGCAATATAGAGTTGTCCAAAACTCCCTTTTACCAATATAATGTGAGTGGAAAATACAGGAGAGTAGTAAAGTACTGTTTTCTAAAAGTGTAGAAGGTGCCCACACTATACCTGAGTGATGCGGCTTAATTCTTCGCCTTTTGGAAGCTGCCGCTCTCTCCTGCTCCCGGAGGCGAGGAAGCGGCTTCGTGGCGCGAAGAGCGTTGAGCCGGTCGCGGTAAGGTCCGGGCAGCGGCTTGTGCCGCAAGATGCCCGGGACCGCCACTTAGCTTCAGAGAGCTCCTTATCTCCGTCTTTGCCTCGCTTTTCATTTAACACTTAGCAAAACGCTTTTCCTCTATGGCGTGCAAGTAGAAATTTTGACTGTACTGAAAATATCCCCAATCTTGTTCTAGAAGTTTAAAGGAGGTCTGCAGACTGTTTAGCAAGAAGCAATATAGACTTGTCCAAAACTCCTTTTTACCAATATCATGTGAGTGGAAAACTCAGGAGAGAGGTAAAGCACTGTTTTCTAAAAGTTTGGAAGCTGCCCACACTATACAACTGTGGTGCGGCTTAATTCTTCGCCTTTGGGAAGCTGCCGCTCTCTCCATCTCCCGGAGGCGAAGAAGCAGCTTCTTCGCGTAAGGAGCATTGTGCCGGTCGCGGTTAGCTCCGGGCAGCGACTAGTTCCGCAAGATGCCTGGGACAGCCACTTAGCTTCGGAGAGCTCTGTATCTCCATATTCTGCCTCTTTTGTCTCCTAACACTTATCAAAAAGCTTTTCCAGAATGTCATGCATTCAGAAACTGTGCCTGTACTGAAAACATCCCCAAACTTGTTCTAGACGTTTCAAGGAGGTGTGCAGAGTGTATAGAAAGAAGCAATATTGAGTTCTCCAAAATTCCCTTTTACCAATATAATGTGAGTGGAAAATGCAGGAGAGTGGTAAATACTGTTTTCTCTAAGTTTGGAAGCTGCCCATATTATACCAGTTTTGTGCGTCTTGCTTCGTCGCCTTTTGGAAGCTGCCGCTCTCTCCGTCTCCCGCAGGCGAAGAAGCAGCTTCTTCGCGCAAATAGCATTGTGCCGGTTCAGTGAACTCCGGAGAGCGGCTTGTGCCAAAGGATTCCCGGAACAGCCACTTAGTTTTGGAGAGCTCCTAATCTCCGACTTTGCCTCGCTTCTCGTTTAACACTTAGCAAAAAGCTTTTCCACTATGTCTTGCATGGAGAAACTGTGCCAGTACTGAAAACATCCCCAATCTTGTCCAAGACGTTTCGAGGAGGTCTCCAGAGTGTTTAGAAAGAAGCAATATAGAGTTGTCCAAAACTCCTTTTTACCAATATAATGTGAGTGGAAAATACAGGAGAGTGGTAAAGTACTGTTTTCTATAAGTTTGGAAGATGAATACTATCTACCGCTGTAGTGCGGCTTGGTTCGTCGCCTTTTGGAAGCTGCCACTCTCTCCATCTCCCAGAGGCGAAAAACCGTCTTCTTCGCGCAAACAGCATTGTGCCGGTCGCGGTTAGCACCGGGCAGCGGCTTGTGCCGAAAGATGCCCGGGACAGGAACTTATCTTCGGAGAGCTCTGTATCACCGTCTTCTGCCTCTTTTGTTGCCTAACACTTATCAACAAGCTTTGCCAATATGTCTTGCATAGAAAAACTGCGCCTGAACTTAAAAGATCCCCAATCTTGTTCCACACGTTTCGAGGAGGTCTCCAGAGTGTTTAGCAAGAAGCAATATAGAGATGTCCAAAAATTTTTTTACCAATAAAATGTGAGTGGAAAATGCAAGAGAGTGGTAAAGTACTGTTTTCTATAACTTTGGAAGCTGACTGCTATCTACCGCTGTGGTGCGGCTTGGTTCTTCGCCTTTGGGAAGCTACCGCTCTCTCCACCTCCCGGAGGCGAAAAAGCGGCTTCGTCGCGCAAAGAGCATTTTGCCGGTCGCGGTGAGCTCCGGGCAGCGGCTTGTGCCGAAAGATGAGCGGGACAGCCACTTAGCTTCGGAGAGCTCCTTATCTCCGTCTTTGCCTCGCTCCTCGTTTAACACTTAGCAAAACGATTTTCCAATATGGTTTCCAAGGAGAAACTGTGCCAGTTCCGAAAACGTCCCCAAACTTGTTCTAGAAGTTTCAAGGAGGTGTGCAGAGTGTTTAGAAAGAAGCAATATAGAGTTGTCCAAAACTCCCTTTAACCAATATAATATGAGGGGAAAACACAGGAGAGGGGTAAAGTACTGTTTTATGATAAGTTTGGAAGCTGCCCACACTATACAACTGTGGTGCGGCTTAATTCTTCGCCTTTGGGAAGCTGCCGCTTTCTCCCTCTCCCGGAGGCGAAGAAGCAGCTTCTTCGCGTAAGGAGCATTGTGCCGGTCGCGGTTAGCTCCGGGCAGCGGCTAGTTCCGCAAGATGCCTGGGACAGCCACTTAGCTTCGGAGAGCTCTGTATCTCCATATTCTGCCTCTTTTGTCACCTAACACTTATCAAAAAGCTTTTCCAGAATGTCATGCATTCAGAAACTGTGCCTGTACTGAAAACATCCCCAAACTTGTCCAAGACGTTTCGAGGAGGTCTCCAGAGTGTTTAGAAAGAAGCAATATAGAGTTGTCCAAAACTCCTTTTTACCAATATAATGTGAGTGGAAAACTCAGGAGAGAGGTAAAGCACTGTTTTCTAAAAGTTTGGAAGCTGCCCACACTATACAACTGTGGTGCGGCTTAATTCTTCGCCTTTTGGAAGCTGCCGCTCTCTCCATCTCCCGGAGGCGAAGAAGCAGCTTCTTCGCGTAAGGAGCATTGTGCCGGTCGCGGTTAGCTCCGGGCAGCGGCTAGTTCCGCAAGATGCCTGGGACAGCCACTTAGCTTCGGAGAGCTCTGTATCTCCATATTCTGCCTCTTTTGTCACCTAACACTTATCAAAAAGCTTTTCCAGAATGTCATGCATTCAGAAACTGTGCCTGTACTGAAAACATCCCCAAACTTGTTCTAGACGTTTCAAGGAGGTGTGCAGAGTGTATAGAAAGAAGCAATATTGAGTTCTCCAAAATTCCCTTTTACCAATATAATGTGAGTGGAAAATGCAGGAGAGTGGTAAATACTGTTTTCTCTAAGTTTGGAAGCTGCCCATATTATACCAGTTTTGTGCGTCTTGCTTCGTCGCCTTTTGGAAGCTGCCGCTCTCTCCGTCTCCCGCAGGCGAAGAAGCAGCTTCTTCGCGCAAATAGCATTGTGCCGGTTCAGTGAACTCCGGAGAGCGGCTTGTGCCAAAGGATTCCCGGAACAGCCACTTAGTTTTGGAGAGCTCCTAATCTCCGACTTTGCCTCGCTTCTCGTTTAACACTTAGCAAAAAGCTTTTCCACTATGTCTTGCATGGAGAAACTGTGCCAGTACTGAAAACATCCCCAATCTTGTCCAAGACGTTTCGAGGAGGTCTCCAGAGTGTTTAGAAAGAAGCAATATAGAGTTGTCCAAAACTCCTTTTTACCAATATAATGTGAGTGGAAAATACAGGAGAGTGGTAAAGTACTGTTTTCTATAAGTTTGGAAGATGAATACTATCTACCGCTGTAGTGCGGCTTGGTTCGTCGCCTTTTGGAAGCTGCCACTCTCTCCATCTCCCAGAGGCGAAAAACCGTCTTCTTCGCGCAAACAGCATTGTGCCGGTCGCGGTTAGCACCGGGCAGCGGCTTGTGCCGAAAGATGCCCGGGACAGGAACTTATCTTCGGAGAGCTCTGTATCACCGTCTTCTGCCTCTTTTGTTGCCTAACACTTATCAACAAGCTTTGCCAATATGTCTTGCATAGAAAAACTGCGCCTGAACTTAAAAGATCCCCAATCTTGTTCCACACGTTTCGAGGAGGTCTCCAGAGTGTTTAGCAAGAAGCAATATAGAGATGTCCAAAAATTTTTTTACCAATAAAATGTGAGTGGAAAATGCAAGAGAGTGGTAAAGTACTGTTTTCTATAACTTTGGAAGCTGACTGCTATCTACCGCTGTGGTGCGGCTTGGTTCTTCGCCTTTGGGAAGCTACCGCTCTCTCCACCTCCCGGAGGCGAAAAAGCGGCTTCGTCGCGCAAAGAGCATTTTGCCGGTCGCGGTGAGCTCCGGGCAGCGGCTTGTGCCGAAAGATGAGCGGGACAGCCACTTAGCTTCGGAGAGCTCCTTATCTCCGTCTTTGCCTCGCTCCTCGTTTAACACTTAGCAAAACGATTTTCCAATATGGTTTCCAAGGAGAAACTGTGCCAGTTCCGAAAACGTCCCCAAACTTGTTCTAGAAGTTTCAAGGAGGTGTGCAGAGTGTTTAGAAAGAAGCAATATAGAGTTGTCCAAAACTCCCTTTAACCAATATAATATGAGGGGAAAACACAGGAGAGGGGTAAAGTACTGTTTTATGATAAGTTTGGAAGCTGCCCACACTATACAACTGTGGTGCGGCTTAATTCTTCGCCTTTGGGAAGCTGCCGCTTTCTCCCTCTCCCGGAGGCGAAGAAGCAGCTTCTTCGCGTAAGGAGCATTGTGCCGGTCGCGGTTAGCTCCGGGCAGCGGCTAGTTCCGCAAGATGCCTGGGACAGCCACTTAGCTTCGGAGAGCTCTGTATCTCCATATTCTGCCTCTTTTGTCACCTAACACTTATCAAAAAGCTTTTCCAGAATGTCATGCATTCAGAAACTGTGCCAGTACTGAAAACATCCCCAAACTTGTTCTAGACGTTTCAAGGAGGTGTGCAGAGTGTATAGAAAGAAGCAATATAGAGTTGTCCAAAACTCCTTTTTACCAATATAATGTGAGTGGAAAATGCAGGAGAGTGGTAAATACTGTTTTCTCTAAGTTTGGAAGCTGCCCATATTATACCAGTTTTGTGCGTCTTGCTTCGTCGCCTTTTGGAAGCTGCCGCTCTCTCCGTCTCCCGCAGGCGAAGAAGCAGCTTCTTCGCGCAAATAGCATTGTGCCGGTTCAGTGAACTCCGGAGAGCGGCTTGTGCCAAAGGATTCCCGGAACAGCCACTTAGCTTCGGAGAGCTCCTAATCTCCGACTTTGCCTCGCTTCTCGTTTAACACTTAGCAAAAAGCTTTTCCACTATGTCTTGCATGGAGAAACTGTGCCAGTACTGAAAACATCCCCAATCTTGTCCAAGACGTTTCGAGGAGGTCTCCAGAGTGTTTAGAAAGAAGCAATATAGAGTTGTCCAAAACTCCTTTTTACCAATATAATGTGAGTGGAAAATACAGGAGAGTGGTAAAGTACTGTTTTCTATAAGTTTGGAAGATGAATACTATCTACCGCTGTAGTGCGGCTTGGTTCGTCTCCTTTTGGAAGCTGCCACTCTCTCCATCTCCCAGAGGCGAAAAACCGTCTTCTTCGCGCAAACAGCATTGTGCCGGTCGCGGTTAGCACCGGGCAGCGGCTTGTGCCGAAAGATGCCCGGGACAGGAACTTATCTTCGGAGAGCTCTGTATCTCCGTCTTCTGCCTCTTTTGTTGCCTAACACTTATCAACAAGCTTTGCCAATATGTCTTGCATAGAAAAACTGCGCCTGAACTTAAAAGATCCCCAATCTTGTTCCACACGTTTCGAGGAGGTCTCCAGAGTGTTTAGCAAGAAGCAATATAGAGATGTCCAAAAATTTTTTTACCAATAAAATGTGAGTGGAAAATGCAAGAGAGTGGTAAAGTACTGTTTTCTATAACTTTGGAAGCTGACTGCTATCTACCGCTGTGGTGCGGCTTGGTTCTTCGCCTTTGGGAAGCTACCGCTCTCTCCACCTCCCGGAGGCGAAAAAGCGGCTTCGTCGCGCAAAGAGCATTTTGCCGGTCGCGGTGAGCTCCGGGCAGCGGCTTGTGCCGAAAGATGCCCGGCACAGGAACATATCTTCGGAGAGCTCTGTATCTCCGTCTTCTGCCTCTTTTGTTGCCTAACACTTATCAACAAGCTTTGCCAATATGTCATGCATTCAGAAACTGTTCCTTTACTGAAAAAATCCCCAAATATGTTCTAGAAGTTTCAAGGAGGTGTGCAGAGTGTTTAGAAAGAAGCAATATAGAGTTGTCCAAAACTCCCTTTTACCAATATAATGTGAGTGGAAAATACAGGAGAGTAGTAAAGTACTGTTTTCTAAAAGTGTAGAAGGTGCCCACACTATACCTGAGTGATGCGGCTTAATTCTTCGCCTTTTGGAAGCTGCCGCTCTCTCCTGCTCCCGGAGGCGAGGAAGCGGCTTCGTGGCGCGAAGAGCGTTGAGCCGGTCGCGGTAAGGTCCGGGCAGCGGCTTGTGCCGCAAGATGCCCGGGACCGCCACTTAGCTTCAGAGAGCTCCTTATCTCCGTCTTTGCCTCGCTTTTCATTTAACACTTAGCAAAACGCTTTTCCTCTATGGCGTGCAAGTAGAAATTTTGACTGTACTGAAAATATCCCCAATCTTGTTCTAGAAGTTTAAAGGAGGTCTGCAGACTGTTTAGCAAGAAGCAATATAGACTTGTCCAAAACTCCTTTTTACCAATATCATGTGAGTGGAAAACTCAGGAGAGAGGTAAAGCACTGTTTTCTAAAAGTTTGGAAGCTGCCCACACTATACAACTGTGGTGCGGCTTAATTCTTCGCCTTTGGGAAGCTGCCGCTCTCTCCATCTCCCGGAGGCGAAGAAGCAGCTTCTTCGCGTAAGGAGCATTGTGCCGGTCGCGGTTAGCTCCGGGCAGCGACTAGTTCCGCAAGATGCCTGGGACAGCCACTTAGCTTCGGAGAGCTCTGTATCTCCATATTCTGCCTCTTTTGTCTCCTAACACTTATCAAAAAGCTTTTCCAGAATGTCATGCATTCAGAAACTGTGCCTGTACTGAAAACATCCCCAAACTTGTTCTAGACGTTTCAAGGAGGTGTGCAGAGTGTATAGAAAGAAGCAATATTGAGTTCTCCAAAATTCCCTTTTACCAATATAATGTGAGTGGAAAATGCAGGAGAGTGGTAAATACTGTTTTCTCTAAGTTTGGAAGCTGCCCATATTATACCAGTTTTGTGCGTCTTGCTTCGTCGCCTTTTGGAAGCTGCCGCTCTCTCCGTCTCCCGCAGGCGAAGAAGCAGCTTCTTCGCGCAAATAGCATTGTGCCGGTTCAGTGAACTCCGGAGAGCGGCTTGTGCCAAAGGATTCCCGGAACAGCCACTTAGTTTTGGAGAGCTCCTAATCTCCGACTTTGCCTCGCTTCTCGTTTAACACTTAGCAAAAAGCTTTTCCACTATGTCTTGCATGGAGAAACTGTGCCAGTACTGAAAACATCCCCAATCTTGTCCAAGACGTTTCGAGGAGGTCTCCAGAGTGTTTAGAAAGAAGCAATATAGAGTTGTCCAAAACTCCTTTTTACCAATATAATGTGAGTGGAAAATACAGGAGAGTGGTAAAGTACTGTTTTCTATAAGTTTGGAAGATGAATACTATCTACCGCTGTAGTGCGGCTTGGTTCGTCGCCTTTTGGAAGCTGCCACTCTCTCCATCTCCCAGAGGCGAAAAACCGTCTTCTTCGCGCAAACAGCATTGTGCCGGTCGCGGTTAGCACCGGGCAGCGGCTTGTGCCGAAAGATGCCCGGGACAGGAACTTATCTTCGGAGAGCTCTGTATCACCGTCTTCTGCCTCTTTTGTTGCCTAACACTTATCAACAAGCTTTGCCAATATGTCTTGCATAGAAAAACTGCGCCTGAACTTAAAAGATCCCCAATCTTGTTCCACACGTTTCGAGGAGGTCTCCAGAGTGTTTAGCAAGAAGCAATATAGAGATGTCCAAAAATTTTTTTACCAATAAAATGTGAGTGGAAAATGCAAGAGAGTGGTAAAGTACTGTTTTCTATAACTTTGGAAGCTGACTGCTATCTACCGCTGTGGTGCGGCTTGGTTCTTCGCCTTTGGGAAGCTACCGCTCTCTCCACCTCCCGGAGGCGAAAAAGCGGCTTCGTCGCGCAAAGAGCATTTTGCCGGTCGCGGTGAGCTCCGGGCAGCGGCTTGTGCCGAAAGATGAGCGGGACAGCCACTTAGCTTCGGAGAGCTCCTTATCTCCGTCTTTGCCTCGCTCCTCGTTTAACACTTAGCAAAACGATTTTCCAATATGGTTTCCAAGGAGAAACTGTGCCAGTTCCGAAAACGTCCCCAAACTTGTTCTAGAAGTTTCAAGGAGGTGTGCAGAGTGTTTAGAAAGAAGCAATATAGAGTTGTCCAAAACTCCCTTTAACCAATATAATATGAGGGGAAAACACAGGAGAGGGGTAAAGTACTGTTTTATGATAAGTTTGGAAGCTGCCCACACTATACAACTGTGGTGCGGCTTAATTCTTCGCCTTTGGGAAGCTGCCGCTTTCTCCCTCTCCCGGAGGCGAAGAAGCAGCTTCTTCGCGTAAGGAGCATTGTGCCGGTCGCGGTTAGCTCCGGGCAGCGGCTAGTTCCGCAAGATGCCTGGGACAGCCACTTAGCTTCGGAGAGCTCTGTATCTCCATATTCTGCCTCTTTTGTCACCTAACACTTATCAAAAAGCTTTTCCAGAATGTCATGCATTCAGAAACTGTGCCTGTACTGAAAACATCCCCAAACTTGTCCAAGACGTTTCGAGGAGGTCTCCAGAGTGTTTAGAAAGAAGCAATATAGAGTTGTCCAAAACTCCTTTTTACCAATATAATGTGAGTGGAAAACTCAGGAGAGAGGTAAAGCACTGTTTTCTAAAAGTTTGGAAGCTGCCCACACTATACAACTGTGGTGCGGCTTAATTCTTCGCCTTTGGGAAGCTGCCGCTCTCTCCATCTCCCGGAGGCGAAGAAGCAGCTTCTTCGCGTAAGGAGCATTGTGCCGGTCGCGGTTAGCTCCGGGCAGCGGCTAGTTCCGCAAGATGCCTGGGACAGCCACTTAGCTTCGGAGAGCTCTGTATCTCCATATTCTGCCTCTTTTGTCTCCTAACACTTATCAAAAAGCATTTCCAGAATGTCATGCATTCAGAAACTGTGCCTGTACTGAAAACATCCCCAAACTTGTTCTAGACGTTTCAAGGAGGTGTGCAGAGTGTATAGAAAGAAGCAATATTGAGTTCTCCAAAATTCCCTTTTACCAATATAATGTGAGTGGAAAATGCAGGAGAGTGGTAAATACTGTTTTCTCTAAGTTTGGAAGCTGCCCATATTATACCAGTTTTGTGCGTCTTGCTTCGTCGCCTTTTGGAAGCTGCCGCTCTCTCCGTCTCCCGCAGGCGAAGAAGCAGCTTCTTCGCGCAAATAGCATTGTGCCGGTTCAGTGAACTCCGGAGAGCGGCTTGTGCCAAAGGATTCCCGGAACAGCCACTTAGTTTTGGAGAGCTCCTAATCTCCGACTTTGCCTCGCTTCTCGTTTAACACTTAGCAAAAAGCTTTTCCACTATGTCTTGCATGGAGAAACTGTGCCAGTACTGAAAACATCCCCAATCTTGTCCAAGACGTTTCGAGGAGGTCTCCAGAGTGTTTAGAAAGAAGCAATATAGAGTTGTCCAAAACTCCTTTTTACCAATATAATGTGAGTGGAAAATACAGGAGAGTGGTAAAGTACTGTTTTCTATAAGTTTGGAAGATGAATACTATCTACCGCTGTAGTGCGGCTTGGTTCGTCGCCTTTTGGAAGCTGCCACTCTCTCCATCTCCCAGAGGCGAAAAACCGTCTTCTTCGCGCAAACAGCATTGTGCCGGTCGCGGTTAGCACCGGGCAGCGGCTTGTGCCGAAAGATGCCCGGGACAGGAACTTATCTTCGGAGAGCTCTGTATCACCGTCTTCTGCCTCTTTTGTTGCCTAACACTTATCAACAAGCTTTGCCAATATGTCTTGCATAGAAAAACTGCGCCTGAACTTAAAAGATCCCCAATCTTGTTCCACACGTTTCGAGGAGGTCTCCAGAGTGTTTAGCAAGAAGCAATATAGAGATGTCCAAAAATTTTTTTACCAATAAAATGTGAGTGGAAAATGCAAGAGAGTGGTAAAGTACTGTTTTCTATAACTTTGGAAGCTGACTGCTATCTACCGCTGTGGTGCGGCTTGGTTCTTCGCCTTTGGGAAGCTACCGCTCTCTCCACCTCCCGGAGGCGAAAAAGCGGCTTCGTCGCGCAAAGAGCATTTTGCCGGTCGCGGTGAGCTCCGGGCAGCGGCTTGTGCCGAAAGATGCCCGGCACAGGAACATATCTTCGGAGAGCTCTGTATCTCCGTCTTCTGCCTCTTTTGTTGCCTAACACTTATCAACAAGCTTTGCCAATATGTCATGCATTCAGAAACTGTTCCTTTACTGAAAAAATCCCCAAATATGTTCTAGAAGTTTCAAGGAGGTGTGCAGAGTGTTTAGAAAGAAGCAATATAGAGTTGTCCAAAACTCCCTTTTACCAATATAATGTGAGTGGAAAATACAGGAGAGTAGTAAAGTACTGTTTTCTAAAAGTGTAGAAGGTGCCCACACTATACCTGAGTGATGCGGCTTAATTCTTCGCCTTTTGGAAGCTGCCGCTCTCTCCTGCTCCCGGAGGCGAGGAAGCGGCTTCGTGGCGCGAAGAGCGTTGAGCCGGTCGCGGTAAGGTCCGGGCAGCGGCTTGTGCCGCAAGATGCCCGGGACCGCCACTTAGCTTCAGAGAGCTCCTTATCTCCGTCTTTGCCTCGCTTTTCATTTAACACTTAGCAAAACGCTTTTCCTCTATGGCGTGCAAGTAGAAATTTTGACTGTACTGAAAATATCCCCAATCTTGTTCTAGAAGTTTAAAGGAGGTCTGCAGACTGTTTAGCAAGAAGCAATATAGACTTGTCCAAAACTCCTTTTTACCAATATCATGTGAGTGGAAAACTCAGGAGAGAGGTAAAGCACTGTTTTCTAAAAGTTTGGAAGCTGCCCACACTATACAACTGTGGTGCGGCTTAATTCTTCGCCTTTGGGAAGCTGCCGCTCTCTCCATCTCCCGGAGGCGAAGAAGCAGCTTCTTCGCGTAAGGAGCATTGTGCCGGTCGCGGTTAGCTCCGGGCAGCGACTAGTTCCGCAAGATGCCTGGGACAGCCACTTAGCTTCGGAGAGCTCTGTATCTCCATATTCTGCCTCTTTTGTCTCCTAACACTTATCAAAAAGCTTTTCCAGAATGTCATGCATTCAGAAACTGTGCCTGTACTGAAAACATCCCCAAACTTGTTCTAGACGTTTCAAGGAGGTGTGCAGAGTGTATAGAAAGAAGCAATATTGAGTTCTCCAAAATTCCCTTTTACCAATATAATGTGAGTGGAAAATGCAGGAGAGTGGTAAATACTGTTTTCTCTAAGTTTGGAAGCTGCCCATATTATACCAGTTTTGTGCGTCTTGCTTCGTCGCCTTTTGGAAGCTGCCGCTCTCTCCGTCTCCCGCAGGCGAAGAAGCAGCTTCTTCGCGCAAATAGCATTGTGCCGGTTCAGTGAACTCCGGAGAGCGGCTTGTGCCAAAGGATTCCCGGAACAGCCACTTAGTTTTGGAGAGCTCCTAATCTCCGACTTTGCCTCGCTTCTCGTTTAACACTTAGCAAAAAGCTTTTCCACTATGTCTTGCATGGAGAAACTGTGCCAGTACTGAAAACATCCCCAATCTTGTCCAAGACGTTTCGAGGAGGTCTCCAGAGTGTTTAGAAAGAAGCAATATAGACTTGTCCAAAACTCCTTTTTACCAATATAATGTGAGTGGAAAACTCAGGAGAGAGGTAAAGCACTGTTTTCTAAAAGTTTGGAAGCTGCCCACACTATACAACTGTGGTGCGGCTTAATTCTTCGCCTTTTGGAAGCTGCCGCTCTCTCCATCTCCCGGAGGCGAAGAAGCAGCTTCTTCGCGTAAGGAGCATTGTGCCGGTCGCGGTTAGCTCCGGGCAGCGGCTAGTTCCGCAAGATGCCTGGGACAGCCACTTAGCTTCGGAGAGCTCTGTATCTCCATATTCTGCCTCTTTTGTCTCCTAACACTTATCAAAAAGCATTTCCAGAATGTCATGCATTCAGAAACTGTGCCTGTACTGAAAACATCCCCAAACTTGTTCTAGACGTTTCAAGGAGGTGTGCAGAGTGTATAGAAAGAAGCAATATTGAGTTCTCCAAAATTCCCTTTTACCAATATAATGTGAGTGGAAAATGCAGGAGAGTGGTAAATACTGTTTTCTCTAAGTTTGGAAGCTGCCCATATTATACCAGTTTTGTGCGTCTTGCTTCGTCGCCTTTTGGAAGCTGCCGCTCTCTCCGTCTCCCGCAGGCGAAGAAGCAGCTTCTTCGCGCAAATAGCATTGTGCCGGTTCAGTGAACTCCGGAGAGCGGCTTGTGCCAAAGGATTCCCGGAACAGCCACTTAGTTTTGGAGAGCTCCTAATCTCCGACTTTGCCTCGCTTCTCGTTTAACACTTAGCAAAAAGCTTTTCCACTATGTCTTGCATGGAGAAACTGTGCCAGTACTGAAAACATCCCCAATCTTGTCCAAGACGTTTCGAGGAGGTCTCCAGAGTGTTTAGAAAGAAGCAATATAGAGTTGTCCAAAACTCCTTTTTACCAATATAATGTGAGTGGAAAATACAGGAGAGTGGTAAAGTACTGTTTTCTATAAGTTTGGAAGATGAATACTATCTACCGCTGTAGTGCGGCTTGGTTCGTCGCCTTTTGGAAGCTGCCACTCTCTCCATCTCCCAGAGGCGAAAAACCGTCTTCTTCGCGCAAACAGCATTGTGCCGGTCGCGGTTAGCACCGGGCAGCGGCTTGTGCCGAAAGATGCCCGGGACAGGAACTTATCTTCGGAGAGCTCTGTATCACCGTCTTCTGCCTCTTTTGTTGCCTAACACTTATCAACAAGCTTTGCCAATATGTCTTGCATAGAAAAACTGCGCCTGAACTTAAAAGATCCCCAATCTTGTTCCACACGTTTCGAGGAGGTCTCCAGAGTGTTTAGCAAGAAGCAATATAGAGATGTCCAAAAATTTTTTTACCAATAAAATGTGAGTGGAAAATGCAAGAGAGTGGTAAAGTACTGTTTTCTATAACTTTGGAAGCTGACTGCTATCTACCGCTGTGGTGCGGCTTGGTTCTTCGCCTTTGGGAAGCTACCGCTCTCTCCACCTCCCGGAGGCGAAAAAGCGGCTTCGTCGCGCAAAGAGCATTTTGCCGGTCGCGGTGAGCTCCGGGCAGCGGCTTGTGCCGAAAGATGAGCGGGACAGCCACTTAGCTTCGGAGAGCTCCTTATCTCCGTCTTTGCCTCGCTCCTCGTTTAACACTTAGCAAAACGATTTTCCAATATGGTTTCCAAGGAGAAACTGTGCCAGTTCCGAAAACGTCCCCAAACTTGTTCTAGAAGTTTCAAGGAGGTGTGCAGAGTGTTTAGAAAGAAGCAATATAGAGTTGTCCAAAACTCCCTTTAACCAATATAATATGAGGGGAAAACACAGGAGAGGGGTAAAGTACTGTTTTATGATAAGTTTGGAAGCTGCCCACACTATACAACTGTGGTGCGGCTTAATTCTTCGCCTTTGGGAAGCTGCCGCTTTCTCCCTCTCCCGGAGGCGAAGAAGCAGCTTCTTCGCGTAAGGAGCATTGTGCCGGTCGCGGTTAGCTCCGGGCAGCGGCTAGTTCCGCAAGATGCCTGGGACAGCCACTTAGCTTCGGAGAGCTCTGTATCTCCATATTCTGCCTCTTTTGTCACCTAACACTTATCAAAAAGCTTTTCCAGAATGTCATGCATTCAGAAACTGTGCCAGTACTGAAAACATCCCCAAACTTGTTCTAGACGTTTCAAGGAGGTGTGCAGAGTGTATAGAAAGAAGCAATATAGAGTTGTCCAAAACTCCTTTTTACCAATATAATGTGAGTGGAAAATGCAGGAGAGTGGTAAATACTGTTTTCTCTAAGTTTGGAAGCTGCCCATATTATACCAGTTTTGTGCGTCTTGCTTCGTCGCCTTTTGGAAGCTGCCGCTCTCTCCGTCTCCCGCAGGCGAAGAAGCAGCTTCTTCGCGCAAATAGCATTGTGCCGGTTCAGTGAACTCCGGAGAGCGGCTTGTGCCAAAGGATTCCCGGAACAGCCACTTAGCTTCGGAGAGCTCCTAATCTCCGACTTTGCCTCGCTTCTCGTTTAACACTTAGCAAAAAGCTTTTCCACTATGTCTTGCATGGAGAAACTGTGCCAGTACTGAAAACATCCCCAATCTTGTCCAAGACGTTTCGAGGAGGTCTCCAGAGTGTTTAGAAAGAAGCAATATAGAGTTGTCCAAAACTCCTTTTTACCAATATAATGTGAGTGGAAAATACAGGAGAGTGGTAAAGTACTGTTTTCTATAAGTTTGGAAGATGAATACTATCTACCGCTGTAGTGCGGCTTGGTTCGTCTCCTTTTGGAAGCTGCCACTCTCTCCATCTCCCAGAGGCGAAAAACCGTCTTCTTCGCGCAAACAGCATTGTGCCGGTCGCGGTTAGCACCGGGCAGCGGCTTGTGCCGAAAGATGCCCGGGACAGGAACTTATCTTCGGAGAGCTCTGTATCTCCGTCTTCTGCCTCTTTTGTTGCCTAACACTTATCAACAAGCTTTGCCAATATGTCTTGCATAGAAAAACTGCGCCTGAACTTAAAAGATCCCCAATCTTGTTCCACACGTTTCGAGGAGGTCTCCAGAGTGTTTAGCAAGAAGCAATATAGAGATGTCCACAAATTTTTTTACCAATAAAATGTGAGTGGAAAATGCAAGAGAGTGGTAAAGTACTGTTTTCTATAACTTTGGAAGCTGACTGCTATCTACCGCTGTGGTGCGGCTTGGTTCTTCGCCTTTGGGAAGCTACCGCTCTCTCCACCTCCCGGAGGCGAAAAAGCGGCTTCGTCGCGCAAAGAGCATTTTGCCGGTCGCGGTGAGCTCCGGGCAGCGGCTTGTGCCGAAAGATGAGCGGGACAGCCACTTAGCTTCGGAGAGCTCCTTATCTCCGTCTTTGCCTCGCTCCTCGTTTAACACTTAGCAAAACGATTTTCCAATATGGTTTCCAAGGAGAAACTGTGCCAGTTCCGAAAACGTCCCCAAACTTGTTCTAGAAGTTTCAAGGAGGTGTGCAGAGTGTTTAGAAAGAAGCAATATAGAGTTGTCCAAAACTCCCTTTAACCAATATAATATGAGGGGAAAACACAGGAGAGGGGTAAAGTACTGTTTTATGATAAGTTTGGAAGCTGCCCACACTATACAACTGTGGTGCGGCTTAATTCTTCGCCTTTGGGAAGCTGCCGCTTTCTCCCTCTCCCGGAGGCGAAGAAGCAGCTTCTTCGCGTAAGGAGCATTGTGCCGGTCGCGGTTAGCTCCGGGCAGCGGCTAGTTCCGCAAGATGCCTGGGACAGCCACTTAGCTTCGGAGAGCTCTGTATCTCCATATTCTGCCTCTTTTGTCACCTAACACTTATCAAAAAGCTTTTCCAGAATGTCATGCATTCAGAAACTGTGCCTGTACTGAAAACATCCCCAAACTTGTCCAAGACGTTTCGAGGAGGTCTCCAGAGTGTTTAGAAAGAAGCAATATAGAGTTGTCCAAAACTCCTTTTTACCAATATAATGTGAGTGGAAAACTCAGGAGAGAGGTAAAGCACTGTTTTCTAAAAGTTTGGAAGCTGCCCACACTATACAACTGTGGTGCGGCTTAATTCTTCGCCTTTTGGAAGCTGCCGCTCTCTCCATCTCCCGGAGGCGAAGAAGCAGCTTCTTCGCGTAAGGAGCATTGTGCCGGTCGCGGTTAGCTCCGGGCAGCGGCTAGTTCCGCAAGATGCCTGGGACAGCCACTTAGCTTCGGAGAGCTCTGTATCTCCATATTCTGCCTCTTTTGTCTCCTAACACTTATCAAAAAGCATTTCCAGAATGTCATGCATTCAGAAACTGTGCCTGTACTGAAAACATCCCCAAACTTGTTCTAGACGTTTCAAGGAGGTGTGCAGAGTGTATAGAAAGAAGCAATATTGAGTTCTCCAAAATTCCCTTTTACCAATATAATGTGAGTGGAAAATGCAGGAGAGTGGTAAATACTGTTTTCTCTAAGTTTGGAAGCTGCCCATATTATACCAGTTTTGTGCGTCTTGCTTCGTCGCCTTTTGGAAGCTGCCGCTCTCTCCGTCTCCCGCAGGCGAAGAAGCAGCTTCTTCGCGCAAATAGCATTGTGCCGGTTCAGTGAACTCCGGAGAGCGGCTTGTGCCAAAGGATTCCCGGAACAGCCACTTAGTTTTGGAGAGCTCCTAATCTCCGACTTTGCCTCGCTTCTCGTTTAACACTTAGCAAAAAGCTTTTCCACTATGTCTTGCATGGAGAAACTGTGCCAGTACTGAAAACATCCCCAATCTTGTCCAAGACGTTTCGAGGAGGTCTCCAGAGTGTTTAGAAAGAAGCAATATAGAGTTGTCCAAAACTCCTTTTTACCAATATAATGTGAGTGGAAAATACAGGAGAGTGGTAAAGTACTGTTTTCTATAAGTTTGGAAGATGAATACTATCTACCGCTGTAGTGCGGCTTGGTTCGTCGCCTTTTGGAAGCTGCCACTCTCTCCATCTCCCAGAGGCGAAAAACCGTCTTCTTCGCGCAAACAGCATTGTGCCGGTCGCGGTTAGCACCGGGCAGCGGCTTGTGCCGAAAGATGCCCGGGACAGGAACTTATCTTCGGAGAGCTCTGTATCACCGTCTTCTGCCTCTTTTGTTGCCTAACACTTATCAACAAGCTTTGCCAATATGTCTTGCATAGAAAAACTGCGCCTGAACTTAAAAGATCCCCAATCTTGTTCCACACGTTTCGAGGAGGTCTCCAGAGTGTTTAGCAAGAAGCAATATAGAGATGTCCAAAAATTTTTTTACCAATAAAATGTGAGTGGAAAATGCAAGAGAGTGGTAAAGTACTGTTTTCTATAACTTTGGAAGCTGACTGCTATCTACCGCTGTGGTGCGGCTTGGTTCTTCGCCTTTGGGAAGCTACCGCTCTCTCCACCTCCCGGAGGCGAAAAAGCGGCTTCGTCGCGCAAAGAGCATTTTGCCGGTCGCGGTGAGCTCCGGGCAGCGGCTTGTGCCGAAAGATGAGCGGGACAGCCACTTAGCTTCGGAGAGCTCCTTATCTCCGTCTTTGCCTCGCTCCTCGTTTAACACTTAGCAAAACGATTTTCCAATATGGTTTCCAAGGAGAAACTGTGCCAGTTCCGAAAACGTCCCCAAACTTGTTCTAGAAGTTTTGAGGAGGTCTAAAGACTGTTTAGCAAGAAGAAATATAGAGTTGTCCAAAACTCCCTTTAACCAATATAATATGAGGGGAAAACACAGGAGAGGGGTAAAGTACTGTTTTAGGATAAGTTTGGAAGCTGCCCACACTATACCAGTGTGGTGCGGCTCAATTCTTCGCCTTTTGGAAGCTGCCGCTTTCTCCCTCTCCCGGAGGCGAAAAAGCGGCTTCGTCGCGCGAAGAGCATTGTGCCGGTGGCGGAGAGCTCCGGGCAGCGGCCAGTTCCGCAAGATGCCTGGGACAGCCACTTAGCTTCGGAGAGCTCTGTATCTCCATATTCTGCCTCTTTTGTCTCCTAACACTTATCAAAAAGCATTTCCAGAATGTCATGCATTCAGAAACTGTGCCTGTACTGAAAACATCCCCAAACTTGTTCTAGACGTTTCAAGGAGGTGTGCAGAGTGTATAGAAAGAAGCAATATTGAGTTCTCCAAAATTCCCTTTTACCAATATAATGTGAGTGGAAAATGCAGGAGAGTGGTAAATACTGTTTTCTCTAAGTTTGGAAGCTGCCCATATTATACCAGTTTTGTGCGTCTTGCTTCGTCGCCTTTTGGAAGCTGCCGCTCTCTCCGTCTCCCGCAGGCGAAGAAGCAGCTTCTTCGCGCAAATAGCATTGTGCCGGTTCAGTGAACTCCGGAGAGCGGCTTGTGCCAAAGGATTCCCGAAACAGCCACTTAGCTTCGGAGAGCTCCTAATCTCCGTCTTTGCCTCGCTTCTCGTTTAACACTTAGCAAAAAGCTTTTCCACTATGTCCTGCATGGAGAAACTGTGCCAGTACTGAAAACATCCCCAATCCTGTCCAAGACGTTTCGAGGAGGTCTCCAGAGTGTTTAGAAAGAAGCAATATAGAGTTGTCCAAAACTCCTTTTTACCAATATAATGTGAGTGGAAAATACAGGAGAGTGGTAAAGTACTGTTTTCTATAAGTTTGGAAGATGAATACTATCTACCGCTGTAGTGCGGCTTGGTTCGTCGCCTTTTGGAAGCTGCCGCTCTCTCCGTCTCCCGCAGGCGAAGAAGCAGCTTCTTCGCGCAAATAGCATTGTGCCGGTTCAGTGAACTCCGGAGAGCGGCTTGTGCCAAAGGATTCCCGGAACAGCCACTTAGCTTCGGAGAGCTCCTAATCTCCGACTTTGCCTCGCTTCTCGTTTAACACTTAGCAAAAAGCTTTTCCACTATGTCTTGCATGGAGAAACTGTGCCAGTACTGAAAACATCCCCAATCTTGTCCAAGACGTTTCGAGGAGGTCTCCAGAGTGTTTAGAAAGAAGCAATATAGAGTTGTCCAAAACTCCTTTTTACCAATATAATGTGAGTGGAAAATACAGGAGAGTGGTAAAGTACTGTTTTCTAAAAGTGTAGAAGGTGCCCACACTATACCTGAGTGATGCGGCTTAATTCTTCGCCTTTTGGAAGCTGCCGCTCTCTCCTGCTCCCGGAGGCGAGGAAGCGGCTTCGTCGCGCGAAGAGCGTTGAGCCGGTCGCGGTAAGGTCCGGGCAGCGGCTTGTGCCGCAAGATGCCCGGGACCGCCACTTAGCTTCAGAGAGCTCCTTATCTCCGTCTTTGCCTCGCTTTTCATTTAACACTTAGCAAAACGCTTTTCCTCTATGGCGTGCAAGTAGAAATTGTGACAGTACTGAAAATATCCCCAATCTTGTTCTAGAAGTTTAAAGGAGGTCTGCAGACTGTTTAGCAAGAAGCAATATAGACTTGTCCAAAACTCCTTTTTACCAATATAATGTGAGTGGAAAACTCAGGAGAGAGGTAAACACTGTTTTCTAAAAGTTTGGAAGCTGCCCACACTATACAACTGTGGTGCGGCTTAATTCTTCGCCTTTGGGAAGCTGCCGCTCTCTCCGTCTCCCGGAGGCGAAGAAGCAGCTTCTTCGCGTAAGGAGCATTGTGCCGGTCGCGGTTAGCTCCGGGCAGCGGCTTGTGCCGAAAGATGCCCGGGACAGGAACTTATCTTCGGAGAGCTCTGTATCTCCGTCTTCTGCCTCTTTTGTTGCCTAACACTTATCAACAAGCTTTGCCAATATGTCATGCATTCAAAAACTGTGCCTTTACTGAAAAAATCCCCAAATTTGTTCTAGAAGTTTCAAGGAGGTGTGCAGAGTGTTTAGAAAGAAGCAATATAGAGTTGTCCAAAACTCCCTTTTACCAATATAATGTGAGTGGAAAATACAGGAGAGTGGTAAAGTACTGTTTTCTAAAAGTGTAGAAGGTGCCCACACTATACCTGAGTGATGCGGCTTAATTCTTCGCCTTTTGGAAGCTGCCGCTCTCTCCGTCTCCCGCAGGCGAAGAAGCAGCTTCTTCGCGCAAATAGCATTGTGCCGGTTCAGTGAACTCCGGAGAGCGGCTTGTGCCAAAGGATTCCCGGAACAGCCACTTAGTTTCGGAGAGCTCCTAATCTCCGACTTTGCCTCGCTTCTCGTTTAACACTTAGCAAAAACTTTTGCACTATGTCTTGCATGGAGAAACTGTGCCAGTACTGAAAACATCCCCAATCTTGTCCAAGACGTTTCGAGGAGGTCTCCAGAGTGTTTAGAAAGAAGCAATATAGAGTTGTCCAAAACTCCTTTTTACCAATATAATGTGAGTGGAAAATACAGGAGAGTGGTAAAGTACTGTTTTCTATAAGTTTGGAAGATGAATACTATCTACCGCTGTAGTGCGGCTTGGTTCGTCGCCTTTTGGAAGCTGCCACTCTCTCCATCTCCCAGAGGCGAAAAACCGTCTTCTTCGCGCAAACAGCATTGTGCCGGTCGCGGTTAGCACCGGGCAGCGGCTTGTGCCGAAAGATGCCCGGGACAGGAACTTATCTTCGGAGAGCTCTGTATCTCCGTCTTCTGCCTCTTTTGTTGCCTAACACTTATCAACAAGCTTTGCCAATATGTCTTGCATAGAAAAACTGCGCCTGAACTTAAAAGATCCCCAATCTTGTTCCACACGTTTCGAGGAGGTCTCCAGAGTGTTTAGCAAGAAGCAATATAGAGATGTCCAAAAATTTTTTTACCAATAAAATGTGAGTGGAAAATGCAAGAGAGTGGTAAAGTACTGTTTTCTATAACTTTGGAAGCTGACTGCTATCTACCGCTGTGGTGCGGCTTGGTTCTTCGCCTTTGGGAAGCTACCGCTCTCTCCACCTCCCGGAGGCGAAAAAGCGGCTTCGTCGCGCAAAGAGCATTTTGCCGGTCGCGGTGAGCTCCGGGCAGCGGCTTGTGCCGAAAGATGAGCGGGACAGCCACTTAGCTTCGGAGAGCTCCTTATCTCCGTCTTTGCCTCGCTCCTCGTTTAACACTTAGCAAAACGATTTTCCAATATGGTTTCCAAGGAGAAACTGTGCCAGTTCCGAAAACGTCCCCAAACTTGTTCTAGAAGTTTCAAGGAGGTGTGCAGAGTGTTTAGAAAGAAGCAATATAGAGTTGTCCAAAACTCCCTTTAACCAATATAATATGAGGGGAAAACACAGGAGAGGGGTAAAGTACTGTTTTATGATAAGTTTGGAAGCTGCCCACACTATACAACTGTGGTGCGGCTTAATTCTTCGCCTTTGGGAAGCTGCCGCTTTCTCCCTCTCCCGGAGGCGAAGAAGCAGCTTCTTCGCGTAAGGAGCATTGTGCCGGTCGCGGTTAGCTCCGGGCAGCGACTAGTTCCGCAAGATGCCTGGGACAGCCACTTAGCTTCGGAGAGCTCTGTATCTCCATATTCTGCCTCTTTTGTCTCCTAACACTTATCAAAAAGCTTTTCCAGAATGTCATGCATTCAGAAACTGTGCCTGTACTGAAAACATCCCCAAACTTGTTCTAGACGTTTCAAGGAGGTGTGCAGAGTGTATAGAAAGAAGCAATATTGAGTTCTCCAAAATTCCCTTTTACCAATATAATGTGAGTGGAAAATGCAGGAGAGTGGTAAATACTGTTTTCTCTAAGTTTGGAAGCTGCCCATATTATACCAGTTTTGTGCGTCTTGCTTCGTCGCCTTTTGGAAGCTGCCGCTCTCTCCGTCTCCCGCAGGCGAAGAAGCAGCTTCTTCGCGCAAATAGCATTGTGCCGGTTCAGTGAACTCCGGAGAGCGGCTTGTGCCAAAGGATTCCCGGAACAGCCACTTAGCTTCGGAGAGCTCCTAATCTCCGACTTTGCCTCGCTTCTCGTTTAACACTTAGCAAAAAGCTTTTCCACTATGTCTTGCATGGAGAAACTGTGCCAGTACTGAAAACATCCCCAATCTTGTCCAAGACGTTTCGAGGAGGTCTCCAGAGTGTTTAGAAAGAAGCAATATAGAGTTGTCCAAAACTCCTTTTTACCAATATAATGTGAGTGGAAAATACAGGAGAGTGGTAAAGTACTGTTTTCTATAAGTTTGGAAGATGAATACTATCTACCGCTGTGGTGCGGCTTGGTTCGTCGCCTTTTGGAAGCTGCCGCTCTCTCCGTCTCCCGCAGGCGAAGAAGCAGCTTCTTCGCGCAAATAGCATTGTGCCGGTTCAGTGAACTCCGGAGAGCGGCTTGTGCCAAAGGATTCCCGGAACAGCCACTTAGCTTCGGAGAGCTCCTAATCTCCGTCTTTGCCTCTTTTGTTGCCTAACACTTATCAACAAGCTTTGCCAATATGTCTTGCATAGAAAAACTGCGCCTGAACTTAAAAGATCCCCAATCTTGTTCCACACGGTTCGAGGAGGTCTCCAGAGTGTTTAGCAAGAAGCAATATAGAGATGTCCAAAAATTTTTTTACCAATAAAATGTGAGTGGAAAATGCAAGAGAGTGGTAAAGTACTGTTTTCTATAACTTTGGAAGCTGACTGCTATCTACCGCTGTGGTGCGGCTTGGTTCTTCGCCTTTGGGAAGCTACCGCTCTCTCCACCTCCCGGAGGCGAAAAAGCGGCTTCGTCGCGCAAAGAGCATTTTGCCGGTCGCGGTGAGCTCCGGGCAGCGGCTTGTGCCGAAAGATGAGCGGGACAGCCACTTAGCTTCGGAGAGCTCCTTATCTCCGTCTTTGCCTCGCTCCTCGTTTAACACTTAGCAAAACGCTTTTCCAATATGGTTTCCAAGGAGAAACTGTGCCAGTTCCGAAAACGTCCCCAAACTTGTTCTAGAAGTTTCAAGGAGGTGTGCAGAGTGTTTAGAAAGAAGCAATATAGAGTTGTCCAAAACTCCCTTTTACCAATATAATGTGAGTGGAAAATACAGGAGAGTGGTAAAGTACTGTTTTCTAAAAGTGTAGAAGGTGCCCACACTATACCTGAGTGATGCGGCTTAATTCTTCGCCTTTTGGAAGCTGCCGCTCTCTCCTGCTCCTGGAGGCGAGGAAGCGGCTTCGTCGCGCGAAGAGCGTTGAGCCGGTCGCGGTAAGGTCCGGGCAGCGGCTTGTGCCGCAAGATGCCCGGGACCGCCACTTAGCTTCAGAGAGCTCCTTATCTCCGTCTTTGCCTCGCTTTTCATTTAACACTTAGCAAAAAGCTTTTCCTCTATGGCGTGCAAGTAGAAATTGTGACTGTACTGAAAATATCCCCAATCTTGTTCTAGAAGTTTAAAGGAGGTCTGCAGACTGTTTAGCAAGAAGCAATATAGACTTGTCCAAAACTCCTTTTTACCAATATCATGTGAGTGGAAAACCTAGGAGAGTGGTAAAGCACTGTTTTCTAAAAGTTTGGAAGCTGCCCACACTATACAACTGTGGTGCGGCTTAATTCTTCGCCTTTGGGAAGCTGCCGCTCTCTCCGTCTCCCGGAGGCGAAGAAGCAGCTTCTTCGCGTAAGGAGCATTGTGCCGGTCGCGGTTAGCTCCGGGCAGCGGCTTGTGCCGAAAGATGCCCGGGACAGGAACTTATCTTCGGAGAGCTCTGTATCTCCGTCTTCTGCCTCTTTTGTCTCCTAACACTTATCAAAAAGCTTTTCCAGAATGTCATGCATTCAGAAACTGTGCCAGTACTGAAAACATCCCCAAACTTGTTCTAGACGTTTCAAGGAGGTGTGCAGAGTGTATAGAAAGAAGCAATATAGACTTGTCCAAAACTCCTTTTTACCAATATAATGTGAGTGGAAAACTCAGGAGAGAGGTAAAGCACTGTTTTCTAAAAGTTTGGAAGCTGCCCACACTATACAACTGTGGTGCGGCTTAATTCTTCGCCTTTGGGAAGCTGCCGCTCTCTCCGTCTCCCGGAGGCGAAGAAGCAGCTTCTTCGCGTAAGGAGCATTGTGCCGGTCGCGGTTAGCTCCGGGCAGCGGCTAGTTCCGCAAGATGCCTGGGACAGCCACTTAGCTTCGGAGAGCTCTGTATCTCCATATTCTGCCTCTTTTGTCACCTAACACTTATCAAAAAGCTTTTCCAGAATGTCATGCATTCAGAAACTGTGCCAGTACTGAAAACATCCCCAAACTTGTTCTAGACGTTTCAAGGAGGTGTGCAGAGTGTATAGAAAGAAGCAATATAGAGTTGTCCAAAACTCCTTTTTACCAATATAATGTGAGTGGAAAATGCAGGAGAGTGGTAAATACTGTTTTCTCTAAGTTTGGAAGCTGCCCATATTATACCAGTTTTGTGCGTCTTGCTTCGTCGCCTTTTGGAAGCTGCCGCTCTCTCCGTCTCCCGCAGGCGAAGAAGCAGCTTCTTCGCGCAAATAGCATTGTGCCGGTTCAGTGAACTCCGGAGAGCGGCTTGTGCCAAAGGATTCCCGGAACAGCCACTTAGCTTCGGAGAGCTCCTAATCTCCGACTTTGCCTCGCTTCTCGTTTAACACTTAGCAAAAAGCTTTTCCACTATGTCTTGCATGGAGAAACTGTGCCAGTACTGAAAACATCCCCAATCTTGTCCAAGACGTTTCGAGGAGGTCTCCAGAGTGTTTAGAAAGAAGCAATATAGAGTTGTCCAAAACTCCTTTTTACCAATATAATGTGAGTGGAAAATACAGGAGAGTGGTAAAGTACTGTTTTCTATAAGTTTGGAAGATGAATACTATCTACCGCTGTAGTGCGGCTTGGTTCGTCTCCTTTTGGAAGCTGCCACTCTCTCCATCTCCCAGAGGCGAAAAACCGTCTTCTTCGCGCAAACAGCATTGTTCCGGTCGTGGTTAGCACCGGGCAGCGGCTTGTGCCGAAAGATGCCCGGGACAGGAACTTATCTTCGGAGAGCTCTGTATCTCCGTCTTCTGCCTCTTTTGTTGCCTAACACTTATCAACAAGCTTTGCCAATATGTCTTGCATAGAAAAACTGCGCCTGAACTTAAAATATCCCCAATCTTTTTCCACACGTTTCGAGGAGGTCTCCAGAGTGTTTAGCAAGAAGCAATATAGAGATGTCCAAAAATTTTTTTACCAATAAAATGTGAGTGGAAAATGCAAGAGAGTGGTAAAGTACTGTTTTCTATAACTTTGGAAGCTGACTGCTATCTACCGCTGTGGTGCGGCTTGGTTCTTCGCCTTTGGGAAGCTACCGCTCTCTCCACCTCCCGGAGGCGAAAAAGCGGCTTCGTCGCGCAAAGAGCATTTTGCCGGTCGCGGTGAGCTCCGGGCAGCGGCTTGTGCCGAAAGATGAGCGGGACAGCCACTTAGCTTCGGAGAGCTCCTTATCTCCGTCTTTGCCTCGCTCCTCGTTTAACACTTAGCAAAACGCTTTTCCAATATGGTTTCCAAGGAGAAACTGTGCCAGTTCCGAAAACGTCCCCAAACTTGTTCTAGAAGTTTCGAGGAGGTCTGAAGACTGTTTAGCAAGAAGAAATATAGAGTTGTCCAAAACTCCCTTTAACCAATATAATATGAGGGGAAAACACAGGAGAGGGGTAAAGTACTGTTTTAGGATAAGTTTGGAAGCTGCCCACACTATACCAGTGTGGTGCGGCTCAATTCTTCGCCTTTTGGAAGCTGCCGCTTTCTCCCTCTCCCGGAGGCGAAAAAGCGGCTTCGTCGCGCGAAGAGCATTGTGCCGGTGGCGGAGAGCTCCGGGCAGCGGCTTGTGCCGAAAGACGCCCGGGACAGCCACTTAGCTTCAGAGAGCTCCTTATCTCCGTCTTTGCCTCGCTTTTCATTTAACACTTAGCAAAACGCTTTTCCTCTATGGCGTGCAAGTAGAAATTGTGACAGTACTGAAAATATCCCCAATCTTGTTCTAGAAGTTTAAAGGAGGTCTGCAGACTGTTTAGCAAGAAGCAATATAGACTTGTCCAAAACTCCTTTTTACCAATATCATGTGAGTGGAAAACTCAGGAGAGAGGTAAAGCACTGTTTTCTAAAAGTTTGGAAGCTGCCCACACTATACAACTGTGGTGCGGCTTAATTCTTCGCCTTTGGGAAGCTGCCGCTCTCTCCGTCTCCCGGAGGCGAAGAAGCAGCTTCTTCGCGTAAGGAGCATTGTGCCGGTCGCGGTTAGCTCCGGGCAGCGGCTTGTGCCGAAAGATGCCCGGCACAGGAACATATCTTCGGAGAGCTCTGTATCTCCGTCTTCTGCCTCTTTTGTTGCCTAACACTTATCAACAAGCTTTGCCAATATGTCATGCATTCAGAAACTGTGCCTTTACTGAAAAAATCCCCAAATACGTTCTAGAAGTTTAAAGGAGGTCTGCAGACTGTTTAGCAAGAAGCAATATAGACTTGTCCAAAACTCCTTTTTACCAATATAATGTGAGTGGAAAACTCAGGAGAGAGGTAAACACTGTTTTCTAAAAGTTTGGAAGCTGCCCACACTATACAACTGTGGTGCGGCTTAATTCTTCGCCTTTGGGAAGCTTCCGCTCTCTCCGTCTCCCGGAGGCGAAGAAGCAGCTTCTTCGCATAAGGAGCATTGTGCCGGTCGCGGTTAGCTCCGGGCAGCGGCTTGTGCCGAAAGATGCCCGGGACAGGAACTTATCTTCGGAGAGATCTGTATCTCCGTCTTCTGCCTCTTTTGTTGCCTAACACTTATCAACAAGCTTTGCCAATATGTCATGCATTCAAAAACTGTGCCTTTACTGAAAAAATCCCCATATTTGTTCTAGAAGTTTCAAGGAGGTGTGCAGAGTGTTTCGCAAGAAGCAATATAGACTTGTCCAAAACTCCTTTTTACCAATATCATGTGAGTGGAAAACTCAGGAGAGAGGTAAAGCACTGTTTTCTAAAAGTTTGGAAGCTGCCCACACTATACAACTGTGGTGCGGCTTAATTCTTCGCCTTTGGGAAGCTGCCGCTCTCTCCGTCTCCCGGAGGCGAAGAAGCAGCTTCTTCGCGTAAGGAGCATTGTGCCGGTCGCGGTTAGCTCCGGGCAGCGGCTAGTTCCGCAAGATGCCTGGGACAGCCACTTAGCTTCGGAGAGCTCTGTATCTCCATATTCTGCCTCTTTTGTCTCCTAACACTTATCAAAAAGCTTTTCCAGAATGTCATGCATTCAGAAACTGTGCCTGTACTGAAAACATCCCCAAACTTGTTCTAGACGTTTCAAGGAGGTGTGCAGAGTGTATAGAAAGAAGCAATATTGAGTTCTCCAAAATTCCCTTTTACCAATATAATGTGAGTGGAAAATGCAGGAGAGTGGTAAATACTGTTTTCTCTAAGTTTGGAAGCTGCCCATATTATACCAGTTTTGTGCGTCTTGCTTCGTCGCCTTTTGGAAGCTGCCGCTCTCTCCGTCTCCCGCAGGCGAAGAAGCAGCTTCTTCGCGCAAATAGCATTGTGCCGGTTCAGTGAACTCCGGAGAGCGGCTTGTGCCAAAGGATTCCCGGAACAGCCACTTAGTTTTGGAGAGCTCCTAATCTCCGACTTTGCCTCGCTTCTCGTTTAACACTTAGCAAAAAGCTTTTCCACTATGTCTTGCATGGAGAAACTGTGCCAGTACTGAAAACATCCCCAATCTTGTCCAAGACGTTTCGAGGAGGTCTCCAGAGTGTTTAGAAAGAAGCAATATAGAGTTGTCCAAAACTCCTTTTTACCAATATAATGTGAGTGGAAAATACAGGAGAGTGGTAAAGTACTGTTTTCTATAAGTTTGGAAGATGAATACTATCTACCGCTGTAGTGCGGCTTGGTTCGTCGCCTTTTGGAAGCTGCCACTCTCTCCATCTCCCAGAGGCGAAAAACCGTCTTCTTCGCGCAAACAGCATTGTGCCGGTCGCGGTTAGCACCGGGCAGCGGCTTGTGCCGAAAGATGCCCGGGACAGGAACTTATCTTCGGAGAGCTCTGTATCTCCGTCTTCTGCCTCTTTTGTTGCCTAACACTTATCAACAAGCTTTGCCAATATGTCTTGCATAGAAAAACTGCGCCTGAACTTAAAAGATCCCCAATCTTGTTCCACACGTTTCGAGGAGGTCTCCAGAGTGTTTAGCAAGAAGCAATATAGAGATGTCCAAAAATTTTTTTACCAATAAAATGTGAGTGGAAAATGCAAGAGAGTGGTAAAGTACTGTTTTCTATAACTTTGGAAGCTGACTGCTATCTACCGCTGTGGTGCGGCTTGGTTCTTCGCCTTTGGGAAGCTACCGCTCTCTCCACCTCCCGGAGGCGAAAAAGCGGCTTCGTCGCGCAAAGAGCATTTTGCCGGTCGCGGTGAGCTCCGGGCAGCGGCTTGTGCCGAAAGATGAGCGGGACAGCCACTTAGCTTCGGAGAGCTCCTTATCTCCGTCTTTGCCTCGCTCCTCGTTTAACACTTAGCAAAACGCTTTTCCAATATGGTTTCCAAGGAGAAACTGTGCCAGTTCCGAAAACGTCCCCAAACTTGTTCTAGAAGTTTCAAGGAGGTGTGCAGAGTGTTTAGAAAGAAGCAATATAGAGTTGTCCAAAACTCCCTTTTACCAATATAATGTGAGTGGAAAATACAGGAGAGTGGTAAAGTACTGTTTTCTAAAAGTGTAGAAGGTGCCCACACTATACCTGAGTGATGCGGCTTAATTCTTCGCCTTTTGGAAGCTGCCGCTCTCTCCTGCTCCTGGAGGCGAGGAAGCGGCTTCGTCGCGCGAAGAGCGTTGAGCCGGTCGCGGTAAGGTCCGGGCAGCGGCTTGTGCCGCAAGATGCCCGGGACCGCCACTTAGCTTCAGAGAGCTCCTTATCTCCGTCTTTGCCTCGCTTTTCATTTAACACTTAGCAAAAAGCTTTTCCTCTATGGCGTGCAAGTAGAAATTGTGACTGTACTGAAAATATCCCCAATCTTGTTCTAGAAGTTTAAAGGAGGTCTGCAGACTGTTTAGCAAGAAGCAATATAGACTTGTCCAAAACTCCTTTTTACCAATATCATGTGAGTGGAAAACCTAGGAGAGTGGTAAAGCACTGTTTTCTAAAAGTTTGGAAGCTGCCCACACTATACAACTGTGGTGCGGCTTAATTCTTCGCCTTTGGGAAGCTGCCGCTCTCTCCGTCTCCCGGAGGCGAAGAAGCAGCTTCTTCGCGTAAGGAGCATTGTGCCGGTCGCGGTTAGCTCCGGGCAGCGGCTTGTGCCGAAAGATGCCCGGGACAGGAACTTATCTTCGGAGAGCTCTGTATCTCCGTCTTCTGCCTCTTTTGTCTCCTAACACTTATCAAAAAGCTTTTCCAGAATGTCATGCATTCAGAAACTGTGCCAGTACTGAAAACATCCCCAAACTTGTTCTAGACGTTTCAAGGAGGTGTGCAGAGTGTATAGAAAGAAGCAATATAGACTTGTCCAAAACTCCTTTTTACCAATATAATGTGAGTGGAAAACTCAGGAGAGAGGTAAAGCACTGTTTTCTAAAAGTTTGGAAGCTGCCCACACTATACAACTGTGGTGCGGCTTAATTCTTCGCCTTTGGGAACCTGCCGCTCTCTCCGTCTCCCGGAGGCGAAGAAGCAGCTTCTTCGCGTAAGGAGCATTGTGCCGGTCGCGGTTAGCTCCGGGCAGCGGCTAGTTCCGCAAGATGCCTGGGACAGCCACTTAGCTTCGGAGAGCTCTGTATCTCCATATTCTGCCTCTTTTGTCACCTAACACTTATCAAAAAGCTTTTCCAGAATGTCATGCATTCAGAAACTGTGCCAGTACTGAAAACATCCCCAAACTTGTTCTAGACGTTTCAAGGAGGTGTGCAGAGTGTATAGAAAGAAGCAATATAGAGTTGTCCAAAACTCCTTTTTACCAATATAATGTGAGTGGAAAATGCAGGAGAGTGGTAAATACTGTTTTCTCTAAGTTTGGAAGCTGCCCATATTATACCAGTTTTGTGCGTCTTGCTTCGTCGCCTTTTGGAAGCTGCCGCTCTCTCCGTCTCCCGGAGGCGAAGAAGCAGCTTCTTCGCGCAAATAGCATTGTGCCGGTTCAGTGAACTCCGGAGAGCGGCTTGTGCCAAAGGATTCCCGGAACAGCCACTTAGCTTCGGAGAGCTCCTAATCTCCGACTTTGCCTCGCTTCTCGTTTAACACTTAGCAAAAAGCTTTTCCACTATGTCTTGCATGGAGAAACTGTGCCAGTACTGAAAACATCCCCAATCTTGTCCAAGACGTTTCGAGGAGGTCTCCAGAGTGTTTAGAAAGAAGCAATATAGAGTTGTCCAAAACTCCTTTTTACCAATATAATGTGAGTGGAAAATACAGGAGAGTGGTAAAGTACTGTTTTCTATAAGTTTGGAAGATGAATACTATCTACCGCTGTAGTGCGGCTTGGTTCGTCTCCTTTTGGAAGCTGCCACTCTCTCCATCTCCCAGAGGCGAAAAACCGTCTTCTTCGCGCAAACAGCATTGTTCCGGTCGTGGTTAGCACCGGGCAGCGGCTTGTGCCGAAAGATGCCCGGGACAGGAACTTATCTTCGGAGAGCTCTGTATCTCCGTCTTCTGCCTCTTTTGTTGCCTAACACTTATCAACAAGCTTTGCCAATATGTCTTGCATAGAAAAACTGCGCCTGAACTTAAAATATCCCCAATCTTTTTCCACACGTTTCGAGGAGGTCTCCAGAGTGTTTAGCAAGAAGCAATATAGAGATGTCCAAAAATTTTTTTACCAATAAAATGTGAGTGGAAAATGCAAGAGAGTGGTAAAGTACTGTTTTCTATAACTTTGGAAGCTGACTGCTATCTACCGCTGTGGTGCGGCTTGGTTCTTCGCCTTTGGGAAGCTACCGCTCTCTCCACCTCCCGGAGGCGAAAAAGCGGCTTCGTCGCGCAAAGAGCATTTTGCCGGTCGCGGTGAGCTCCGGGCAGCGGCTTGTGCCGAAAGATGAGCGGGACAGCCACTTAGCTTCGGAGAGCTCCTTATCTCCGTCTTTGCCTCGCTCCTCGTTTAACACTTAGCAAAACGATTTTCCAATATGGTTTCCAAGGAGAAACTGTGCCAGTTCCGAAAACGTCCCCAAACTTGTTCTAGAAGTTTTGAGGAGGTCTAAAGACTGTTTAGCAAGAAGAAATATAGAGTTGTCCAAAACTCCCTTTAACCAATATAATATGAGGGGAAAACACAGGAGAGGGGTAAAGTACTGTTTTAGGATAAGTTTGGAAGCTGCCCACACTATACCAGTGTGGTGCGGCTCAATTCTTCGCCTTTTGGAAGCTGCCGCTTTCTCCCTCTCCCGGAGGCGAAAAAGCGGCTTCGTCGCGCGAAGAGCATTGTGCCGGTGGCGGAGAGCTCCGGGCAGCGGCTTGTGCCGAAAGACGCCCGGGACAGCCACTTAGCTTCAGAGAGCTCCTTATCTCCGTCTTTGCCTCGCTTTTCATTTAACACTTAGCAAAACGCTTTTCCTCTATGGCGTGCAAGTAGAAATTGTGACAGTACTGAAAATATCCCCAATCTTGTTCTAGAAGTTTAAAGGAGGTCTGCAGACTGTTTAGCAAGAAGCAATATAGACTTGTCCAAAACTCCTTTTTACCAATATCATGTGAGTGGAAAACTCAGGAGAGAGGTAAAGCACTGTTTTCTAAAAGTTTGGAAGCTGCCCACACTATACAACTGTGGTGCGGCTTAATTCTTCGCCTTTGGGAAGCTGCCGCTCTCTCCGTCTCCCGGAGGCGAAGAAGCAGCTTCTTCGCGTAAGGAGCATTGTGCCGGTCGCGGTTAGCACCGGGCAGCGGCTTGTGCCGAAAGATGCCCGGCACAGGAACATATCTTCGGAGAGCTCTGTATCTCCGTCTTCTGCCTCTTTTGTTGCCTAACACTTATCAACAAGCTTTGCCAATATGTCATGCATTCAGAAACTGTGCCTTTACTGAAAAAATCCCCAAATACGTTCTAGAAGTTTAAAGGAGGTCTGCAGACTGTTTAGCAAGAAGCAATATAGACTTGTCCAAAACTCCTTTTTACCAATATAATGTGAGTGGAAAACTCAGGAGAGAGGTAAACACTGTTTTCTAAAAGTTTGGAAGCTGCCCACACTATACAACTGTGGTGCGGCTTAATTCTTCGCCTTTGGGAAGCTTCCGCTCTCTCCGTCTCCCGGAGGCGAAGAAGCAGCTTCTTCGCATAAGGAGCATTGTGCCGGTCGCGGTTAGCTCCGGGCAGCGGCTTGTGCCGAAAGATGCCCGGGACAGGAACTTATCTTCGGAGAGATCTGTATCTCCGTCTTCTGCCTCTTTTGTTGCCTAACACTTATCAACAAGCTTTGCCAATATGTCATGCATTCAAAAACTGTGCCTTTACTGAAAAAATCCCCATATTTGTTCTAGAAGTTTCAAGGAGGTGTGCAGAGTGTTTCGCAAGAAGCAATATAGAGTTGTCCAAAACTCCTTTTTACCAATATAATGTGAGTGGAAAACTCAGGAGAGAGGTAAAGCACTGTTTTCTAAAAGTTTGGAAGCTGCCCACACTATACAACTGTGGTGCGGCTTAATTCTTCGCCTTTGGGAAGCTGCCGCTCTCTCCATCTCCCGGAGGCGAAGAAGCAGCTTCTTCGCGTAAGGAGCATTGTGCCGGTCGCGGTTAGCTCCGGGCAGCGGCTAGTTCCGCAAGATGCCTGGGACAGCCACTTAGCTTCGGAGAGCTCTGTATCTCCATATTCTGCCTCTTTTGTCTCCTAACACTTATCAAAAAGCTTTTCCAGAATGTCATGCATTCAGAAACTGTGCCTGTACTGAAAACATCCCCAAACTTGTTCTAGACGTTTCAAGGAGGTGTGCAGAGTGTATAGAAAGAAGCAATATTGAGTTCTCCAAAATTCCCTTTTACCAATATAATGTGAGTGGAAAATGCAGGAGAGTGGTAAATACTGTTTTCTCTAAGTTTGGAAGCTGCCCATATTATACCAGTTTTGTGCGTCTTGCTTCGTCGCCTTTTGGAAGCTGCCGCTCTCTCCGTCTCCCGCAGGCGAAGAAGCAGCTTCTTCGCGCAAATAGCATTGTGCCGGTTCAGTGAACTCCGGAGAGCGGCTTGTGCCAAAGGATTCCCGGAACAGCCACTTAGTTTTGGAGAGCTCCTAATCTCCGACTTTGCCTCGCTTCTCGTTTAACACTTAGCAAAAAGCTTTTCCACTATGTCTTGCATGGAGAAACTGTGCCAGTACTGAAAACATCCCCAATCTTGTCCAAGACGTTTCGAGGAGGTCTCCAGAGTGTTTAGAAAGAAGCAATATAGAGTTGTCCAAAACTCCTTTTTACCAATATAATGTGAGTGGAAAATACAGGAGAGTGGTAAAGTACTGTTTTCTATAAGTTTGGAAGATGAATACTATCTACCGCTGTAGTGCGGCTTGGTTCGTCGCCTTTTGGAAGCTGCCACTCTCTCCATCTCCCAGAGGCGAAAAACCGTCTTCTTCGCGCAAACAGCATTGTGCCGGTCGCGGTTAGCACCGGGCAGCGGCTTGTGCCGAAAGATGCCCGGGACAGGAACTTATCTTCGGAGAGCTCTGTATCTCCGTCTTCTGCCTCTTTTGTTGCCTAACACTTATCAACAAGCTTTGCCAATATGTCTTGCATAGAAAAACTGCGCCTGAACTTAAAAGATCCCCAATCTTGTTCCACACGTTTCGAGGAGGTCTCCAGAGTGTTTAGCAAGAATCAATATAGAGATGTCCAAAAATTTTTTTACCAATAAAATGTGAGTGGAAAATGCAAGAGAGTGGTAAAGTACTGTTTTCTATAACTTTGGAAGCTGACTGCTATCTACCGCTGTGGTGCGGCTTGGTTCTTCGCCTTTGGGAAGCTACCGCTCTCTCCATCTCCCGGAGGCGAAAAAGCGGCTTCGTCGCGCAAAGAGCATTTTGCCGGTCGCGGTGAGCTCCGGGCAGCAGCTTGTGCCGAAAGATGAGCGGGACAGCCACTTAGCTTCGGAGAGCTCCTTATCTCCGTCTTTGCCTCGCTCCTTGTTTAACACTTAGCAAAACGCTTTTCCAATATGGTTTCCAAGGAGAAACTGTGCCAGTTCCGAAAACGTCCCCAAACTTGTTCTAGAAGTTTCAAGGAGGTGTGCAGAGTGTTTAGAAAGAAGCAATATAGAGTTGTCCAAAACTCCCTTTTACCAATATAATGTGAGTGGAAAATACAGGAGAGTGGTAAAGTACTGTTTTCTAAAAGTGTAGAAGGTGCCCACACTATACCTGAGTGATGCGGCTTAATTCTTCGCCTTTTGGAAGCTGCCGCTCTCTCCTGCTCCTGGAGGCGAGGAAGCGGCTTCGTCGCGCGAAGAGCGTTGAGCCGGTCGCGGTAAGGTCCGGGCAGCGGCTTGTGCCGCAAGATGCCCGGGACCGCCACTTAGCTTCAGAGAGCTCCTTATCTCCGTCTTTGCCTCGCTTTTCATTTAACACTTAGCAAAAAGCTTTTCCTCTATGGCGTGCAAGTAGAAATTGTGACTGTACTGAAAATATCCCCAATCTTGTTCTAGAAGTTTAAAGGAGGTCTGCAGACTGTTTAGCAAGAAGCAATATAGACTTTTCCAAAACTCCTTTTTACCAATATCATGTGAGTGGAAAACCTAGGAGAGTGGTAAACCACTGTTTTCTAAAAGTTTGGAAGCTGCCCACACTATACAACTGTGGTGCGGCTTAATTCTTCGCCTTTGGGAAGCTGCCGCTCTCTCCGTCTCCCGGAGGCGAAGAAGCAGCTTCTTCGCGTAAGGAGCATTGTGCCGGTCGCGGTTAGCTCCGGGCAGCGGCTTGTGCCGAAAGATGCCCGGGACAGGAACTTATCTTCGGAGAGCTCTGTATCTCCGTCTTCTGCCTCTTTTGTCTCCTAACACTTATCAAAAAGCTTTTCCAGAATGTCATGCATTCAGAAACTGTGCCAGTACTGAAAACATCCCCAAACTTGTTCTAGACGTTTCAAGGAGGTGTGCAGAGTGTATAGAAAGAAGCAATATAGACTTGTCCAAAACTCCTTTTTACCAATATAATGTGAGTGGAAAACTCAGGAGAGAGGTAAAGCACTGTTTTCTAAAAGTTTGGAAGCTGCCCACACTATACAACTGTGGTGCGGCTTAATTCTTCGCCTTTGGGAACCTGCCGCTCTCTCCGTCTCCCGGAGGCGAAGAAGCAGCTTCTTCGCGTAAGGAGCATTGTGCCGGTCGCGGTTAGCTCCGGGCAGCGGCTAGTTCCGCAAGATGCCTGGGACAGCCACTTAGCTTCGGAGAGCTCTGTATCTCCATATTCTGCCTCTTTTGTCACCTAACACTTATCAAAACGCTTTTCCAGAATGTCATGCATTCAGAAACTGTGCCAGTACTGAAAACATCCCCAAACTTGTTCTAGACGTTTCAAGGAGGTGTGCAGAGTGTATAGAAAGAAGCAATATAGAGTTGTCCAAAACTCCTTTTTACCAATATAATGTGAGTGGAAAATGCAGGAGAGTGGTAAATACTGTTTTCTCTAAGTTTGGAAGCTGCCCATATTATACCAGTTTTGTGCGTCTTGCTTCGTCGCCTTTTGGAAGCTGCCGCTCTCTCCGTCTCCCGCAGGCGAAGAAGCAGCTTCTTCGCGCAAATAGCATTGTGCCGGTTCAGTGAACTCCGGAGAGCGGCTTGTGCCAAAGGATTCCCGGAACAGCCACTTAGCTTCGGAGAGCTCCTAATCTCCGACTTTGCCTCGCTTCTCGTTTAACACTTAGCAAAAAGCTTTTCCACTATGTCTTGCATGGAGAAACTGTGCCAGTACTGAAAACATCCCCAATCTTGTCCAAGACGTTTCGAGGAGGTCTCCAGAGTGTTTAGAAAGAAGCAATATAGAGTTGTCCAAAACTCCTTTTTACCAATATAATGTGAGTGGAAAATACAGGAGAGTGGTAAAGTACTGTTTTCTATAAGTTTGGAAGATGAATACTATCTACCGCTGTAGTGCGGCTTGGTTCGTCTCCTTTTGGAAGCTGCCACTCTCTCCATCTCCCAGAGGCGAAAAACCGTCTTCTTCGCGCAAACAGCATTGTTCCGGTCGTGGTTAGCACCGGGCAGCGGCTTGTGCCGAAAGATGCCCGGGACAGGAACTTATCTTCGGAGAGCTCTGTATCTCCGTCTTCTGCCTCTTTTGTTGCCTAACACTTATCAACAAGCTTTGCCAATATGTCTTGCATAGAAAAACTGCGCCTGAACTTAAAATATCCCCAATCTTTTTCCACACGTTTCGAGGAGGTCTCCAGAGTGTTTAGCAAGAAGCAATATAGAGATGTCCAAAAATTTTTTTACCAATAAAATGTGAGTGGAAAATGCAAGAGAGTGGTAAAGTACTGTTTTCTATAACTTTGGAAGCTGACTGCTATCTACCGCTGTGGTGCGGCTTGGTTCTTCGCCTTTGGGAAGCTACCGCTCTCTCCACCTCCCGGAGGCGAAAAAGCGGCTTCGTCGCGCAAAGAGCATTTTGCCGGTCGCGGTGAGCTCCGGGCAGCGGCTTGTGCCGAAAGATGAGCGGGACAGCCACTTAGCTTCGGAGAGCTCCTTATCTCCGTCTTTGCCTCGCTCCTCGTTTAACACTTAGCAAAACGATTTTCCAATATGGTTTCCAAGGAGAAACTGTGCCAGTTCCGAAAACGTCCCCAAACTTGTTCTAGAAGTTTTGAGGAGGTCTAAAGACTGTTTAGCAAGAAGAAATATAGAGTTGTCCAAAACTCCCTTTAACCAATATAATATGAGGGGAAAACACAGGAGAGGGGTAAAGTACTGTTTTAGGATAAGTTTGGAAGCTGCCCACACTATACCAGTGTGGTGCGGCTCAATTCTTCGCCTTTTGGAAGCTGCCGCTTTCTCCCTCTCCCGGAGGCGAAAAAGCGGCTTCGTCGCGCGAAGAGCATTGTGCCGGTGGCGGAGAGCTCCGGGCAGCGGCTTGTGCCGAAAGACGCCCGGGACAGCCACTTAGCTTCAGAGAGCTCCTTATCTCCGTCTTTGCCTCGCTTTTCATTTAACACTTAGCAAAACGCTTTTCCTCTATGGCGTGCAAGTAGAAATTGTGACAGTACTGAAAATATCCCCAATCTTGTTCTAGAAGTTTAAAGGAGGTCTGCAGACTGTTTAGCAAGAAGCAATATAGACTTGTCCAAAACTCCTTTTTACCAATATCATGTGAGTGGAAAACTCAGGAGAGAGGTAAAGCACTGTTTTCTAAAAGTTTGGAAGCTGCCCACACTATACAACTGTGGTGCGGCTTAATTCTTCGCCTTTGGGAAGCTGCCGCTCTCTCCGTCTCCCGGAGGCGAAGAAGCAGCTTCTTCGCGTAAGGAGCATTGTGCCGGTCGCGGTTAGCACCGGGCAGCGGCTTGTGCCGAAAGATGCCCGGCACAGGAACATATCTTCGGAGAGCTCTGTATCTCCGTCTTCTGCCTCTTTTGTTGCCTAACACTTATCAACAAGCTTTGCCAATATGTCATGCATTCAGAAACTGTGCCTTTACTGAAAAAATCCCCAAATACGTTCTAGAAGTTTAAAGGAGGTCTGCAGACTGTTTAGCAAGAAGCAATATAGACTTGTCCAAAACTCCTTTTTACCAATATAATGTGAGTGGAAAACTCAGGAGAGAGGTAAACACTGTTTTCTAAAAGTTTGGAAGCTGCCCACACTATACAACTGTGGTGCGGCTTAATTCTTCGCCTTTGGGAAGCTTCCGCTCTCTCCGTCTCCCGGAGGCGAAGAAGCAGCTTCTTCGCATAAGGAGCATTGTGCCGGTCGCGGTTAGCTCCGGGCAGCGGCTTGTGCCGAAAGATGCCCGGGACAGGAACTTATCTTCGGAGAGATCTGTATCTCCGTCTTCTGCCTCTTTTGTTGCCTAACACTTATCAACAAGCTTTGCCAATATGTCATGCATTCAAAAACTGTGCCTTTACTGAAAAAATCCCCATATTTGTTCTAGAAGTTTCAAGGAGGTGTGCAGAGTGTTTCGCAAGAAGCAATATAGAGTTGTCCAAAACTCCTTTTTACCAATATAATGTGAGTGGAAAACTCAGGAGAGAGGTAAAGCACTGTTTTCTAAAAGTTTGGAAGCTGCCCACACTATACAACTGTGGTGCGGCTTAATTCTTCGCCTTTGGGAAGCTGCCGCTCTCTCCATCTCCCGGAGGCGAAGAAGCAGCTTCTTCGCGTAAGGAGCATTGTGCCGGTCGCGGTTAGCTCCGGGCAGCGGCTAGTTCCGCAAGATGCCTGGGACAGCCACTTAGCTTCGGAGAGCTCTGTATCTCCATATTCTGCCTCTTTTGTCTCCTAACACTTATCAAAAAGCTTTTCCAGAATGTCATGCATTCAGAAACTGTGCCTGTACTGAAAACATCCCCAAACTTGTTCTAGACGTTTCAAGGAGGTGTGCAGAGTGTATAGAAAGAAGCAATATTGAGTTCTCCAAAATTCCCTTTTACCAATATAATGTGAGTGGAAAATGCAGGAGAGTGGTAAATACTGTTTTCTCTAAGTTTGGAAGCTGCCCATATTATACCAGTTTTGTGCGTCTTGCTTCGTCGCCTTTTGGAAGCTGCCGCTCTCTCCGTCTCCCGCAGGCGAAGAAGCAGCTTCTTCGCGCAAATAGCATTGTGCCGGTTCAGTGAACTCCGGAGAGCGGCTTGTGCCAAAGGATTCCCGGAACAGCCACTTAGTTTTGGAGAGCTCCTAATCTCCGACTTTGCCTCGCTTCTCGTTTAACACTTAGCAAAAAGCTTTTCCACTATGTCTTGCATGGAGAAACTGTGCCAGTACTGAAAACATCCCCAATCTTGTCCAAGACGTTTCGAGGAGGTCTCCAGAGTGTTTAGAAAGAAGCAATATAGAGTTGTCCAAAACTCCTTTTTACCAATATAATGTGAGTGGAAAATACAGGAGAGTGGTAAAGTACTGTTTTCTATAAGTTTGGAAGATGAATACTATCTACCGCTGTAGTGCGGCTTGGTTCGTCGCCTTTTGGAAGCTGCCACTCTCTCCATCTCCCAGAGGCGAAAAACCGTCTTCTTCGCGCAAACAGCATTGTGCCGGTCGCGGTTAGCACCGGGCAGCGGCTTGTGCCGAAAGATGCCCGGGACAGGAACTTATCTTCGGAGAGCTCTGTATCTCCGTCTTCTGCCTCTTTTGTTGCCTAACACTTATCAACAAGCTTTGCCAATATGTCTTGCATAGAAAAACTGCGCCTGAACTTAAAAGATCCCCAATCTTGTTCCACACGTTTCGAGGAGGTCTCCAGAGTGTTTAGCAAGAATCAATATAGAGATGTCCAAAAATTTTTTTACCAATAAAATGTGAGTGGAAAATGCAAGAGAGTGGTAAAGTACTGTTTTCTATAACTTTGGAAGCTGACTGCTATCTACCGCTGTGGTGCGGCTTGGTTCTTCGCCTTTGGGAAGCTACCGCTCTCTCCATCTCCCGGAGGCGAAAAAGCGGCTTCGTCGCGCAAAGAGCATTTTGCCGGTCGCGGTGAGCTCCGGGCAGCAGCTTGTGCCGAAAGATGAGCGGGACAGCCACTTAGCTTCGGAGAGCTCCTTATCTCCGTCTTTGCCTCGCTCCTTGTTTAACACTTAGCAAAACGCTTTTCCAATATGGTTTCCAAGGAGAAACTGTGCCAGTTCCGAAAACGTCCCCAAACTTGTTCTAGAAGTTTCAAGGAGGTGTGCAGAGTGTTTAGAAAGAAGCAATATAGAGTTGTCCAAAACTCCCTTTTACCAATATAATGTGAGTGGAAAATACAGGAGAGTGGTAAAGTACTGTTTTCTAAAAGTGTAGAAGGTGCCCACACTATACCTGAGTGATGCGGCTTAATTCTTCGCCTTTTGGAAGCTGCCGCTCTCTCCTGCTCCTGGAGGCGAGGAAGCGGCTTCGTCGCGCGAAGAGCGTTGAGCCGGTCGCGGTAAGGTCCGGGCAGCGGCTTGTGCCGCAAGATGCCCGGGACCGCCACTTAGCTTCAGAGAGCTCCTTATCTCCGTCTTTGCCTCGCTTTTCATTTAACACTTAGCAAAAAGCTTTTCCTCTATGGCGTGCAAGTAGAAATTGTGACTGTACTGAAAATATCCCCAATCTTGTTCTAGAAGTTTAAAGGAGGTCTGCAGACTGTTTAGCAAGAAGCAATATAGACTTTTCCAAAACTCCTTTTTACCAATATCATGTGAGTGGAAAACCTAGGAGAGTGGTAAACCACTGTTTTCTAAAAGTTTGGAAGCTGCCCACACTATACAACTGTGGTGCGGCTTAATTCTTCGCCTTTGGGAAGCTGCCGCTCTCTCCGTCTCCCGGAGGCGAAGAAGCAGCTTCTTCGCGTAAGGAGCATTGTGCCGGTCGCGGTTAGCTCCGGGCAGCGGCTTGTGCCGAAAGATGCCCGGGACAGGAACTTATCTTCGGAGAGCTCTGTATCTCCGTCTTCTGCCTCTTTTGTCTCCTAACACTTATCAAAAAGCTTTTCCAGAATGTCATGCATTCAGAAACTGTGCCAGTACTGAAAACATCCCCAAACTTGTTCTAGACGTTTCAAGGAGGTGTGCAGAGTGTATAGAAAGAAGCAATATAGACTTGTCCAAAACTCCTTTTTACCAATATAATGTGAGTGGAAAACTCAGGAGAGAGGTAAAGCACTGTTTTCTAAAAGTTTGGAAGCTGCCCACACTATACAACTGTGGTGCGGCTTAATTCTTCGCCTTTGGGAACCTGCCGCTCTCTCCGTCTCCCGGAGGCGAAGAAGCAGCTTCTTCGCGTAAGGAGCATTGTGCCGGTCGCGGTTAGCTCCGGGCAGCGGCTAGTTCCGCAAGATGCCTGGGACAGCCACTTAGCTTCGGAGAGCTCTGTATCTCCATATTCTGCCTCTTTTGTCACCTAACACTTATCAAAACGCTTTTCCAGAATGTCATGCATTCAGAAACTGTGCCAGTACTGAAAACATCCCCAAACTTGTTCTAGACGTTTCAAGGAGGTGTGCAGAGTGTATAGAAAGAAGCAATATAGAGTTGTCCAAAACTCCTTTTTACCAATATAATGTGAGTGGAAAATGCAGGAGAGTGGTAAATACTGTTTTCTCTAAGTTTGGAAGCTGCCCATATTATACCAGTTTTGTGCGTCTTGCTTCGTCGCCTTTTGGAAGCTGCCGCTCTCTCCGTCTCCCGCAGGCGAAGAAGCAGCTTCTTCGCGCAAATAGCATTGTGCCGGTTCAGTGAACTCCGGAGAGCGGCTTGTGCCAAAGGATTCCCGGAACAGCCACTTAGCTTCGGAGAGCTCCTAATCTCCGACTTTGCCTCGCTTCTCGTTTAACACTTAGCAAAAAGCTTTTCCACTATGTCTTGCATGGAGAAACTGTGCCAGTACTGAAAACATCCCCAATCTTGTCCAAGACGTTTCGAGGAGGTCTCCAGAGTGTTTAGAAAGAAGCAATATAGAGTTGTCCAAAACTCCTTTTTACCAATATAATGTGAGTGGAAAATACAGGAGAGTGGTAAAGTACTGTTTTCTATAAGTTTGGAAGATGAATACTATCTACCGCTGTAGTGCGGCTTGGTTCGTCTCCTTTTGGAAGCTGCCACTCTCTCCATCTCCCAGAGGCGAAAAACCGTCTTCTTCGCGCAAACAGCATTGTTCCGGTCGTGGTTAGCACCGGGCAGCGGCTTGTGCCGAAAGATGCCCGGGACAGGAACTTATCTTCGGAGAGCTCTGTATCTCCGTCTTCTGCCTCTTTTGTTGCCTAACACTTATCAACAAGCTTTGCCAATATGTCTTGCATAGAAAAACTGCGCCTGAACTTAAAATATCCCCAATCTTTTTCCACACGTTTCGAGGAGGTCTCCAGAGTGTTTAGCAAGAAGCAATATAGAGATGTCCAAAAATTTTTTTACCAATAAAATGTGAGTGGAAAATGCAAGAGAGTGGTAAAGTACTGTTTTCTATAACTTTGGAAGCTGACTGCTATCTACCGCTGTGGTGCGGCTTGGTTCTTCGCCTTTGGGAAGCTACCGCTCTCTCCACCTCCCGGAGGCGAAAAAGCGGCTTCGTCGCGCAAAGAGCATTTTGCCGGTCGCGGTGAGCTCCGGGCAGCGGCTTGTGCCGAAAGATGAGCGGGACAGCCACTTAGCTTCGGAGAGCTCCTTATCTCCGTCTTTGCCTCGCTCCTCGTTTAACACTTAGCAAAACGATTTTCCAATATGGTTTCCAAGGAGAAACTGTGCCAGTTCCGAAAACGTCCCCAAACTTGTTCTAGAAGTTTTGAGGAGGTCTAAAGACTGTTTAGCAAGAAGAAATATAGAGTTGTCCAAAACTCCCTTTAACCAATATAATATGAGGGGAAAACACAGGAGAGGGGTAAAGTACTGTTTTAGGATAAGTTTGGAAGCTGCCCACACTATACCAGTGTGGTGCGGCTCAATTCTTCGCCTTTTGGAAGCTGCCGCTTTCTCCCTCTCCCGGAGGCGAAAAAGCGGCTTCGTCGCGCGAAGAGCATTGTGCCGGTGGCGGAGAGCTCCGGGCAGCGGCTTGTGCCGAAAGACGCCCGGGACAGCCACTTAGCTTCAGAGAGCTCCTTATCTCCGTCTTTGCCTCGCTTTTCATTTAACACTTAGCAAAACGCTTTTCCTCTATGGCGTGCAAGTAGAAATTGTGACAGTACTGAAAATATCCCCAATCTTGTTCTAGAAGTTTAAAGGAGGTCTGCAGACTGTTTAGCAAGAAGCAATATAGACTTGTCCAAAACTCCTTTTTACCAATATCATGTGAGTGGAAAACTCAGGAGAGAGGTAAAGCACTGTTTTCTAAAAGTTTGGAAGCTGCCCACACTATACAACTGTGGTGCGGCTTAATTCTTCGCCTTTGGGAAGCTGCCGCTCTCTCCGTCTCCCGGAGGCGAAGAAGCAGCTTCTTCGCGTAAGGAGCATTGTGCCGGTCGCGGTTAGCACCGGGCAGCGGCTTGTGCCGAAAGATGCCCGGCACAGGAACATATCTTCGGAGAGCTCTGTATCTCCGTCTTCTGCCTCTTTTGTTGCCTAACACTTATCAACAAGCTTTGCCAATATGTCATGCATTCAGAAACTGTGCCTTTACTGAAAAAATCCCCAAATACGTTCTAGAAGTTTAAAGGAGGTCTGCAGACTGTTTAGCAAGAAGCAATATAGACTTGTCCAAAACTCCTTTTTACCAATATAATGTGAGTGGAAAACTCAGGAGAGAGGTAAACACTGTTTTCTAAAAGTTTGGAAGCTGCCCACACTATACAACTGTGGTGCGGCTTAATTCTTCGCCTTTGGGAAGCTTCCGCTCTCTCCGTCTCCCGGAGGCGAAGAAGCAGCTTCTTCGCATAAGGAGCATTGTGCCGGTCGCGGTTAGCTCCGGGCAGCGGCTTGTGCCGAAAGATGCCCGGGACAGGAACTTATCTTCGGAGAGATCTGTATCTCCGTCTTCTGCCTCTTTTGTTGCCTAACACTTATCAACAAGCTTTGCCAATATGTCATGCATTCAAAAACTGTGCCTTTACTGAAAAAATCCCCATATTTGTTCTAGAAGTTTCAAGGAGGTGTGCAGAGTGTTTCGCAAGAAGCAATATAGAGTTGTCCAAAACTCCTTTTTACCAATATAATGTGAGTGGAAAACTCAGGAGAGAGGTAAAGCACTGTTTTCTAAAAGTTTGGAAGCTGCCCACACTATACAACTGTGGTGCGGCTTAATTCTTCGCCTTTGGGAAGCTGCCGCTCTCTCCATCTCCCGGAGGCGAAGAAGCAGCTTCTTCGCGTAAGGAGCATTGTGCCGGTCGCGGTTAGCTCCGGGCAGCGGCTAGTTCCGCAAGATGCCTGGGACAGCCACTTAGCTTCGGAGAGCTCTGTATCTCCATATTCTGCCTCTTTTGTCTCCTAACACTTATCAAAAAGCTTTTCCAGAATGTCATGCATTCAGAAACTGTGCCTGTACTGAAAACATCCCCAAACTTGTTCTAGACGTTTCAAGGAGGTGTGCAGAGTGTATAGAAAGAAGCAATATTGAGTTCTCCAAAATTCCCTTTTACCAATATAATGTGAGTGGAAAATGCAGGAGAGTGGTAAATACTGTTTTCTCTAAGTTTGGAAGCTGCCCATATTATACCAGTTTTGTGCGTCTTGCTTCGTCGCCTTTTGGAAGCTGCCGCTCTCTCCGTCTCCCGCAGGCGAAGAAGCAGCTTCTTCGCGCAAATAGCATTGTGCCGGTTCAGTGAACTCCGGAGAGCGGCTTGTGCCAAAGGATTCCCGGAACAGCCACTTAGTTTTGGAGAGCTCCTAATCTCCGACTTTGCCTCGCTTCTCGTTTAACACTTAGCAAAAAGCTTTTCCACTATGTCTTGCATGGAGAAACTGTGCCAGTACTGAAAACATCCCCAATCTTGTCCAAGACGTTTCGAGGAGGTCTCCAGAGTGTTTAGAAAGAAGCAATATAGAGTTGTCCAAAACTCCTTTTTACCAATATAATGTGAGTGGAAAATACAGGAGAGTGGTAAAGTACTGTTTTCTATAAGTTTGGAAGATGAATACTATCTACCGCTGTAGTGCGGCTTGGTTCGTCGCCTTTTGGAAGCTGCCACTCTCTCCATCTCCCAGAGGCGAAAAACCGTCTTCTTCGCGCAAACAGCATTGTGCCGGTCGCGGTTAGCACCGGGCAGCGGCTTGTGCCGAAAGATGCCCGGGACAGGAACTTATCTTCGGAGAGCTCTGTATCTCCGTCTTCTGCCTCTTTTGTTGCCTAACACTTATCAACAAGCTTTGCCAATATGTCTTGCATAGAAAAACTGCGCCTGAACTTAAAAGATCCCCAATCTTGTTCCACACGTTTCGAGGAGGTCTCCAGAGTGTTTAGCAAGAAGCAATATAGAGATGTCCAAAAATTTTTTTACCAATAAAATGTGAGTGGAAAATGCAAGAGAGTGGTAAAGTACTGTTTTCTATAACTTTGGAAGCTGACTGCTATCTACCGCTGTGGTGCGGCTTGGTTCTTCGCCTTTGGGAAGCTACCGCTCTCTCCACCTCCCGGAGGCGAAAAAGCGGCTTCGTCGCGCAAAGAGCATTTTGCCGGTCGCGGTGAGCTCCGGGCAGCGGCTTGTGCCGAAAGATGAGCGGGACAGCCACTTAGCTTCGGAGAGCTCCTTATCTCCGTCTTTGCCTCGCTCCTTGTTTAACACTTAGCAAAACGCTTTTCCAATATGGTTTCCAAGGAGAAACTGTGCCAGTTCCGAAAACGTCCCCAAACTTGTTCTAGAAGTTTCAAGGAGGTGTGCAGAGTGTTTAGAAAGAAGCAATATAGAGTTGTCCAAAACTCCCTTTTACCAATATAATGTGAGTGGAAAATACAGGAGAGTGGTAAAGTACTGTTTTCTAAAAGTGTAGAAGGTGCCCACACTATACCTGAGTGATGCGGCTTAATTCTTCGCCTTTTGGAAGCTGCCGCTCTCTCCTGCTCCCGGAGGCGAGGAAGAGGCTTCGTCGCGCGAAGAGCGTTGAGCCGGTCGCGGTAAGGTCCGGGCAGCGGCTTGTGCCGCAAGATGCCCGGGACCGCCACTTAGCTTCAGAGAGCTCCTTATCTCCGTCTTTGCCTCGCTTTTCATTTAACACTTAGCAAAAAGCTTTTCCTCTATGGCGTGCAAGTAGAAATTGTGACTGTACTGAAAATATCCCCAATCTTGTTCTAGAAGTTTAAAGGAGGTCTGCAGACTGTTTAGCAAGAAGCAATATAGACTTGTCCAAAACTCCTTTTTACCAATATAATGTGAGTGGAAAACTCAGGAGAGAGGTAAACACTGTTTTTTAAAGTTTGGAAGCTGCCCACACTATACAACTGTGGTGCGGCTTAATTCTTCGCCTTTGGGAAGCTGCCGCTCTCTCCGTCTCCCGGAGGCGAAGAAGCAGCTTCTTCGCGTAAGGAGCATTGTGCCGGTCGCGGTTAGCTCCGGGCAGCGGCTTGTGCCGAAAGATGCCCGGGACAGGAACTTATCTTTGGAGAGCTCTGTATCTCCGTCTTCTGCCTCTTTTGTTGCCTAACACTTATCAACAAGCTTTGCCAATATGTCATGCATTCAAAAACTGTGCCTTTACTGAAAAAATCCCCAAATTTATTCTAGAAGTTTCAAGGAGGTGTGCAGAGTGTTTCGCAAGAAGCAATATAGAGTTGTCCAAAACTCCTTTTTACCAATATAATGTGAGTGGAAAACTCAGGAGAGAGGTAAAGCACTGTTTTCTAAAAGTTTGGAAGCTGCCCACACTATACAACTGTGGTGCGGCTTAATTCTTCGCCTTTTGGAAGCTGCCGCTCTCTCCATCTCCCGGAGGCGAAGAAGCAGCTTCTTCGCGTAAGGAGCATTGTGCCGGTCGCGGTTAGCTCCGGGCAGCGGCTAGTTCCGCAAGATGCCTGGGACAGCCACTTAGCTTCGGAGAGCTCTGTATCTCCATATTCTGCCTCTTTTGTCTCCTAACACTTATCAAAAAGCATTTCCAGAATGTCATGCATTCAGAAACTGTGCCTGTACTGAAAACATCCCCAAACTTGTTCTAGACGTTTCAAGGAGGTGTGCAGAGTGTATAGAAAGAAGCAATATTGAGTTCTCCAAAATTCCCTTTTACCAATATAATGTGAGTGGAAAATGCAGGAGAGTGGTAAATACTGTTTTCTCTAAGTTTGGAAGCTGCCCATATTATACCAGTTTTGTGCGTCTTGCTTCGTCGCCTTTTGGAAGCTGCCGCTCTCTCCGTCTCCCGCAGGCGAAGAAGCAGCTTCTTCGCGCAAATAGCATTGTGCCGGTTCAGTGAACTCCCGAGAGCGGCTTGTGCCAAAGGATTCCCGGAACAGCCACTTAGCTTCGGAGAGCTCCTAATCTCCGACTTTGCCTCGCTTCTCGTTTAACACTTAGCAAAAAGCTTTTCCACTATGTCTTGCATGGAGAAACTGTGCCAGTACTGAAAACATCCCCAATCTTGTCCAAGACGTTTCGAGGAGGTCTCCAGAGTGTTTAGAAAGAAGCAATATAGAGTTGTCCAAAACTCCTTTTTACCAATAAAATGTGAGTGGAAAATACAGGAGAGTGGTAAAGTACTGTTTTCTATAAGTTTGGAAGATGAATACTATCTACCGCTGTGGTGCGGCTTGGTTCGCCGCCTTTTGGAAGCTGCCACTCTCTCCATCTCCCAGAGGCGAAAAACCGTCTTCTTCGCGCAAACAGCATTGTGCCGGTCGCGGTTAGCACCGGGCAGCGGCTTGTGCCGAAAGATGCCCGGGACAGGAACTTATCTTCGGAGAGCTCCTTATCTCCGTCTTCTGCCTCTTTTGTTGCCTAACACTTATCAACAAGCTTTGCCAATATGTCTTGCATAGAAAAACTGCGCCTGAACTTAAAAGATCCCCAATCTTGTTCCACACGTTTCGAGGAGGTCTCCAGAGTGTTTAGCAAGAAGCAATATAGAGATGTCCAAAAATTTTTTTACCAATAAAATGTGAGTGGAAAATGCAAGAGAGTGGTAAAGTACTGTTTTCTATAACTTTGGAAGCTGACTGCTTTCTACCGCTGTGGTGCGGCTTGGTTCTTCGCCTTTGGGAAGCTACCGCTCTCTCCATCTCCCGGAGGCGAAAAAGCGGCTTCGTCGCGCAAAGAGCATTTTGCCGGTCGCGGTGAGCTCCGGGCAGCGGCTTGTGCCGAAAGACGCCCGGGACAGCCACTTAGCTTCGGAGAGCTCCTTATCTCCGTCTTTGCCTCGCTCCTCGTTTAACACTTAGCAAAACGATTTTCCAATATGGTTTCCAAGGAGAAACTGTGCCAGTTCCGAAAACGTCCCCAAACTTGTTCTAGAAGTTTCGAGGAGGTCTGAAGACTGTTTAGCAAGAAGAAATATAGAGTTGTCCAAAACTCCCTTTAACCAATATAATATGAGGGGAAAACACAGGAGAGGGGTAAAGTACTGTTTTATGATAAGTTTGGAAGCTGCCCACACTATACCAGTGTGGTGCGGCTCAATTCTTCGCCTTTTGGAAGCTGCCGCTTTCTCCCTCTCCCGGAGGCGAAAAAGCGGCTTCGTCGCGCGAAGAGCATTGTGCCGGTCACGGAGAGCTCCGGGCAGCGGCTTGTGTTGAAAGACGCCCGGGACCGCCACTTAGCTTCAGAGAGCTCCTTATCTCCGTCTTTGCCTCGCTGTTCATTTAACACTTAGCAAAACGCTTTTCCTCTATGGCGTGCAAGTAGAAATTGTGACAGTACTGAAAATATCCCCAATCTTGTTCTAGAAGTTTAAAGGAGGTCTGCAGACTGTTTAGCAAGAAGCAATATAGACTTGTCCAAAACTCCTTTTTACCAATATCATGTGAGTGGAAAACTCAGGAGAGAGGTAAAGCACTGTTTTCTAAAAGTTTGGAAGCTGCCCACACTATACAACTGTGGTGCGGCTTAATTCTTCGCCTTTGGGAAGCTGCCGCTCTCTCCGTCTCCCGGAGGCGAAGAAGCAGCTTCTTCGCGTAAGGAGCATTGTGCCGGTCGCGGTTAGCTCCGGGCAGCGGCTAGTTCCGCAAGATGCCTGGGACAGCCACTTAGCTTCGGAGAGCTCTGTATCTCCATATTCTGCCTCTTTTGTCGCCTAACACTTATCAAAAAGCTTTTCCAGAATGTCATGCATTCAGAAACTGTGCCAGTACTGAAAACATCCCCAAACTTGTTCTAGACGTTTCAAGGAGGTGTGCAGAGTGTATAGAAAGAAGCAATATTGAGTTCTCCAAAATTCCCTTTTACCAATATAATGTGAGTGGAAAATGCAGGAGAGTGGTAAATACTGTTTTCTCTAAGTTTGGAAGCTGCCCATATTATACCAGTTTTGTGCGTCTTGCTTCGTCGCCTTTTGGAAGCTGCCGCTCTCTCCGTCTCCCGCAGGCGAAGAAGCAGCTTCTTCGCTCAAATAGCATTGTGCCGGTTCAGTGAACTCCGGAGAGCGGCTTGTGCCAAAGGATTCCCGGAACAGCCACTTAGTTTCGGAGAGCTCCTAATCTCCGACTTTGCCTCGCTTCTCGTTTAACACTTAGCAAAAACTTTTCCACTATGTCTTGCATGGAGAAACTGTGCCAGTACTGAAAACATCCCCAATCTTGTCCAAGACGTTTCGAGGAGGTCTCCAGAGTGTTTAGAAAGAAGCAATATAGAGTTGTCCAAAACTCCTTTTTACCAATATAATGTGAGTGGAAAATACAGGAGAGTGGTAAAGTACTGTTTTCTATAAGTTTGGAAGATGAATACTATCTACCGCTGTGGTGCGGCTTGGTTCGTCGCCTTTTGGAAGCTGCCGCTCTCTCCGTCTCCCACAGGCGAAGAAGCAGCTTCTTCGCGCAAATAGCATTGTGCCGGTTCAGTGAACTCCGGAGAGCGGCTTGTGCCAAAGGATTCCCGGAACAGCCACTTAGTTTCGGAGAGCTCCTAATCTCCGTCTTTGCCTCGCTTCTCGTTTAACACTTAGCAAAAAGCTTTTCCACTATGTCCTGCATGGAGAAGCTGTGCCAGTACTGAAAACATCCCCAATCTTGTCCAAGACGTTTCGAGGAGGTCTCCAGAGTGTTTAGAAAGAAGCAATATAGAGTTGTCCAAAACTCCTTTTTACCAATATAATGTGAGTGGAAAATACAGGAGAGTGGTAAAGTACTGTTTTCTATAAGTTTGGAAGATGAATACTATCTACCGCTGTAGTGCGGCTTGGTTCGTCGCCTTTTGGAAGCTGCCACTCTCTCCATCTCCCAGAGGCGAAAAACCGTCTTCTTCGCGCAAACAGCATTGTGCCGGTCGCGGTTAGCACCGGGCAGCGGCTTGTGCCGAAAGATGCCCGGGACAGGAACTTATCTTCGGAGAGCTCTGTATCTCCGTCTTCTGCCTCTTTTGTTGCCTAACACTTATCAACAAGCTTTGCCAATATGTCTTGCATAGAAAAACTGCGCCTGAACTTAAAAGATCCCCAATCTTGTTCCACACGTTTCGAGGAGGTCTCCAGAGTGTTTAGCAAGAAGCAATATAGAGATGTCCAAAAATTTTTTTACCAATAAAATGTGAGTGGAAAATGCAAGAGAGTGGTAAAGTACTGTTTTCTATAACTTTGGAAGCTGACTGCTATCTACCGCTGTGGTGCGGCTTGGTTCTTCGCCTTTGGGAAGCTACCGCTCTCTCCACCTCCCGGAGGCGAAAAAGCGGCTTCGTCGCGCAAAGAGCATTTTGCCGGTCGCGGTGAGCTCCGGGCAGCGGCTTGTGCCGAAAGATGAGCGGGACAGCCACTTAGCTTCGGAGAGCTCCTTATCTCCGTCTTTGCCTTGCTCCTCGTTTAACACTTAGCAAAACGATTTTCCAATATGGTTTCCAAGGAGAAACTGTGCCAGTTCCGAAAACGTCCCCAAACTTGTTCTAGAAGTTTCAAGGAGGTGTGCAGAGTGTTTAGAAAGAAGCAATATAGAGTTGTCCAAAACTCCCTTTTACCAATATAATGTGAGTGGAAAATACAGGAGAGTGGTAAAGTACTGTTTTCTAAAAGTGTAGAAGGTGCCCACACTATACCTGAGTGATGCGGCTTAATACTTCGCCTTTTGGAAGCTGCCGCTCTCTCCTGCTCCCGGAGGCGAGGAAGTGGCTTTGTCGCGCAAAGAGCATTGAGCCGGTCGCGGTAAGGTCCGGGCAGCGGCTTGTGCCGCAAGATGCCCGGGACCGCCACTTAGCTTCAGAGAGCTCCTTATCTCCGTCTTTGCCTCGCTTTTCATTTAACACTTAGCAAAAAGCTTTTCCTCTATGGCGTGCAAGTAGAAATTGTGACTGTACTGAAAATATCCCCAATCTTGTTCTAGAAGTTTAAAGGAGGTCTGCAGACTGTTTAGCAAGAAGCAATATAGACTTGTCCAAAACTCCTTTTTACCAATATCATGTGAGTGGAAAACTCAGGAGAGAGGTAAACACTGTTTTCTAAAAGTTTGGAAGCTGCCCACACTATACAACTGTGGTGCGGCTTAATTCTTCGCCTTTGGGAAGCTGCCGCTCTCTCCGTCTCCCGGAGGCGAAGAAGCAGCTTCTTCGCGTAAGGAGCATTGTGCCGGTCGCGGTTAGCTCCGGGCAGCGGCTTGTGCCGAAAGATGCCCGGGACAGGAACTTATCTTCGGAGAGATCTGTATCTCCGTCTTCTGCCTCTTTTGTTGCCTAACACTTATCAACAAGCTTTGCCAATATGTCATGCATTCAAAAACTGTGCCTTTACTGAAAAAATCCCCAAATTTGTTCTAGAAGTTTCAAGGAGGTGTGCAGACTGTTTAGCAAGAAGCAATATAGACTTGTCCAAAACTCCTTTTTACCAATATAATGTGAGTGGAAAACTCAGGAGAGAGGTAAAGCACTGTTTTCTAAAAGTTTGGAAGCTGCCCACACTATACAACTGTGGTGCGGCTTAATTCTTCGCCTTTGGGAAGCTGCCGCTCTCTCCATCTCCCGGAGGCGAAGAAGCAGCTTCTTCGCGTAAGGAGCATTGTGCCGGTCGCGGTTAGCTCCGGGCAGCGACTAGTTCCGCAAGATGCCTGGGACAGCCACTTAGCTTCGGAGAGCTCTGTATCTCCATATTCTGCCTCTTTTGTCTCCTAACACTTATCAAAAAGCTTTTCCAGAATGTCATGCATTCAGAAACTGTGCCTGTACTGAAAACATCCCCAAACTTGTTCTAGACGTTTCAAGGAGGTGTGCAGAGTGTATAGAAAGAAGCAATATTGAGTTCTCCAAAATTCCCTTTTACCAATATAATGTGAGTGGAAAATGCAGGAGAGTGGTAAATACTGTTTTCTCTAAGTTTGGAAGCTGCCCATATTATACCAGTTTTGTGCGTCTTGCTTCGTCGCCTTTTGGAAGCTGCCGCTCTCTCCGTCTCCCGCAGGCGAAGAAGCAGCTTCTTCGCGCAAATAGCATTGTGCCGGTTCAGTGAACTCCGGAGAGCGGCTTGTGCCAAAGGATTCCCGGAACAGCCACTTAGTTTTGGAGAGCTCCTAATCTCCGACTTTGCCTCGCTTCTCGTTTAACACTTAGCAAAAAGCTTTTCCACTATGTCTTGCATGGAGAAACTGTGCCAGTACTGAAAACATCCCCAATCTTGTCCAAGACGTTTCGAGGAGGTCTCCAGAGTGTTTAGAAAGAAGCAATATAGAGTTGTCCAAAACTCCTTTTTACCAATATAATGTGAGTGGAAAATACAGGAGAGTGGTAAAGTACTGTTTTCTATAAGTTTGGAAGATGAATACTATCTACCGCTGTAGTGCGGCTTGGTTCGTCGCCTTTTGGAAGCTGCCACTCTCTCCATCTCCCATAGGCGAAAAACCGTCTTCTTCGCGCAAACAGCATTGTGCCGGTCGCGGTTAGCACCGGGCAGCGGCTTGTGCCGAAAGATGCCCGGGACAGGAACTTATCTTCGGAGAGCTCTGTATCTCCGTCTTCTGCCTCTTTTGTTGCCTAACACTTATCAACAAGCTTTGCCAATATGTCTTGCATAGAAAAACTGCGCCTGAACTTAAAAGATCCCCAATCTTGTTCAAGACGTTTCGAGGAGGTCTCCAGAGTGTTTAGCAAGAAGCAATATAGAGATGTCCAAAAATTTTTTTACCAATAAAATGTGAGTGGAAAATGCAAGAGAGTGGTAAAGTACTGTTTTCTATAACTTTGGAAGCTGACTGCTATCTACCGCTGTGGTGCGGCTTGGTTCTTCGCCTTTGGGAAGCTACCGCTCTCTCCACCTCCCGGAGGCGAAAAAGCGGCTTCGTCGCGCAAAGAGCATTTTGCCGGTCGCGGTGAGCTCCGGGCAGCGGCTTGTGCCGAAAGATGAGCGGGACAGCCACTTAGCTTCGGAGAGCTCCTTATCTCCGTCTTTGCCTCGCTCCTTGTTTAACACTTAGCAAAACGCTTTTCCAATATGATTTCCAAGGAGAAACTGTGCCAGTTCCGAAAACGTCCCCAAACTTGTTCTAGAAGTTTCAAGGAGGTGTGCAGAGTGTTTAGAAAGAAGCAATATAGAGTTGTCCAAAACTCCCTTTTACCAATATAATGTGAGTGGAAAATACAGGAGAGTGGTAAAGTACTGTTTTCTAAAAGTGTAGAAGGTGCCCACACTATACCTGAGTGATGCGGCCTAATTCTTCGCCTTTTGGAAGCTGCCGCTCTCTCCTGCTCCCGGAGGCGAGGAAGCGGCTTCGTCGCGCGAAGAGCGTTGAGCCGGTCGCGGTAAGGTCCGGGCAGCGGCTTGTGCCGCAAGATGCCCGGGACCGCCACTTAGCTTCAGAGAGCTCCTTATCTCCGTCTTTGCCTCGCTTTTCATTTAACACTTAGCAAAAAGCTTTTCCTCTATGGCGTGCAAGTAGAAATTGTGACTGTACTGAAAATATCCCCAATCTTGTTCTAGAAGTTTAAAGGAGGTCTGCAGACTGTTTAGCAAGAAGCAATATAGACTTGTCCAAAACTCCTTTTTACCAATATAATGTGAGTGGAAAACTCAGGAGAGAGGTAAACACTGTTTTCTAAAAGTTTGGAAGCTGCCCACACTATACAACTGTGGTGCGGCTTAATTCTTCGCCTTTGGGAAGCTGCCGCTCTCTCCGTCTCCCGGAGGCGAAGAAGCAGCTTCTTCGCGTAAGGAGCATTGTGCCGGTCGCGGTTAGCTCCGGGCAGCGGCTTGTGCCGAAAGATGCCCGGGACAGGAACTTATCTTCGGAGAGCTCTGTATCTCCGTCTTCTGCCTCTTTTGTTGCCTAACACTTATCAACAAGCTTTGCCAATATGTCATGCATTCAAAAACTGTGCCTTTACTGAAAAAATCCCCAAATTTGTTCTAGAAGTTTCAAGGAGGTGTGCAGAGTGTTTCGCAAGAAGCAATATAGAGTTGTCCAAAACTCCTTTTTACCAATATAATGTGAGTGGAAAACTCAGGAGAGAGGTAAAGCACTGTTTTCTAAAAGTTTGGAAGCTGCCCACACTATACAACTGTGGTGCGGCTTAATTCTTCGCCTTTTGGAAGCTGCCGCTCTCTCCATCTCCCGGAGGCGAAGAAGCAGCTTCTTCGCGTAAGGAGCATTGTGCCGGTCGCGGTTAGCTCCGGGCAGCGGCTAGTTCCGCAAGATGCCTGGGACAGCCACTTAGCTTCGGAGAGCTCTGTATCTCCATATTCTGCCTCTTTTGTCTCCTAACACTTATCAAAAAGCATTTCCAGAATGTCATGCATTCAGAAACTGTGCCTGTACTGAAAACATCCCCAAACTTGTTCTAGACGTTTCAAGGAGGTGTGCAGAGTGTATAGAAAGAAGCAATATTGAGTTCTCCAAAATTCCCTTTTACCAATATAATGTGAGTGGAAAATGCAGGAGAGTGGTAAATACTGTTTTCTCTAAGTTTGGAAGCTGCCCATATTATACCAGTTTTGTGCGTCTTGCTTCGTCGCCTTTTGGAAGCTGCCGCTCTCTCCGTCTCCCGCAGGCGAAGAAGCAGCTTCTTCGCGCAAATAGCATTGTGCCGGTTCAGTGAACTCCGGAGAGCGGCTTGTGCCAAAGGATTCCCGGAACAGCCACTTAGTTTTGGAGAGCTCCTAATCTCCGACTTTGCCTCGCTTCTCGTTTAACACTTAGCAAAAAGCTTTTCCACTATGTCTTGCATGGAGAAACTGTGCCAGTACTGAAAACATCCCCAATCTTGTCCAAGACGTTTCGAGGAGGTCTCCAGAGTGTTTAGAAAGAAGCAATATAGAGTTGTCCAAAACTCCTTTTTACCAATATAATGTGAGTGGAAAATACAGGAGAGTGGTAAAGTACTGTTTTCTATAAGTTTGGAAGATGAATACTATCTACCGCTGTAGTGCGGCTTGGTTCGTCGCCTTTTGGAAGCTGCCACTCTCTCCATCTCCCAGAGGCGAAAAACCGTCTTCTTCGCGCAAACAGCATTGTGCCGGTCGCGGTTAGCACCGGGCAGCGGCTTGTGCCGAAAGATGCCCGGGACAGGAACTTATCTTCGGAGAGCTCTGTATCTCCGTCTTCTGCCTCTTTTGTTGCCTAACACTTATCAACAAGCTTTGCCAATATGTCTTGCATAGAAAAACTGCGCCTGAACTTAAAATATCCCCAATCTTGTTCCACACGTTTCGAGGAGGTCTCCAGAGTGTTTAGCAAGAAGCAATATAGAGATGTCCAAAAATTTTTTTACCAATAAAATGTGAGTGGAAAATGCAAGAGAGTGGTAAAGTACTGTTTTCTATAACTTTGGAAGCTGACTGCTATCTACCGCTGTGGTGCGGCTTGGTTCTTCGCCTTTGGGAAGCTACCGCTCTCTCCACCTCCCGGAGGCGAAAAAGCGGCTTCGTCGCGCAAAGAGCATTTTGCCGGTCGCGGTGAGCTCCGGGCAGCGGCTTGTGCCGAAAGATGAGCGGGACAGCCACTTAGCTTCGGAGAGCTCCTTATCTCCGTCTTTGCCTCGCTCCTTGTTTAACACTTAGCAAAACGCTTTTCCAATATGGTTTCCAAGGAGAAACTGTGCCAGTTCCGAAAACGTCCCCAAACTTGTTCTAGAAGTTTTAAGGAGGTGTGCAGAGTGTTTAGAAAGAAGCAATATAGAGTTGTCCAAAACTCCTTTTTACCAATATCATGTGAGTGGAAAACCTAGGAGAGTGGTAAAGCACTGTTTTCTAAAAGTTTGGAAGCTGCCCACACTATACAACTGTGGTGCGGCTTAATTCTTCGCCTTTGGGAAGCTGCCGCTCTCTCCGTCTCCCGGAGGCGAAGAAGCAGCTTCTTCGCGTAAGGAGCATTGTGCCGGTCGCTGTTAGCTCCGGGCAGCGGCTTGTGCCGAAAGATGCCCGGGACAGGAACTTATCTTCGGAGAGCTCTGTATCTCCGTCTTCTGCCTCTTTTGTCTCCTAACACTTATCAAAAAGCTTTTCCAGAATGTCATGCATTCAGAAACTGTGCCAGTACTGAAAACATCCCCAAACTTGTTCTAGACGTTTCAAGGAGGTGTGCAGAGTGTATAGAAAGAAGCAATATAGACTTGTCCAAAACTCCTTTTTACCAATATAATGTGAGTGGAAAACTCAGGAGAGAGGTAAAGCACTGTTTTCTAAAAGTTTGGAAGCTGCCCACACTATACAACTGTGGTGCGGCTTAATTCTTCGCCTTTGGGAAGCTGCCGCTCTCTCCGTCTCCCGGAGGCGAAGAAGCAGCTTCTTCGCGTAAGGAGCATTGTGCCGGTCGCGGTTAGCTCCGGGCAGCGGCTAGTTCCGCAAGATGCCTGGGACAGCCACTTAGCTTCGGAGAGCTCTGTATCTCCATATTCTGCCTCTTTTGTCGCCTAACACTTATCAAAAAGCTTTTCCAGAATGTCATGCATTCAGAAACTGTGCCTGTACTGAAAACATCCCCAAACTTGTTCTAGACGTTTCAAGGAGGTGTGCAGAGTGTATAGAAAGAAGCAATATTGAGTTCTCCAAAATTCCCTTTTACCAATATAATGTGAGTGGAAAATGCAGGAGAGTGGTAAATACTGTTTTCTCTAAGTTTGGAAGCTGCCCATATTATACCAGTTTTGTGCGTCTTGCTTCGTCGCCTTTTGGAAGCTGCCGCTCTCTCCGTCTCCCGCAGGCGAAGAAGCAGCTTCTTCGCGCAAATAGCATTGTGCCGGTTCAGTGAACTCCGGAGAGCGGCTTGTGCCAAAGGATTCCCGGAACAGCCACTTAGCTTCGGAGAGCTCCTAATCTCCGACTTTGCCTCGCTTCTCGTTTAACACTTAGCAAAAAGCTTTTCCACTATGTCTTGCATGGAGAAACTGTGCCAGTACTGAAAACATCCCCAATCTTGTCCAAGACGTTTCGAGGAGGTCTCCAGAGTGTTTAGAAAGAAGCAATATAGAGTTGTCCAAAACTCCTTTTTACCAATAAAATGTGAGTGGAAAATACAGGAGAGTGGTAAAGTACTGTTTTCTATAAGTTTGGAAGATGAATACTATCTACCGCTGTGGTGCGGCTTGGTTCGCCGCCTTTTGGAAGCTGCCACTCTCTCCATCTCCCAGAGGCGAAAAACCGTCTTCTTCGCGCAAACAGCATTGTGCCGGTCGCGGTTAGCACCGGGCAGCGGCTTGTGCCGAAAGATGCCCGGGACAGGAACTTATCTTCGGAGAGCTCCTTATCTCCGTCTTCTGCCTCTTTTGTTGCCTAACACTTATCAACAAGCTTTGCCAATATGTCTTGCATAGAAAAACTGCGCCTGAACTTAAAAGATCCCCAATCTTGTTCCACACGTTTCGAGGAGGTCTCCAGAGTGTTTAGCAAGAAGCAATATAGAGATGTCCAAAAATTTTTTTACCAATAAAATGTGAGTGGAAAATGCAAGAGAGTGGTAAAGTACTGTTTTCTATAACTTTGGAAGCTGACTGCTATCTACCGCTGTGGTGCGGCTTGGTTCTTCGCCTTTGGGAAGCTACCGCTCTCTCCACCTCCCGGAGGCGAAAAAGCGGCTTCGTCGCGCAAAGAGCATTTTGCCGGTCGCGGTGAGCTCCGGGCAGCGGCTTGTGCCGAAAGATGAGCGGGACAGCCACTTAGCTTCGGAGAGCTCCTTATCTCCGTCTTTGCCTTGCTCCTCGTTTAACACTTAGCAAAACGATTTTCCAATATGGTTTCCAAGGAGAAACTGTGCCAGTTCCGAAAACGTCCCCAAACTTGTTCTAGAAGTTTCAAGGAGGTGTGCAGAGTGTTTAGAAAGAAGCAATATAGAGTTGTCCAAAACTCCCTTTTACCAATATAATGTGAGTGGAAAATACAGGAGAGTGGTAAAGTACTGTTTTCTAAAAGTGTAGAAGGTGCCCACACTATACCTGAGTGATGCGGCTTAATACTTCGCCTTTTGGAAGCTGCCGCTCTCTCCTGCTCCCGGAGGCGAGGAAGTGGCTTTGTCGCGCAAAGAGCATTGAGCCGGTCGCGGTAAGGTCCGGGCAGCGGCTTGTGCCGCAAGATGCCCGGGACCGCCACTTAGCTTCAGAGAGCTCCTTATCTCCGTCTTTGCCTCGCTTTTCATTTAACACTTAGCAAAAAGCTTTTCCTCTATGGCGTGCAAGTAGAAATTGTGACTGTACTGAAAATATCCCCAATCTTGTTCTAGAAGTTTAAAGGAGGTCTGCAGACTGTTTAGCAAGAAGCAATATAGACTTGTCCAAAACTCCTTTTTACCAATATCATGTGAGTGGAAAACTCAGGAGAGAGGTAAACACTGTTTTCTAAAAGTTTGGAAGCTGCCCACACTATACAACTGTGGTGCGGCTTAATTCTTCGCCTTTGGGAAGCTGCCGCTCTCTCCGTCTCCCGGAGGCGAAGAAGCAGCTTCTTCGCGTAAGGAGCATTGTGCCGGTCGCGGTTAGCTCCGGGCAGCGGCTAGTTCCGCAAGATGCCTGGGACAGCCACTTAGCTTCGGAGAGCTCTGTATCTCCATATTCTGCCTCTTTTGTCGCCTAACACTTATCAAAAAGCTTTTCCAGAATGTCATGCATTCAGAAACTGTGCCTGTACTGAAAACATCCCCAAACTTGTTCTAGACGTTTCAAGGAGGTGTGCAGAGTGTATAGAAAGAAGCAATATTGAGTTCTCCAAAATTCCCTTTTACCAATATAATGTGAGTGGAAAATGCAGGAGAGTGGTAAATACTGTTTTCTCTAAGTTTGGAAGCTGCCCATATTATACCAGTTTTGTGCGTCTTGCTTCGTCGCCTTTTGGAAGCTGCCGCTCTCTCCGTCTCCCGCAGGCGAAGAAGCAGCTTCTTCGCGCAAATAGCATTGTGCCGGTTCAGTGAACTCCCGAGAGCGGCTTGTGCCAAAGGATTCCCGGAACAGCCACTTAGCTTCGGAGAGCTCCTAATCTCCGACTTTGCCTCGCTTCTCGTTTAACACTTAGCAAAAAGCTTTTCCACTATGTCTTGCATGGAGAAACTGTGCCAGTACTGAAAACATCCCCAATCTTGTCCAAGACGTTTCGAGGAGGTCTCCAGAGTGTTTAGAAAGAAGCAATATAAAGTTGTCCAAAACTCCTTTTTACCAATATAATGTGAGTGGAAAATACAGGAGAGTGGTAAAGTACTGTTTTCTATAAGTTTGGAAGATGAATACTATCTACCGCTGTAGTGCGGCTTGGTTCGTCGCCTTTTGGAAGCTGCCGCTCTCTCCGTCTCCCGCAGGCGAAGAAGCAGCTTCTTCGCGCAAATAGCATTGTGCCGGTTCAGTGAACTCCGGGCAGCGGCTTGTGCCGAAAGATGCCCGGGACAGGAACTTATCTTCGGAGAGCTCTGTATCTCCGTCTTCTGCCTCTTTTGTTGCCTAACACTTATCAACAAGCTTTGCCAATATGTCTTGCATAGAAAAACTGCGCCTGAACTTAAAAGATCCCCAATCTTGTTCAAGACGTTTCGAGGAGGTCTCCAGAGTGTTTAGCAAGAAGCAATATAGAGATGTCCAAAAATTTTTTTACCAATAAAATGTGAGTGGAAAATGCAAGAGAGTGGTAAAGTACTGTTTTCTATAACTTTGGAAGCTGACTGCTTTCTACCGCTGTGGTGCAGCTTGGTTCTTCGCCTTTGGGAAGCTACCGCTCTCTCCATCTCCCGGAGGCGAAAAAGCGGCTTCGTCGCGCAAAGAGCATTTTGCCGGTCGCGGTGAGCTCCGGGCAGCGGCTTGTGCCGAAAGATGAGCGGGACAGCCACTTAGCTTCGGAGAGCTCCTTATCTCCGTCTTTGCCTCGCTCCTCGTTTAACACTTAGCAAAACGCTTTTCCAATATGGTTTCCAAGGAGAAACTGTGCCAGTTCCGAAAACGTCCCCAAACTTGTTCTAGAAGTTTCGAGGAGGTCTGAAGACTGTTTAGCAAGAAGAAATATAGAGTTGTCCAAAACTCCCTTTAACCAATATAATATGAGGGGAAAACACAGGAGAGGGGTAAAGTACTGTTTTATGATAAGTTTGGAAGCTGCCCACACTATACCAGTGTGGTGCGGCTCAATTCTTCGCCTTTTGGAAGCTGCCGCTTTCTCCCTCTCCCAGAGACGAAAAAGCGGCTTCGTCGCGCGAAGAGCATTGTGCCGGTCACGGAGAGCTCCGGGCAGCGGCTTGTGCCGAAAGACGCCCGGGACCGCCACTTAGCTTCAGAGAGCTCCTTATCTCCGTCTTTGCCTCGCTGTTCATTTAACACTTAGCAAAACGCTTTTCCTCTATGGCGTGCAAGTAGAAATTGTGACAGTACTGAAAATATCCCCAATCTTGTTCTAGAAGTTTAAAGGAGGTCTGCAGACTGTTTAGCAAGAAGCAATATAGACTTGTCCAAAACTCCTTTTTACCAATATAATGTGAGTGGAAAACTCAGGAGAGAGGTAAAGCACTGTTTTCTAAAAGTTTGGAAGCTGCCCACACTATACAACTGTGGTGCGGCTTAATTCTTCGCCTTTGGGAAGCTGCCGCTCTCTCCGTCTCCCGGAGGCGAAGAAGCAGCTTCTTCGCGTAAGGAGCATTGTGCCGGTCGCGGTTAGCTCCGGGCAGCGGCTAGTTCCGCAAGATGCCTGGGACAGCCACTTAGCTTCGGAGAGCTCTGTATCTCCATATTCTGCCTCTTTTGTCGCCTAACACTTATCAAAAAGCTTTTCCAGAATGTCATGCATTCAGAAACTGTGCCAGTACTGAAAACATCCCCAAACTTGTTCTAGACGTTTCAAGGAGGTGTGCAGAGTGTATAGAAAGAAGCAATATAGACTTGTCCAAAATTCCCTTTTACCAATATAATGTGAGTGGAAAATGCAGGAGAGTGGTAAATACTGTTTTCTCTAAGTTTGGAAGCTGCCCATATTATACCAGTTTTGTGCGTCTTGCTTCGTCGCCTTTTGGAAGCTGCCACTCTCTCCATCTCCCAGAGGCGAAAAACCGTCTTCTTCGCGCAAACAGCATTTTGCCGGTCGCGGTTAGCACCGGGCAGCGGCTTGTGCCGAAAGATGCCCGGGACAGGAACTTATCTTCGGAGAGCTCCTTATCTCCGTCTTCTGCCTCTTTTGTTGCCTAACACTTATCAACAAGCTTTGCCAATATGTCTTGCATAGAAAAACTGCGCCTGAACTTAAAAGATCCCCAATCTTGTTCCACACGTTTCGAGGAGGTCTCCAGAGTGTTTAGCAAGAAGCAATATAGAGATGTCCAAAAATTTTTTTACCAATAAAATGTGAGTGGAAAATGCAAGAGAGTGGTAAAGTACTGTTTTCTATAACTTTGGAAGCTGACTGCTATCTACCGCTGTGGTGCGGCTTGGTTCTTCGCCTTTGGGAAGCTACCGCTCTCTCCACCTCCCGGAGGCGAAAAAGCGGCTTCGTCGCGCAAAGAGCATTTTGCCGGTCGCGGTGAGCTCCGGGCAGCGGCTTGTGCCGAAAGATGAGCGGGACAGCCACTTAGCTTCGGAGAGCTCCTTATCTCCGTCTTTGCCTCGCTCCTCGTTTAACACTTAGCAAAACGATTTTCCAATATGGTTTCCAAGGAGAAACTGTGCCAGTTCCGAAAACGTCCCCAAACTTGTTCTAGAAGTTTCAAGGAGGTCTGAAGACTGTTTAGCAAGAAGAAATATAGAGTTGTCCAAAACTCCCTTTAACCAATATAATATGAGGGGAAAACACAGGAGAGGGGTAAAGTACTGTTTTATGATAAGTTTGGAAGCTGCCCACACTATACAACTGTGGTGCGGCTCAATTCTTCGCCTTTTGGAAGCTGCCGCTTTCTCCCTCTCCCGGAGACGAAAAAGCGGCTTCGTCGCGCGAAGAGCATTGTGCCGGTCACGGTAAGGTCCGGGCAGCGGCTTGTGCCGCAAGATGCCCGGGACCGCCACTTAGCTTCAGAGAGCTCCTTATCTCCGTCTTTGCCTCGCTTTTCATTTAACACTTAGCAAAAAGCTTTTCCTCTATGGCGTGCAAATAGAAATTGTGACTGTACTGAAAATATCCCCAATCTTGTTCTAGAAGTTTAAAGGAGGTCTGCAGACTGTTTAGCAAGAAGCAATATAGACTTGTCCAAAACTCCTTTTTACCAATATAATGTGAGTGGAAAACTCAGGAGAGAGGTAAAGCACTGTTTTCTAAAAGTTTGGAAGCTGCCCACACTATACAACTGTGGTGCGGCTTAATTCTTCGCCTTTGGGAAGCTGCCGCTCTCTCCGTCTCCCGGAGGCGAAGAAGCAGCTTCTTCGCGTAAGGAGCATTGTGCCGGTCGCGGTTAGCTCCGGGCAGCGGCTAGTTCCGCAAGATGCCTGGGACAGCCACTTAGCTTCGGAGAGCTCTGTATCTCCATATTCTGCCTCTTTTGTCGCCTAACACTTATCAAAAAGCTTTTCCAGAATGTCATGCATTCAGAAACTGTGCCAGTACTGAAAACATCCCCAAACTTGTTCTAGACGTTTCAAGGAGGTGTGCAGAGTGTATAGAAAGAAGCAATATTGAGTTCTCCAAAATTCCCTTTTACCAATATAATGTGAGTGGAAAATGCAGGAGAGTGGTAAATACTGTTTTCTCTAAGTTTGGAAGCTGCCCATATTATACCAGTTTTGTGCGTCTTGCTTCGTCGCCTTTTGGAAGCTGCCACTCTCTCCATCTCCCAGAGGCGAAAAACCGTCTTCTTCGCGCAAACAGCATTTTGCCGGTCGCGGTTAGCACCGGGCAGCGGCTTGTGCCGAAAGATGCCCGGGACAGGAACTTATCTTCGGAGAGCTCCTTATCTCCGTCTTCTGCCTCTTTTGTTGCCTAACACTTATCAACAAGCTTTGCCAATATGTCTTGCATAGAAAAACTGCGCCTGAACTTAAAAGATCCCCAATCTTGTTCCACACGTTTCGAGGAGGTCTCCAGAGTGTTTAGCAAGAAGCAATATAGAGATGTCCAAAAATTTTTTTACCAATAAAATGTGAGTGGAAAATGCAAGAGAGTGGTAAAGTACTGTTTTCTATAACTTTGGAAGCTGACTGCTATCTACCGCTGTGGTGCAGCTTGGTTCTTCGCCTTTGGGAAGCTACCGCTCTCTCCACCTCCCGGAGGCGAAAAAGCGGCTTCGTCGCGCAAAGAGCATTTTGCCGGTCGCGGTGAGCTCCGGGCAGCGGCTTGTGCCGAAAGATGAGCGGGACAGCCACTTAGCTTCGGAGAGCTCCTTATCTCCGTCTTTGCCTCGCTCCTCGTTTAACACTTAGCAAAACGATTTTCCAATATGGTTTCCAAGGAGAAACTGTGCCAGTTCCGAAAACGTCCCCAAACTTGTTCTAGAAGTTTCAAGGAGGTGTGCAGAGTGTTTAGAAAGAAGCAATATAGAGTTGTCCAAAACTCCCTTTTACCAATATAATGTGAGTGGAAAATACAGGAGAGTGGTAAAGTACTGTTTTCTAAAAGTGTAGAAGGTGCCCACACTATACCTGAGTGATGCGGCTTAATACTTCGCCTTTTGGAAGCTGCCGCTCCCTCCTTCTCCCGGAGGCGAGGAAGCGGCTTTGTCGCGCAAAGAGCATTGAGCCGGTCGCGGTAAGGTCCGGGCAGCGGCTTGTGCCGCAAGATGCCCGGGACCGCCACTTAGCTTCAGAGAGCTCCTTATCTCCATCTTTGCCTCGCTTTTCATTTAACACTTAGCAAAACGCTTTTCCTCTATGGCGTGCAAGTAGAAATTGTGACTGTACTGAAAATATCCCCAATCTTGTTCTAGAAGTTTAAAGGAGGTCTGCAGACTGTTTAGCAAGAAGCAATATAGACTTGTCCAAAACTCCTTTTCACCAATATAATGTGAGTGGAAAACTCAGGAGAGAGGTAAACACTGTTTTCTAAAAGTTTGGAAGCTGCCCACACTATACAACTGTGGTGCGGCTTAATTCTTCGCCTTTGGGAAGCTGCCGCTCTCTCCGTCTCCCGGAGGCGAAGAAGCAGCTTCTTCGCGTAAGGAGCATTGTGCCGGTCGCGGTTAGCTCCGGGCAGCGGCTAGTTCCGCAAGATGCCTGGGACAGCCACTTAGCTTCGGAGAGCTCTGTATCTCCATATTCTGCCTCTTTTGTCGCCTAACACTTATCAAAAAGCTTTTCCAGAATGTCATGCATTCAGAAACTGTGCCAGTACTGAAAACATCCCCAAACTTGTTCTAGACGTTTCAAGGAGGTGTGCAGAGTGTATAGAAAGAAGCAATATTGAGTTCTCCAAAATTCCCTTTTACCAATATAATGTGAGTGGAAAATGCAGGAGAGTGGTAAATACTGTTTTCTCTAAGTTTGGAAGCTGCCCATATTATACCAGTTTTGTGCGTCTTGCTTCGTCGCCTTTTGGAAGCTGCCGCTCTCTCCGTCTCCCGCAGGCGAAGAAGCAGCTTCTTCGCGCAAATAGCATTGTGCCGGTTCAGTGAACTCCCGAGAGCGGCTTGTGCCGAAAGATGAGCGGGACAGCCACTTAGCTTCGGAGAGCTCCTTATCTCCGTCTTTGCCTCGCTCCTCGTTTAACACTTAGCAAAACGATTTTCCAATATGGTTTCCAAGGAGAATCTGTGCCAGTTCCGAAAACGTCCCCAAACTTGTTCTAGAAGTTTCAAGGAGGTGTGCAGAGTGTTTAGAAAGAAGCAATATAGAGTTGTCCAAAACTCCCTTTTACCAATATAATGTGAGTGGAAAATACAGGAGAGTGGTAAAGTACTCTTTTCTAAAAGTGTAGAAGGTGCCCACACTATACCTGAGTGATGCGGCTTAATACTTCGCCTTTTGGAAGCTGCCGCTCCCTCCTTCTCCCGGAGGCGAGGAAGCGGCTTTGTCGCGCAAAGAGCATTGAGCCGGTCGCGGTAAGGTCCGGGCAGCGGCTTGTGCCGCAAGATGCCCGGGACCGCCACTTAGCTTCAGAGAGCTCCTTATCTCCGTCTTTGCCTCGCTTTTCATTTAACACTTAGCAAAACGCTTTTCCTCTATGGCGTGCAAGTAGAAATTGTGACTGTACTGAAAATATCCCCAATCTTGTTCTAGAAGTTTAAAGGAGGTCTGCAGACTGTTTAGCAAGAAGCAATATAGACTTGTCCAAAACTCCTTTTTACCAATATAATGTGAGTGGAAAACTCAGGAGAGAGGTAAAGCACTGTTTTCTAAAAGTTTGGAAGCTGCCCACACTATACAACTGTGGTGCGGCTTAATTCTTCGCCTTTGGGAAGCTGCCGCTCTCTCCGTCTCCCGGAGGCGAAGAAGCAGCTTCTTCGCGTAAGGAGCATTGTGCCGGTCGCGGTTAGCTCCGGGCAGCGGCTAGTTCCGCAAGATGCCTGGGACAGCCACTTAGCTTCGGAGAGCTCTGTATCTCCATATTCTGCCTCTTTTGTCGCCTAACACTTATCAAAAAGCTTTTCCAGAATGTCATGCATTCAGAAACTGTGCCAGTACTGAAAACATCCCCAAACTTGTTCTAGACGTTTCAAGGAGGTGTGCAGAGTGTATAGAAAGAAGCAATATTGAGTTCTCCAAAATTCCCTTTTACCAATATAATGTGAGTGGAAAATGCAGGAGAGTGGTAAATACTGTTTTCTCTAAGTTTGGAAGCTGCCCATATTATACCAGTTTTGTGCGTCTTGCTTCGTCGCCTTTTGGAAGCTGCCGCTCTCTCCGTCTCCCGCAGGCGAAGAAGCAGCTTCTTCGCGCAAATAGCATTGTGCCGGTTCAGTGAACTCCCGAGAGCGGCTTGTGCCAAAGGATTCCCGGAACAGCCACTTAGCTTCGGAGAGCTCCTAATCTCCGACTTTGCCTCGCTTCTCGTTTAACACTTAGCAAAAAGCTTTTCCACTATGTCTTGCATGGAGAAACTGTGCCAGTACTGAAAACATCCCCAATCTTGTCCAAGACGTTTCGAGGAGGTCTCCAGAGTGTTTAGAAAGAAGCAATATAAAGTTGTCCAAAACTCCTTTTTACCAATATAATGTGAGTGGAAAATACAGGAGAGTGGTAAAGTACTGTTTTCTATAAGTTTGGAAGATGAATACTATCTACCGCTGTAGTGCGGCTTGGTTCGTCGCCTTTTGGAAGCTGCCGCTCTCTCCGTCTCCCGCAGGCGAAGAAGCAGCTTCTTCGCGCAAACAGCATTGTGCCGGTCGCGGTTAGCACCGGGCAGCGGCTTGTGCCGAAAGATGCCCGGGACAGGAACTTATCTTCGGAGAGCTCCTTATCTCCGTCTTCTGCCTCTTTTGTTGCCTAACACTTATCAACAAGCTTTGCCAATATGTCTTGCATAGAAAAACTGCGCCTGAACTTAAAAGATCCCCAATCTTGTTCCACACGTTTCGAGGAGGTCTCCAGAGTGTTTAGCAAGAAGCAATATAGAGATGTCCAAAAATTTTTTTACCAATAAAATGTGAGTGGAAAATGCAAGAGAGTGGTAAAGTACTGTTTTCTATAACTTTGGAAGCTGACTGCTTTCTACCGCTGTGGTGCGGCTTGGTTCTTCGCCTTTGGGAAGCTACCGCTCTCTCCATCTCCCGGAGGCGAAAAAGCGGCTTCGTCGCGCAAAGAGCATTTTGCCGGTCGCGGTGAGCTCCGGGCAGCGGCTTGTGCCGAAAGACGCCCGGGACAGCCACTTAGCTTCGGAGAGCTCCTTATCTCCGTCTTTGCCTCGCTCCTCGTTTAACACTTAGCAAAACGATTTTCCAATATGGTTTCAAAGGAGAAATTGTGCCAGTTCCGAAAACGTCCCCAAACTTGTTCTAGAAGTTTCGAGGAGGTCTGAAGACTGTTTAGCAAGAAGAAATATAGAGTTGTCCAAAACTCCCTTTAACCAATATAATATGAGGGGAAAACACAGGAGAGGGGTAAAGTACTGTTTTATGATAAGTTTGGAAGCTGCCCACACTATACCAGTGTGGTGCGGCTCAATTCTTCGCCTTTTGGAAGCTGCCGCTTTCTCCCTTTCCCGGAGGCGAAAAAGCGGCTTCGTCGCGCGAAGAGCGTTGAGCCGGTCGCGGTAAGGTCCGGGCAGCGGCTTGTGCCGCAAGATGCCCGGGACCGCCACTTAGCTTCAGAGAGCTCCTTATCTCCGTCTTTGCCTCGCTTTTCATTTAACACTTAGCAAAAAGCTTTTCCTCTATGGCGTGCAAGTAGAAATTGTGACAGTACTGAAAATATCCCCAATCTTGTTCTAGAAGTTTAAAGGAGGTCTGCAGACTGTTTAGCAAGAAGCAATATAGACTTGTCCAAAACTCCTTTTTACCAATATCATGTGAGTGGAAAACTCAGGAGAGAGGTAAACACTGTTTTCTAAAAGTTTGGAAGCTGCCCACACTATACAACTGTGGTGCGGCTTAATTCTTCGCCTTTGGGAAGCTGCCGCTCTCTCCGTCTCCCGGAGGCGAAGAAGCAGCTTCTTCGCGTAAGGAGCATTGTGCCGGTCGCGGTTAGCTCCGGGCAGCG